>NW_028227277.1:5427205-5487205 GCF_978045245.1 Mus caroli | reverse complement strand
TAGTGTATTTTTAGTGTTTTTTTTTTTTTTTTTTTTTTTAGAATTTTATGGTGTTTTAGGATTTTGGGGATTTTAATCAAAAATTTTTAAGGTTTATCTTTTATTTGGATTTATTTATTTATTTATTTATTTTTCGAGTATTTCACTATTATTATTTTTTGAAATGTTTTATAGTTAGAGTTATAGGATTGCCAGGCATTGGTTTCCCATGCATTAAATCTCAGCACTTGGGAGCAGAGTTAGTTGGATTTTTGATTTCGAGGCCAGCATGGTCTACAGATGGCAGTCCAGGACAACCAGAGACACACAGAGAAACCCAATCTCCAAAAACAAAACAAAACAAAACAAAGCAAACAAACAAAAAACAAAAAAACAAAAAACAAAATAAAACAAAAAGACTTATAATTTCATACTGTGTCCTTGTTTTATTATTATTATTATTATTATTATTATTATTATTACTATTATTATTTATAATTTTAGTGTTTTTGTTAAGGCTTTTGTAGGGTTTTTATTAGACAGTTTTGTTTTGTTTTGTTTTTTGTTTTGGTTTTCAGTATTTTAGTGCACTTTTAGTGTTTGTTTTTTTTTTTTTTTTAATGATATTAGGGTTTTTTTTGGATTTGGGGTGTTTTATTAAGTGTTTTTTACGGTTTTATCTTTGTTTTTCAGTTTTTTTTCTGTGAGTTTTTGAGTTTTCTTATCTTTTCTTTTCCTTTTAAATTTTTAAGTTTTATTTGGTGAGTTTAAGAGTTTCAGGGTTGCAGGGCGTGGTGGCACATGCCTTTAATCCCACCACTAGGGAGGCACAAGCAGGAGGATTTCTGAGTTCGATGCCACCCTGGTCTACAAAGTGAGTTCCAGGACACCAATGCTACACAGAGAAACCCTGTCTCGAAACAAAACAAAACAAACAAAAAAACCAACCAAACAAACAAACAAAAAAAGTGTTTCAGGAATGCCAGGCTGTGGTGGCCCATGCCTTATATCCCAGCATTTGAGAGGAATAAGTGTTGGATTTCTTAGTTCGAGGCCAGCATGCTCTAGAGAGGCATGCTCAGTATTGGCAGAAATACAAAGAGAAATCCATTGTGCAAAAAAGTCAAAAAGAAAGAAAGAAAGAAAGAAAGAAAGAAAGAAAGGAAGGAAGGAAGGAAGTAAAGAAGAAAGGAAGGAAGGAAGGAAGGAAGGAAGGAAGGAAGGAAGGAAGGAAGGAAGGAAGTAAAGGAAGGAAGGAGGAAACAAATTACTTTATGCATATATTGGGCTTCCTTATATTTTTTCCTTTTTTTTTTCCTTTTTTTTTTCCTTTTTTTTTTTCTTTTTTTCGTTTATAGGGTTTTGTGTATGGTTAGTTTTTAAAAAAAATTTTAGGGAGACTTTTTTTTTTTTTGCTTTAGGTTTATATTTTATGGTTTTACTATTTGTGTGTGTATGTATCTGTGTGTGTGTCTGTGTGTGTTTCTGTGTGTGTGTCTGTGTGTGTCTGTGTGTGTGTATCTGTGTGTTCCTGAATAGTTTTCAAAAAATTTAAAGGTCTTATTTTGTGGATTGAGAATTTTAGGGTTGCCTACTGTCTGGAGTGATCCATGCCTTTTATCTCAACATTTTAGAGAAAGAGTCTTTGATTTCTGAGTTCATGGTCGGGCTTAAAGAAAGAAAGTAAGATGGAAAGAAATTTGGAAAGAAAGAAAGAATGAAATATTGTAAGTAGGAAATTTACTGTATGAAAAAGTTTGTTTTTTTTTAAATGAATACTAGGGTTTTTAAAGAGTTTTTAGAAGAGAGTTGTATAGTTTTTTTTTTTTTTTTGGAGGTTAATACTTTAAAATGTTTTTGGATTATTTTTTTGGCTTTACTTTTATTTATTAGGGTTTTATTACTTGTGTGTGTGTATATGTGTGTTTGTGTGTGTGTGTTCTTGAATATTTTTCAAAAAAAGTAAAATTTATTTAGTAAAAAATTCAAAAAAAACTCTAAAAATCTAAGAGAGAGAGAGAGAGAGAAAGAGAGAAAGTTAGAAAGAAAGAAAGAAAGAAAAAAAGAAAGAAAAAAAGAAAGAAAAAATTACAGCAAAGAAAGAGTGAAATAAAAGAATGGAAGGAAGAAAAAACAAAGAAAGAGACAAAGTAAGGAAGGAATGAAAAAGAGAAAGGAAGGAGGGAAGGAAGGAAGGAAAGAAAGAAAGAAACAAAGAAAGAAAGAAAGGAAGGAAGAAAGAAATAAAAAAAAGGAAATAATGAGAAAAAAGTATGGAAGGAAGAAAAAGAGAAAGGAAGGAAAGAAAGAAGGAAGGAAAGAAAGAGAGAAAGAAAGAAAGAAAGAAAGGAAGGAAGGAAGAAAGAAAGGAAGGAAGGAAGGAAGGAAGGAAGAAGGAAAGAAGGAATGAAGAAAGAAATGAAGAAAGAAAAGAAAAAATTACTTAAAGGACATTTTGTCATTTCTGTTTTTTTTTTTCTTTTTTTTTTCTTATTTTTTAGAATTTCAGTTTTTTTTTTATGGAAAGGGTTTTGTAGGGTATTTTATAACAGTATCTTATAGGGTTTTTTTTTTTTTTTGAGTATTTTAGTGTATTATTAGTGTTTTTTTCTGATTTTTGTAAAAGTGTTTTAGGATGTTTCAGTGTTTTGGGTTTTTTTCATTTCTTTTTTAGGGTTCTACCTTTTATTTTTTGGGTTTTTTGTTTTGTTTTTTTAGAGTTTTAGAATATTATTATATTTTTAATTTTAAGGTTTTATTGGAGTTAAGAGTTTTAGGGTAGGCAGGAAGTGGTGGCCCATGCCTTAAATCCCAGCACTTTGAGAGGAAAAAGTATTGGATTTCTTACTTCAAGTCCAGCCTGGTTTACAGAGGCAGGTCCAAGACTGCTGTTGGTAACCGTGCAGTTTTTTTTTGTTTGTTTGTTTGTTTTGTTTTGTTTTGTTTTTTAAGACAGGGTTTCTCTGTATAGTCCTGGCTGATCCTGGAACTCACTCTGTAGACCAGGCTGGACTCGAACTCAGAAATCCAACCGCCTCTGCCTACTGATTGCTGGGATTAAAGGCGTGCGCCACCACGCCCGGCAACCGTGCACTTTTTAACATGCACAATTCAAATGACTTGGGAAAAAAAAAAAAAAAAGACTTAAAAAAAAATCAGGTCATTCTTGGATTCTTGAATATGTATATATATATTTAGATTTTTAGAGTTTTTTTTAAAGGCATTTGTTGGTGTTTTAGAACAACGTTTTTGACAACTTTGGCTTTAAGGTTTTTAGTATATGTTTAGTGATTTTTTTTTCTTTGTTTATTAAGAATTTTAGGATTTTTTTCTTGATTTTCAGTTCTGATTAGGGTTTAGTTCATTTTTTAAATGATTTACTGTTTTATTTGACTGTGTGTGTGTGTGTTTGTGTGTGTGTGTGTACTTGAGTATTTTTTAAAAATTAAAGGGTTATATTTTGGGGGTTTAAGGGTTTTAGTGTTACGAGGCAGTGGTGATCCATGCCTTAAATCTAAGACTTGGTAGGCAGAGGCAGGTGTATTCCTGAGTTGTAGGCCATCCTGGTCTACAGAGTGATTTCAGGGACTACCACTGTACACACATAGAATCCCAGTCTTCAAAAACACACAAAAAGAAAGGAAGAAAAGAAAGAAAGGAAGAAAGAAAGGAAGAAAGAAAGAAAGAAAGAAAGAAAGAAAGAAAGAAAGAAAGAAAGAAAGAAAGAAAGAAAAGATGACTCTTTGGACATATCAGGCTTTCTATGTATTGTTTTTTTCTTTTTATTAATTCTTATTTTTTAGAATTTAACGTTTTTTTAAAGGGTATTTAGGCCTTTTTGATAATTGTTTTAGAGTTTTTTTGCATTTCAGGGTTTTAGTGTATGTTTACGGTTTTAGTTTTGGAGTGTTTTAGAGTTTTATTTTTGGTTTTCAGTACTTTAGTTTATTTTTAGTGTATTTTTTTTTGAATTTTATGGTGTTTTAGGATTTTGGGGATTTTAATCAAAAATTTTTAAGGTTTATCTTTTATTTGGATTTATTTATTTATTTATTTATTTTTCGAGTATTTTACTATTATTATTTTTTGAAATGTTTAGGTTTTATTTTTATAGTTAGAGTTATAGGATTGCCAGGCATTGGTTTCCCATGCATTAAATCTCAGCACTTGGGAGCAGAGTTAGTTGGATTTTTGATTTCGAGGCCAGCATGGTCTACAGATGGCAGTCCAGGACAACCAGAGACACACAGAGAAACCCAATCTCCAAAAACAAAACAAAACAAAACAAAGCAAACAAACAAAAAACAAAAAAAAAAAACAAAATAAAACAAAAAGACTTATAATTTCATACTGTGTCCTTGTTTTATTATTATTATTATTATTATTATTATTATTATTATTATTATTATTATTATTTATAATTTTAGTGTTTTTGTTAAGGCTTTTGTAGGGTTTTTATTAGACAGTTTTGTTTTGTTTTGTTTTGTTTTTTTGTTTTGGTTTTCAGTATTTTAGTGCACTTTTAGTGTTTTTTTTTTTTTTTTTCTTAATGATATTAGGGTATTTTTGGATTTGTGGTGTTTTATTAAGTGTTTTTTTACGGTTTTATCTTTGTTTTTCAGGTTTTTTTCTGTGAGTTTTTGAGTTTTCTTATCTTTTCTTTTCCTTTTAAATTTTTAAGTTTTATTTGGTGAGTTTAAGAGTTTCAGGGTTGCAGGGCGTGGTGGCACATGCCTTTAATCCCACCACTAGGGAGGCACAAGCAGGAGGATTTCTGAGTTCGATGCCACCCTGGTCTACAAAGTGAGTTCCAGGACACCAATGCTACACAGAGAAACCCTGTCTCGAAACAAAACAAAACAAACAAAAAAACCAACCAAACAAACAAACAAAAAAAGTGTTTCAGGAATGCCAGGCTGTGGTGGCCCATGCCTTATATCCCAGCATTTGAGAGGAATAAGTGTTGGATTTCTTAGTTCGAGGCCAGCATGCTCTAGAGAGGCATGCTCAGTATTGGCAGAAGTACAAAGAGAAATCCATTGTGCAAAAAAGTCAAAAAGAAAGAAAGAAAGAAAGAAAGAAAGAAAGAAAGAAAGAAAGAAAGAAAGAAAGAAAGAAAGGAAGGAAGGAAGAAAGGAAAGAAGAAAGGAAGGAAGGAAGGAATGAAGTAAAGGAAGGAAGGAGGAAACAAATTACTTTATGCATATATTGGGCTTCCTTATATTTTTTCCTTTTTTTTTTCTTTTTTTTCGTTTATAGGGTTTTGTGTATGGTTAGTTTTTTAAAAAACAATTTAGGGAAATTTTTTTTTTTTTGCTTTACGTTTATATTTTATGGTTTTACTATTTGTGTGTGTATGTATCTGTGTTTGTGCCTGTGTGTGTTTCTGTGTGTGTGTCTGTGTGTGTCTGTGTGTGTGTATCTGTGTGTTCCTGAATAGTTTTCAAAAAATTTAAAGGTCTTATTTTGTGGATTGAGAATTTTAGGGTTGCCTACTGTCTGGAGTGATCCATGCCTTTTATCTCAACATTTTAGAGAAAGAGTCTTTGATTTCTGAGTTCATGGTCGGGCTTAAAGAAAGAAAGAAAGATGGAAAGAAATTTGGAAAGAAAGAAAGAATGAAATATTTTAAGTAGGAAATTTACTGTATGAAAAAGTTTGTTTCTTTTTTTTTAATGAATACTAGGGTTTTTAAAGAGTTTTTAGAAGAGAGTTGTATAGTTTTTTTTTTTTTGGAGGTTAATACTTTAAAATGTTTTTGGATTATTTTTTTGGCTTTACTGTTATTTATTAGGGTTTTATTACTTGTGTGTGTGTATATATGTGTGTTTTTGTATGTGTGTTCTTGACTATTTTTCAAAAAAAGTAAAATTTATTTTGTAAAAAATTGAAAAAAAATCTCTAAAAATCTAAGAGAGAGAGAGAAAGAGAGAAAGTTAGAAAGAAAGAAAGAAAGAAAGAAAGAAAGAAAGAAAAAAGAAAGAAAAAAAGAAAGAAAAAATTACAGAAAAGAAAGAGTGAAATAAAAGAATGGAAGGAAGAGAAAACAAAGAAAGAGACAAAGTAAGGAAGGAATGAAAAAGAGAAAGGAAGGAGGGAAGGAAGGAAGGAAAGAAAGAAAGAAACAAAGAAAGAAAGAATGGAAGAAAGAAAAAAGAAAAAAGAAATAATGAGAAAAAAGTATGGAAGGAAGAAAAAGAGAAAGGAAGGAAAGAAGGAAGGAAGGAAAGAAAGAAAGAAAGAAAGAAAGAAAGAAAGAAAGAAAGGAAGGAAGAAAGATAGAAAGAAAGGGAAGAAGAAAGGGAAGGAAGAAATGGAAGAAAAAAACGGAAGGAAGATAGAAAGAAAGAAAGAAAGAAAGAAAGAAAGAAAGAAAGAAAGAAAGAAAGAAAGGAAGAAAGAAAAAAGAAAAAAGAAATAATGAGAAAAAAGTATGGAAGGAAGAAAAAGAGAAAGGAAGGAAAGAAGGAAAGAAGGAAAGAAAGAGAGAAAGAAAGAAAGAGAGAAAGAAAGAAAGAAAGAAAGAAAGAAAGAAAGAAAGAAAGGAAGGAAGAAAGAGAAAGAAAGGGAAGAAGAAAGGGAAGGAAGAAAGAAAGGGAAGAAAAAATGGAAGGAAGATAGAAAGAAAGAAAGAAAGAAAGAAAGAAAGAAAGAAAGAAAGAAAGAAAGAAAGAAAGAAAGAAAGAAAGGAAGGAAGGAAGGAAGGAAGGAAGGAAGGAAGAAGGAAGGAAGGAAGAAAGAAATGAAGAAAGATAAGAAAAAATTACTTAAAGGACATTTTGTCATTTCTGGTTTTTTTTTTTCTTTTTTTTTCTTATTTTTTAGAATTTCAGTTTTTTTTTTTTATGGAAAGGGTTTTGTAGGGTATTTTATAACAGTTTCTTATAGGGTTTTTTTTTTGAGTATTTTAGTGTATTATTAGTGTTTTTTTCTGATTTTTTTAAAAGTGTTTTAGGGTGTTTCAGTGTTTTGGGTTTTTTTCATTTCTTTTTTAGGGTTCTATCTTTTATTTTTTGGGTTTTTTGTTTTGTTTTTTAGAGTTTTAGAATATTATTATATTTTTAATTTTAAGGTTTTATTGGAGTTAAGAGTTTTAGGGTAGGCAGGAAGTGGTGGCCCATGCCTTAAATCCCAGCACTTTGAGAGGAAAAAGTATTGGATTTCTTACTTCAAGTCCAGCCTGGTTTACAGAGGCAGGTCCAAGACTGCTGTTGGTAACCATGCAGTTTTTTTTTTTTGTTTGTTTGTTTGTTTGTTTTGTTTTGTTTTGTTTTTTAAGACAGGGTTTCTCTGTATAGTCCTGGCTGATCCTGGAACTCACTCTGTAGACCAGGCTGGACTCGAACTCAGAAATCCAACCGCCTCTGCCTACTGATTGCTGGGATTAAAGGCGTGCGCCACCACGCCCGGCAACCGTGCACTTTTTAACGTGCACAATTCAAATGACTTGGGAAAAAAAAAAAAAAAAAAGACTAAAAAGAAAAAATCAGGTCATTCTTGGATTCTTGAATATGTATATATATATTTAGATTTTTAGAGTTTTTTTTAAAGGCATTTGTTGGTGTTTTAGAACAACGTTTTTGACAACTTTGGCTTTAAGGTTTTTAGTATATGTTTAGTGATTTTTTTTTCTTTGTTTATTAAGAATTTTAGGATTTTTTTCTTGATTTTCAGTTCTGATTAGGGTTTAGTTCATTTTTTAAATGATTTACTGTTTTATTTGACTGTGTGTGTGTGTGTGTGTGTGTTTGTGTGTGTGTGTGTACTTGAGTATTTTTTAAAAATTAAAGGGTTATATTTTGGGGGTTTAAGGGTTTTAGTGTTACGAGGCAGTGGTGATCCATGCCTTAAATCTAAGACTTGGTAGGCAGAGGCAGGTATATTCCTGAGTTGTAGGCCATCCTGGTCTACAGAGTGATTTCAGGGACTACCACTGTACACACATAGAATCCCAGTCTTCAAAAACACACAAAAAGAAAGGAAGAAAAGAAAGAAAGGAAGAAAGAAAGGAAGAAAGAAAGAAAGGAAGGAAGGAAGGAAGGAAGGAAGGAAGAAAGAAAGAAAGAAAGAAAGAAAGAAAGAAAGAAAGAAAGAAAGAAAGAAAGAAAGAAAGAAAGAAAAAAAGAAAGAAAGAAAGAAAAGATGATGACTCTTTGGACATATCAGGCTTTCTATGTATTGTTTTTTCTTTTTATTAATTCTTATTTTTTAGAATTTAACGTTTTTTTAAAGGGTATTTAGGCCTTTTTGATAATTGTTTTAGAGTTTTTTTGCATTTCAGGGTTTTAGTGTATGTTTATGGTTTTAGTTTTGGAGTGTTTTAGAGTTTTATTTTTGGTTTTCAGTACTTTAGTTTATTTTTAGTGTTTTTTTTTTTTTGAATTTTATGGTGTTTTAGGATTTTGGGGATTTTAATCAAAAATTTTTAAGGTTTATCTTTTATTTGGATTTATTTATTTATTTATTTATTTTTCGAGTATTTCACTATTATTATTTTTTGAAATGTTTAGGTTTTATTTTTATAGTTAGAGTTATAGGATTGCCAGGCATTGGTTTCCCATGCATTAAATCTCAGCACTTGGGAGCAGAGTTAGTTGGATTTTTGATTTCGAGGCCAGCATGGTCTACAGATGGCAGTCCAGGACAACCAGAGACACACAGAGAAACCCAATCTCCAAAAACAAAACAAAACAAAACAAAGCAAACAAACAAAAAACAAAAAAAAAAACAAAATAAAACAAAAAGACTTATAATTTCATACTGTGTCCTTGTTTTATTATTATTATTATTATTATTATTATTATTATTATTATTATTATTATTATTATTATTTATAATTTTAGTGTTTTTGTTAAGGCTTTTGTAGGGTTTTTATTAGACAGTTTTGTTTTGTTTTGTTTTGTTTTGTTTTTTTGTTTTGGTTTTCAGTATTTTAGTGCACTTTTAGTGTTTGTTTTTTTTTTCTTAATGATATTAGGGTTTTTTGGATTTGTGGTGTTTTATTAAGTGTTTTTTTACGGTTTTATCTTTGTTTTTCAGGTTTTTTTCTGTGAGTTTTTGAGTTTTCTTATCTTTTCTTTTCCTTTTAAATTTTTAAGTTTTATTTGGTGAGTTTAAGAGTTTCAGGGTTGCAGGGCGTGGTGGCACATGCCTTTAATCCCACCACTAGGGAGGCACAAGCAGGAGGATTTCTGAGTTCGATGCCACCCTGGTCCACAAAGTGAGTTCCAGGACAGCCAATGCTACACAGAGAAACCCTGTCTCGAAACAAAACAAAACAAACAAAAAAACCAACCAAACAAACAAACAAAAAGTGTTTCAGGAATGCCAGGCTGTGGTGGCCCATGCCTTATATCCCAGCATTTGAGAGGAATAAGTGTTGGATTTCTTAGTTCGAGGCCAGCATGCTCTAGAGAGGCATGCTCAGTATTGGCAGAAATACAAAGAGAAATCCATTGTGCAAAAAAGTCAAAAAGAAAGAAAGAAAGAAAGAAAGAAAGAAAGAAAGAAAGAAAGAAAGAAAGAAAGAAAGAAAGTGAAAATGTGTTTAGTTCATTTTTCAATATTTTACTGTTTTATTGATTTTGTGTTTGTGTTTCTTTGTACTTAAGGTTTTTTTTCTTTTAATTTTTAGGGTTATATTTTTGGGGGTTTAAAAGTTTTAGTGTTGCCACTGCATTGTTCTCCATGCCTTCAATCACACACTTGGTTAGGCACAGGCAGGTGGATTTCTGAGTTCAAGGCCAGATGGGTCTAAAGACTGATTTCCATGACTTCAAGTGTATACACAGAGAAACCCAGCCTCACACAAAGAAAACAAACAAAGAAACAAACAAACAAACAAGAAAGACAGAAGGAAAGAAAGAAAGAATGAATGAATGAAAGAAAGAAAAAAAGGAAGAAAGAAAGAAAGAAACTTACAAACAAATAAATAAAAAAAAGAAAAAAGAAAGAAATTTATACATAAATGTATTTTATCGACATTATTGGCTTTATTTTTTTTAGAATAGGGATTTTTAAAAAATGTTTTTTATTGTTTTTAGAAGAGTGTTTTAGAATATTGGTTTTCCTGTATTTTTTTGTTTTTTTGTCTTTTAGATTTTTCAGGGATTTAGTGTATGTTTAGAATTTTTTAAAGCTTTTTAGTCTTTTTTTTTCTTTTTTCTTTTTTTTTTTTTTTGATTTAGGGTTATATTTTATGGTTTTATTATTTGTGTCTGTATGTGTCTGTGTGTGAATGTTTTTTAATAGATTTAAAAAAAATTAAGGTTTTATTTTTGGGTTTGAGAATTTTAGTGTTGCCAGTCAGGGGTGATCCACACGTTTTTTTCTCAAGTTTTTAGTGAAAGAGGTCTTGGATTTCTGAGTTCATGGTCAGTCTGGTCTGCAAAGTGCATTCCAGGACAGAGATACATAGAGAAACCCTTTCTAAAAAACTAAAAAAAAAAACAAAACAAAAAGCAAAAAAAAAAAAAAAAAAAGGAAGGTCAGAGAGAGAAAGAAGTTAAAAATAAAGTAACAGTGACAGAAAAGAAAGGAAGAAACAAAGAGAGAGAGAGAGAGAGAAAAGAAAGAAAAGAAGTAAGGAAGAAAAAGAGAAAGGAAGGAAGGAAGGAGGAAGGAAGGAAATAGAAAAGAAAGAACGAAAGAGAGAGAAAGAATGAAAGAAAGAAAGAAAGAAAGAAAGAAAGAAAGAAAGAAAGAAAGAAAGAAAGTAAGAAACAAAGAAACAAAGGAAAAAAAGAAAGAAATTTTAAAATAACAGTATTTTATCTACAGTTTTGACTTCTTTTTATTTTTTTTTAGAATAGTAGGGATCTTTTAAAATGGTTCTTAGTTTTTTTAGAAGAGTGTTTTAGAGGTTTTTTTTTGTTGTTTTCTTTGTTTTGTTTTGTTCTGTTTTGTTTTGTTTGTTTGTTTTTGTCTTTTTAGGTTTTCAGGGTTTTAGTGTATGTCTAGGATTTTTTGTTTTCTTTTTTATTATTAGGTATTTACCTCATTTACATTTCCAATGCTAACCCAAAAGTCCCCTATTCGCTACCCCCCCACACCCCTACCCCCCACTCCCAATTCATGGCCCTGGCGTTCCCCTGTACTGGGGCAAATAAAGTTTGCAAGAACAATGGGGCTCTCTTTCCAGTGATGGCCGACTAGGCCATCTTTTGATACATATGCAGCTAGAGTAAGAGCTCCGGGGAACTGGTTAGTTCATAATGTTGTTCCACATATAGGGTTGCAGATCCCTTTAGCTCCTTTCCTATTTTCTCTAGCTCCTCCATTTGGGGCTCTGTGATCCATCCAATAGCTGACTGTGAGCATCCACTTCTGTGTTTGCTAGGCCCCAGTGTAGTCTCACTAGAGACAGCTATATCAGGGTCCTGTCAGCAAAATCTTGCTAGTGTATGCAATAGTGTCAGCATTTGGAGGCTGATTATGGGATGGATCCCTGGATATGGCAGTCACTAAATGGTCCATCCTTTTGTCTCAGCTCCAAACTTTGTCTCTGTAACTCCTTCCATGGATGTTTTGTTCCCAATTCTAAGAAGGGGCAAAGTATCCACAATTTGGTCTTCGTTCTTCTTGAGTTTCATGTGTTCTGCAAATTGTATCTTATATATATGGTATTCTAAGTTTCTGGGCTAATATCCACTTATCAGTGAGAAAATATCATTTGAGTTCTTTTGTGATTGGGTTACCTCACTCAGGATAATTTCCTCCAGGTCCAACCTTTTGCCTAGGAATTTCATAAATTCATTCATTTTAATAGCTGTGTAGTACTCCATTGTGAAATGTATCACATTTTTGGTAGCCATTCCTCTATTGAGCAGCATCTGGGTTCGTTCCAGGTTCTGCCTATTATAAATAAGGCTGCTATAAACATAGTGGAGCATGTTTCTTTCTTACTAGTTGGAACACCTTCTGGATATATGCCCAGGAGAGGTATTGCAGTATCCTCTGGTAGTACCATGTCCAATTTTCTAAAAACCGCCAGACTGATTTCCAGAGTGGTTGTACAAGCTTGCAATTCCAAAACAATGGAGGAGTGTTCCTCTTTCTCCACATCCTTGCCAGCATCTGCTGTCACCTGAATTTTTGATCTCAGCCATTTTGACTGTTGTGAGATGGACTCTCGGGGTTGTTTTGATTTGCTTTTCCCTGATCATTAAGGATGCTGAACATTTTTTCAGGTGCTTCTCAGCCATTCGGTATTCCTCAGGTGAGAATTCTTTGTTTAGCTCTGATCTCCATTTTTAAATGAGGTTATTTGACTTTAGTGTTGTGAAAAAATTGCCCAACTGCAGTTTCCTGCCAGGCATCAACTATACACAAACTGATTGTATGCGGGTCTAATCTATGCATAAAGACAAACATAGCTAAATTACTGTCTAAGTTTTGTATGAAGTATTAGCACAATTATAGGATGATTACTCTTGTAATAATCTTAATTAACAATATATGGGTGAGTAGAAAATCTTAAATTTGCAATCAAACTGCAAGCTGCAGTCAATGGAACACTGGCAATTTTAACCATAATTTTCAAGTTTCTTTTGCAACGTTAGGAAAATATCTACAAACTTGGGAAAGCAAAACCCACGTTTAAAACAATTTATCATCTTTAAAATCAATAATATTAGAAGCATTACTATCATATTACAAAGTTTGGCTGCCAATTAATACCTATGAATATATGTAAGCTTTACTGCTTTAATAAAGAGCCATTGCTTTAAACCTTATCTTAAATTATAGTTTTTAGAATAGAAACCACATTAATTAATATTTAAACTAGAAATATCTTTAGAGACCCTGTCTTTTGGCCTTCCTTATGTCACATGTTAGAAGAACTCTGAAGTTGAGTTATGAAATTTAAGACTATCTGTAGCAATGTAACAATTATTAATCTTAACCAACAACTTTTGAGCTGATTGTGAAAACACACAGAACACATTTCCAATAAAAAAGCACCAAATGAAGCAGTTACATTTAGACCAATCAGAGAATATTAATTTTTGTAGCTACAATCATAGAATAAAGGGCACTTTATAATTTGTCAAATTCATTAATCACGAACCATTTATCAGCTTTTTTACCCCGAAACTAAGAGATTGTAGACTCGCCCTTTTTTCCTAAAACGAACAGTTTTCCAGCAGGGACCCTCCTGCCATAAGACTAATTCCTGGTTGAGGCACGTGGCAGCTCTTGGCTTTGCAGATAAACTTTTTTATACCATCATTATTATCCAACATAAAATATAAAACATTCATTCATACAGACTGGTCACAAACATACATGAATTGAACCTTAGAACAGATTGGTGCACCAGACATTAGACAACACACAAAAGGGGCCAGAGTACTTTTGTTATAAGGCCCAGAGAGAACAAATCATGGCACTCCTGAAATTAACTGTGCTTTTTAGGACATTTTCCTCTCTCCTCATGATGCAGTTTTTTTGTTTTGTTTGGTTTTTTTGTTTTTGTTTTTGTTTTTTTGTTTTTTTTTTTTTTTTGACTGTGGCATATTCACCTGAACATTAATTTTCTTTTTAGTAAATCCTTTCTTTTCTAATGCCTAAAAATTTAGCTTCTGGGAGCTATGTCTAATCGCCTAACAGTTCCTAGTCCCTGATAAACTTCACTGCTGAAACTAAGTGAATTAGCATTTGGGTTAATGCTGTTTCAACTTAGCCCATACTGACCTTCTCCGGTATGAATTTCCTTTAATTATTTTCTTCTTTTATGGAGATCCAAACCAGCAGTGCTTCTTCCAAATGTCCTCTGCCATTTCTCAGTCCTGTGTTGGTTTGCCAAATGTTGTCTCCACCCACATGACCATATGTGTGGGTTCTAGGCTAGAAAGGCACCTTAAAAACCTGGAAGAGAAGAATGGCTAGAGAGTATGAGATAAAAATGGACCTAAGACAGTCATCCTGATGAAAGCTCAATTTTACTATTCTGCACGCAGTTATGGAGCAGGGGAAGGGGGCCCAATTCCTGTCAAATAATAATCTTGGGGTCCAGTAGCAGGGTGACCACGTGACGGCTTTGGAAGAGCAAATCAGCAAGCTCCAGCAGTGGGCTAGGCAGAACAATTGAGCAGCACACTCCACCACTGAGCATGCAGGTTTCAGGCTTGGGGACGGGAGACTACAGTTGTTGTTTTGTACTTGATTTTTTTCTAAAAAAAACATTAAAGGTTTTATATTTGTGATTTAATCATTTGGGTTTGCCAGGCAAAGTTGGTCCATGACTTTAATCCCAGCAATTCTGAGACAAAGGTAGGTGCTTTTTTTTTTTTTTTTTTTTTTTTTTTTTTAAGTAGAGTTCAGCAAGGTCTCCACTGGTCTCCACAGGGAGGTAGAAGACAGCCATTGATACACAGAGAAACGCAGTCTCCAAAACTCAAAGACAGAGAGACAGAGAGAGACAGAGAGAGACAGAGAGAGAGAGAGGAGAGAGAGAGGAAGGGAGGGAGGGAGGGACAAAGTGAGTGAGAGAGAGAGAGAGAGAGAGAGAGAGAGAGAGAGAGAGAGAGAGAGAGAGAGAAATAAACAAAAAACCAAAAAAAGAAAGAAGAAAGAAAGAAAGGAGGGAGGAAGGAAGGGAGGAAATGAGGGAGGGATTGAGGGAGGGAGAGAGGGAAGGAAGGAAGGAAGAAAGAAAGAAGAAAGAAAGAAAGAAAGAAAGAAAGAAAGAAAGAAAGAAAGAAAGAGGAAAGAAAGGAAGGAAGATAGAAAGAAAAGAAGAAAGATAGAAATACAGAATGTATAAAATAAATAAGCAATTATAAATAAATAAATAATTAAATAGATAGATAGATAGATAGATAGGTAGATAAATAAATGAATAAATTAATAAATAAATATTTTAGGCATATTTCGGATTCTTGTGTACTCTTCTGATTTCTAGGGTATTTCAAAATCTTGTAGAGTCTGTAGTGATTTAGAGTTTTTTGGATTTCAAGCTTGTAGTGTACTTTTATTGTTTTTCATTATTATTTTTTAATGATGTTAGTGTATTTTAGTGTTTCAGTTTTAATGCATACTTTAATTAACTTTTTTTTTTTACCATTTTAGTATATTTATTATGGTTTTGTTGTTCTAATTCTTGTTTTAATTTTTTTTTGTTTCTTTTTTTCCAAAAATATTAGGGTTTTATATTTGTGTTTTCATTGTTTTGGTTTTGCCAGTCAGTGTTGACCATGCCTTTAATTCCAGCTCTTGAGAGGCAGATGTAAGTGATTTTTTTTTTTTTTTTTTTTTTTTTTTTTTTTTTTTTTTTTTTTTTTAGAGTTCAGCATGAATCTCTACAGGAATCTGGAGGACAGTAAGAGATACACAGAAAATCCGAATCTAAATCTCAAAAAAAAAAAAAAATTAAATAAATAAACAGAGGAAGTGAGAGAGAGGAGAGATTTTTTAGTTGGCAGCTAGCTTGGTCTTCAGAATAAATTCCAGAACAGTGAGGGATACACAGAGAAACCCACTCTCCAAGAAATTACAAATAGATCAATGAAAGAAACAGAGGAAGAGAGAGAAAGGGAAAGAGAGAGACAGAGACAGACAGAGAGAGAAAGAGAGAGACAGACAGAGAGACAGACAGAAAGACAGACAGACTGACAGAGAAGATAGATACAGTGACAGACAGAGAGAGAGAGACAGAGAGAAATTAAGGGGGAGAGGAAGGAAGAAAGAAAAAGAGAGAGAGAGCGAGGAAGAGAGATAAGGAGGGATGAAGGGGTGAGGGATGAAGGAAGGATCAAAGGAACTAAGGAATGAAGGAAAGAAAAAAGAAAAAAAAAAGAAAAAAGAATTGTGATACAGGGTCATTTTTGGTCTCATGTGCACTTTTTTTTTTATTTTTAGAGGTTTTATTTAAGATTTTGAAGTGTTTTTAAAGGATGTTTCAGAGAGTTTTTTTTTTGTTTGTTTTCAGAATTCTAGTGTATTTTGCATATTTTTTGTTGTTTTTTTTTAATTTTTAGTGTTTTGTAATTTTCAGGTTTAATTTAGACTTCAAGGATTTATTCATTTTAATATTTCATTGTTTTCTTTATGTTCTTTTTTTGTGGGTGTATTCTTGATTATTTATTTAAAAATTGAGGGGTTTTATTTTGGTGGTGCATAATTTTAGAGTTGGAAGGCAATGGCTGCCCCTTTCATAAAAATGCTAGCCCTAAGGTGAACTGGTAGGGGATCTTTTATTTGGAGGCTATCCTGGTCTTGAGATTGATCTCCCAGAGAGGGAGGGATAAACAGAGAAACCCAGATTATAAAAATTAAAAAATATAGAAAATAAAAGGGAGAGAGAGAAAGACAGAGAGACAGAGAGACAGAAAGACAGAGAGACAGAGAGACAGAGAGACAGAGAGATAGAGAGACAGAGACAGAGACAGAGACAGAGACAGAGAGAAAAGATAAATAGATAGATACATAGAGAGAGAGAGAGTGAAAAAGAAAGAAGGAAAAGGAAAAAAAGGGAAGGAAGCAAGGAAGGAAGAAAAAGAAAGAAAGAAAGAAAGAAAGAAAGAAAGAAAGAAAGAAAGAAAGAAAGAAAGAAAGAAAGAAAGAAAGAAAGAAAGAAAGAATGAAAGAAAGAAAGAAAGAAAGATAAAGAAAGGATAGTTCTTTAAGTTCTTTAACTTCATTTGATTTCCCGGATTTTTAGAAGAGTGCTTTTGAGGGTTTTTTGTTTTCAGATGTCCAGTGAATTTTTTTTCTAGTTTTTTTAAACAATTTTACTGTGTTTTAATATGTGGGGGTATTATTTTCCCTTCAGCAATTTATTTTTTAGTTATTATTATTTTTTTATTTTAATTCACATTGGGATTGTGTGTGTGTATGTGTGTTCTTGAATATTTATTTAAAATTTGTGGGATTTAACTTTGGTTTTTCATGGTTTTAACGTTGCCAGCTAATGAGGGCCATTGCCTATAAAACCTAGTCCTAGGGATGAACAACTAAGGGATTTTTAAGATGGAGGCGAGTTTATTACAAGGAGTGACACCCAGGATGGCCAGAAAAGACAGAGAAAGTCATTCTCCAAAATTCAAAAAGAAAGAAAAAGACAGAGAGAGAGAGAGAGAGAGAGAGAGAGAGAGAGGGGGGAGGGAGGGAGAGAGGGAGGGAGGGAGGGAGGGAGGGAGGGAGGAAGGGAGGGAGGGAGGGAAGGAAGGAAGGAAGGAAGGAAGGAAGGAAGGAAGAAGAAGGAAAGAAAGAAGGTAGGAAGAAAGGAAGAAATTAAGAAAGCAAGAAAGCAAGAAAGGAAGAAAAGAAGTAAGAAAGATAGAGAGAGATAAAAAGAAAGAAAAATATGAATAAATAAATAAATAAACAAATAAACAAATAACTTTTTGGACATTTTGGACATTTTGGTCTAAGTGTGTTTTTTTGTTGTTGTTTTTGTTTTGTTTGTTTGTTTGTTAGTTTTTACAATATTATTTTTTTCATATGGGTTTTGTAGGATTTGTTGAAGCAGTTTTAGAGTTTTTGTTTGTTTGTTTGTTTGTTTATTGTTTATTGTTTTTGGGTTTTTTGTTTTTGTTTTTGAGATTTTAGTGTATTTTTAGTTTATTTATTTGTTTGTTTGTTTGTTTATTTATTTATTTATTTAAGGTTCTAGGGTGTTTTAGTGTTTGGGGTTTTTAAAGATTTTTTTTACAGTTTTATCTTTCCTTTTTTTTTTTAGGTTTATTTGTGTGTGTGTGTGTGTGTGTGTATATCTGTATGTCTGTGTGTGTGTTTTAGAGTACATTTTTTTTTCTTTTCTTTTTTAAATTTTTAGGTTTAGTTTTTGAAGTTGAAGTACTTTAAGAATACAAGGAAGTAGTGGCCCTGCCTTTAATCACACTAAATGGGAGTCAGCGGTAGTGATTTCTGAGTTTGAGGCTAGCATTTTCTACACAGAGTGCTCCATGACAGACAGAGAAACCGGAAACCCAATCCCCAAAAACTCAAAAAATCAAAAACAAGCAAACAGACAAACAAACAAACAAAAACAAACAAACAGTTTTTGGGTCAGTTTTGGGATCTTGTATATTTTTAAGTTTTTAGAATTATAGTGTTTTTCTTAAGGGTTTTGTAGGGTTTTAAGAAGAGTGTTCTAGAGGATTTTTTGGTTTTTGGTATTGAATGTATTTTTAGTGTTTTTCTGTTTTCTTCTTTTTTTTTTTTCTTTTCTTTTTTTTAAGAATATTAGGGCTTTTTAGGGTTTGGGGGTATTTTTTTAGCCTTTATATCTTTTTTTTTTTTTTTGTGAGTATGTGTGTGTGTGTGTCTATGTGTGTGTGTGTGTGTGTGTGTGTGTTCCCAACACACACAATCCTGATTAGGTGAGAGAAAGTAAAATCTAGGCTGTGTCCCCCACAGGGCTATCCAGAATAGCCCAAAAAGAACATGGTACCTGATATCTGCATTGACATTTTTTCAGTCCTGTCAGAGATGAGAGAAACTAGACACCAGATAGATGTTTTGTTCAAAGTTGATTGGGGATCCACATCATTGGATTTCCTAAGTGACTGCATTATAGAATCTTTGGCTCAGGCATTTGGGGCTTCGAGCAGAAGTTTAAATCACACTTCCACTAGGTAGGTCAGTTTTCCCCAGAACTGAAGTATTATTTCAAGTTTGGTTTTAGTTTTGGATAGGGTCTTATTATGTAGCTCAGAGTAACCTGGAACAGACTGTGTAGACAGGCCTAGCCTCAAACTCACAGAGGATTCTGACTCTGGCATGATAGGTTTAAAGGCATGTGCTATTACAACTCCTAGCCCCAATAATTGAAGTTTTAGGGAGTCAAACTTTCGTAGCAGGACTAGGGAGTCTTGTCTTATTCAAAGGATTACCTGAATCCAGTTCTTTTTTGTCTCTCCAGGCCATTGACCTTCTATATTAGTTTCTTCACATGCATGGCAAAAATAGACCCTTAGCTTCTGGGCTCTAGTGTCAACCAGGATGTCACGAATGCATACTTCAGTGAAGTCAGCTTGGCAGGCCAAGAGACTTGGGAGCACTCATGAGGCCAAGAATTTCAAAAGGAACTCACCTCCTGGAGCTTTGGCATTCTCATCACCCATATATTCATACCCTATTCGCGTGTTAGTCTTGTGTATGGATCCACATGCTCTCTTTTAGATTTATCTTATTATAAGTGCCTTTAAAGATTGAATTCTGATATAGCTAAGACTTCGCCAGTGTTCCAACATACTAGAAAGTCCTTGAGCTGACCAAGGGCTTGGAATGCAATGTTGCCTATTCAGTGACATTCAGAATTGCCTCTGGTATTACACTATCACTTAGAATAAAAGCCATGTCGTTCCATATACAGGAATTTACAATGGTTTAGGAAGAAGATTGGGCTGTGGATTTTGGGTAATGCATTATTCATGAGATGGTTACCTAGAGCCCCCAATTAGAAATATGACTGGGTGTGAAAGCAATTGCCCTAGGACTGTAAAGACCTAACACCTGGCTTCTAAGGCTGTAGCTGAACTTAGATAGGGCTGACTTGCCTCAGTTGTTATATTGCCCAATTCCTGCCAGTCTTTCTGTTTCCAGTCCTCTGATTTGTGTAAGAGCCATTAAGCATCCAGTAATCTCATTTGTGCCTTGCCAATGTGTCACATAATTTCCTTTTATCTTCTGTATAAAATGTTTGATCCTCAACTTGACAAATTACATTCAGATGCTACAAAATGTCATGTGTTTGTCTGTCTGTCATTTTCGGACTTTTTGCCCATCTGTGACCAGTGACCCGTTCCACGCAGACAAAGGGACCCAGAGGGTCTGTGGCACCAGGACCAAAACCAGATTTCTTGAAATGGGAGCAATGAGAAGTGGGCTACTTTTATTTCCTCAAAAAAAAAATGGAATTTCTGGATGTGGCTTAATGCATGATAGAAACTCTTTTGAAATATAACACAGTCCCTGTGTTCATGCCCTTTCCAATCTGCCACCCAGTTTTCTGTCAGGGGTTTCTTAAGTTAGTGATATTGAAATTAGAATGTTACCATGTCCCTACTTGACAGTCTGATGCAGCAGGCTCCTTTTGAAGGAGCACCCTTTTTGCACTTTTCCTTCCAGGTGGTTCATAAGATGTGTTCCTCGTAGGAACAGTAAAAATAGGCTTTAGGGGTACATCTGGTCAGAGTTGAAGGATGTTCACATCTGTACTTATCATTTAGCCTGTATTTCCACTCCAAGTCCTGCCAAAGAGTCAATGAAGTTGATCAGCCATAATCAATGTTTGCAGAGACACATAAAAATATTGACACTGGTTGTCCTAGGTTAGAGAATAGTGTCTTTTGGATCATTTGTCCCTGTCCTAAGAGACAGCTCTGGATTTCTTGTAATTCCACTGTTGGGGAAACTGTGTATCAAAACATAGAGTTTCCTATATTGGTAATTGGAGTAGGCAATTTTGTTATACTTGAAAAGTGTATGTGGTAAATAAAGCTGGGTTCCAATAACTCCTTGACCTAACTGAGTCAGACAAATACAGTAGATAACAGAATAAGCAAGCTGGGCCCACAAAGCAAGAGCAGGTCATTCCTAGCAAGTAGTGGCTATGTATTCTTTCCATAGAAGGTAAAAAAAAAAAAAATCTATTGAACCCAGTAATTGTGTTTTTCTTTTCTAACTTTTGAGAGGCCTCAGCAAACCTTAAAACTTTCTGAGCTTCCTCAATCTTGGAAGTTTTGTTTGCTTCTGAGTTGTAGGATCCTCCATCCTTATAGGAAAAATATGTGTGAGAATTTTGCTTTCTATAAAAACCCAGTAATGTTATATTAGTATGTTTTTTTTTGTTTTGCTTTGTTTTGTTTTAATCTCATGTGTGTCCCCTACTGCACATGGTTTATGTTTGAAATTCTAGTGATTCTTGAGAGAGTATTAATGAAAGAGCTCCTGAGAGGACCTGGGGCAGCTGCTGCTCCTTCTGCATCTGCTTTTATTGTCATTTGATTAAATGAACAATGTTCTAGCCAATGGAGCATGGTTGTGGGTTTATTAGGGTCTAAGGCCACTGATAGACATACATTGTTGAAAGGAGAAAAAAAAAAGTGCATAGTTGAGCGCACAAGTAGGGAGTTATTTAATTTAAAAAATGTTAATGCTAATTAAAAAATAGTTGGATAGGGGCTAGGTATTTGGCTAACTGGGTAATTTACTTGCACTAACAGTAAATTCTAATATGCCAGCACTTGTCTGTAACCGAGCCCTGGAGGAGTAGAGAGAGATAGTTGCCATGGCTTGCTGACATACCTGTGTAGCTGAAATGTTCAGCTCCAGGTTCAATGATAACAACTATCTCAAAATAAGATGGACAGCAGTAGAGGAAGTTACTCTTACCTTTCCAGTTTATCTGGAATGATTAATTCATTTAAGAAAGTTTAGAAAAACAGTATAATTGATTTGTAAAAATGTTTAAACATTGAATAATTTATAAAACAAATATTTCAATTCTTTCTATCTATAAATGTATATTTGACATTATGGGGAATGAAGATTAACAGCTTAAGAATGAATCTAAATACATTGAATAGGCCACTGACACAGTGTGTGCATAATTGTGAGTTTTAATTATGATATATTTTCAATTATCATAACAGTATGTTGGATAATATGTATTTTGAATGTGTCTGAATAAATAAAATACTGATCCAAAATAAAAGAATGAATTTAAAAACCAAATTTCTATATGTTTGCTGAACATCGAAATAGAAAACATCCTTGATCATTTATGTTTGAAGACTCATGTGAAGTATCCTTAATGATTAGGTAAGTTTAGTTGTAATTTATCTGAAGGACAAACCAAATGAAATGATGTTTTGATGCTTTTATGAGAATACAAAAATCCATGTCTCAAACAAAAATTTATAGATTTTGTCAGTTGCATTTAATGTGTTAGTGTTATGAACTATAACATGGCAAAGGAATACCTTTGGTGGGCTTATGCAAGTGTTGCCCTTGAGAAATTACACCATGCAACAGACCTACTATGAAGGGATATATTGGGAGATGGTAGAGAAGTGAGGAACTGGGAGAGGTACAAAGGCATACAGACAAAAGCAAAATCATTAGGTCAGAAAAAAGTTTAGCAGAGAATAGATAGAGGGGAAGCTGGAAACAAAGAGAGGGCCAGAGAGCTACAGAAACAAGAAAAATGGGCATAGAGAGTCTGGGCCTGGAACAGAGAGAGGGGGCTAATCAGTTCTTTTATTCTGTCCCACAGTAAGTAGTTTAGTTTGTTTCAAGAAAGAAATATAATTTCTTTCAATGAATTTTGTAAGTAATCAGAAAATATTTTCATCTCTCAGAGCTGGTGGTGTTAATTTTATAGTTTTTATAAGTTTTTTTTGTTGTTGTTTTTGTTGTTGTTGTTTTGTTTTGTTTTTTTGTTTTTTGGTTTTTTTTTGGTGGGACTAATTTCTTAAGAACAATATAAGCCAGGTATGTTGTTACATACCTGTAATAACACCTACATGCAATGCTGAGATCACCTTGACCCTAAATATTCTAGACCTCCCTGGACAATACACAACATACTAAGTGACTATCTCAAAAATGAAATAAATCAATCCAATTTACCTTCTATATTTGTATCTTGTACCTTTGGAAACTAATAAGATAATGAATCAAAAACAAATTTCAATTATCTGTATGAATAAAAACAATAAGAAATTTTAAGAAGTTTAAAAAAAAACACGACAGTGATGGGGAGGGAGGAGCCTGGTTGGGAAAGGGGACAAGAAGGTGAAAAAAGGAACATGATCAGGTATTGGGGTGTTGAACAGGACTGAAGCACTGAGGACAAGCAAAAAGAATGTAAACAGGCAACTTTGTCAGATAGGAGGTGAAAAAACCCTCTAGAATATATCAGAGACCTGGGAGGTGAGAGACCCTAAGGACCTGGAGGAGGGACCTAAGAGGAAATGCCCTACAAGGGGGAGAGGGAACTTGTAGAGTCCTCCTCCAGTGGAGGTACAGGACATCAAGTTGAAAGATGGGATTATCATCCCAAAGTTAAAAGCTCTAACACAGAATTGTTTCTGTCTGAAAGAACTGTAGGGAAAAAAAATGGAGAAAAGGCTAAAGAAAAGGAGATCTAGTGAATGGACCAAATTGAAATCCAGCTCAAGGAGAGGCATCAAGGCCTGACACTATTACTTATGCTATCATATGCTCACAAAAAATGAGCTTATCATGACTGCCCTCTGAAAGACCAAACCAACAGGCGAAAGAGTCAGATGCTGAAATTTATATGCAACCAATGGACAGAAGCTGTGGATGAATTGGGGAAAAAAGCTGGAAGAATCTGAGGAAGAGGGCTACCCAGTAGTAGGACCAACAGTCTCAGATTTCCCAGGATCATTCAGACACTGAGCCAGCACCTAGGCATCATATACCAGGTGATATGAAGCCCACAATAAATATACAGTATAGGACTGCTGGGTCTGGACTCAGTCAGATAAGGTACATCCAATCCTCAAGGGTCTTGAGGCCCCAGGGAGCAGGGAGGTCTGGTGGGGTAGAGGCAGGATGGTGGGGACATGCCTTTGGAGATGGGAAGTGGGGGCTTGGGGGCATGGGGGTATGGGGGCATATGGGAAGGGGGTATGGGATTTGTAACAGTCAGAGGGTGGACTAGGGGGCGATAAAGTCTGGACTTAGAAGAAAGATTAAAGAATAAATTATAAATAACTCACTACAATAGTGTGGGGAAGTTTGGTCCAACGGGCTATTTTCCATTCACATATTCTTTTAGATTTTATTTGGAAGTTAATATAAATATGCTCTTATAATTAAACAAGAAAATGATTAGAGATGTTAAAAAATAAAGGAGTTGTATTTTGACTCTAAAGGTATACCTCCTAGTTAACTTTGTAATCACATCATTGAGATTTAACTTCCTTCAGAGAAGCATCAGAATAACAAGGATTAAAGAACCTTTCAAACTCTGTTTTATAGGAGACAAAAAAGTTAGCATTTTTTTTTTTAATTTGGTTACAAATGTACAAGCAAGTGAAAAATGTGCATGCTTCATTAGTCTGAAGATTGGAAATTAGAAAAGTACTTCAGAGTATTCTCCATGATGTCTCTTAAACACAGACATTTTTTCTCCGTTCACCATCTGTATCAAAAAGCATATCTTAGTTGTTGGTCCCCAAGTTCATCAAACCCTAAAACAGAAAAGAACTTCATTAAATAAACTCCCAAGAATACAAATATGAAAGATTCTGTGAAAATGATTTATAGGGTAAGGGTTAGGTAGGGTTGGGATTAGGGTTAGTGTAAGGGTTAGGATTAGGATTAGGGTTACTTTCAATGCTTGTTGTTCTTTTTGATAATTGTTCTACAAAGGTAACATTACTATAACATTACTAAAACATTACTATAACAATTCTGTTTATTTTTGGTGTTACTGCCATGCAGCATGAATGCTAAGCTAACAATCAAGTAGTTATGTATCTCCAATACTAAAATATTTACATGAGCAAAAATAATTCCATATGAAACATAAAAGGAATAATCTTCCAACTGACTTAAATTTTTGACAACGATTATGTCTAAATATACTTATATTTTTAAAATAACACGAAATAAAATTATGCTACCAATTGTGGGGTAAGAAAACTTTTTTTTAATGAAAAAGAATTTTCCATAATGCACAGAATGACCTTAGCCTCCCAAATACTTATATTTATAGGCATGCACCATGCAAACATGGACTTGGAAATATACTAGTCTGGAAAGCTTAACTCTAGCTAGCGTTAATGCTTTTACCATATAATGTCATCATTTTGCTAAATAGCATAAGCAATCCTAGGAGGTAGTTCACTACATCATCTCCGTATCTACCTCCCCCCCCCACACACACATGTGTATGTGCCATGTCTTCTACCTTCTCTTCCATTCTTAAGGATGACATATACTTGTTTTTTACTAAGTCCAAGGTTTTCCTTTGTCTCAACTATTGTCAAAAGTTACAGCAATTGTAACTTTGATTTTACATTTATGACTCTAGCTGGCCGTCAATGTAATGCCAATAGAACTAAGTTTTATAAAGTTTGATTTAGAATGATCACAAGGTCATGAATACTCATGATCAATAAAGATACACTGCCTCAAAATAAAGTATAAAAATATGTCTGAGGACAAATTTTAGTTGCTGATTGGTTTTCTCTAGGTTCCAATCTCAAGTAACACAGGGAAGTAGTAACATAAAGTTCTCTTTGTATTCTTTATGTTGGCACACAACCATGGTAATTTTCATTTTAAAAAAATATTAAGACAAGCCCTTTACACCTTTTCTCCTTGGGCTACTACATACCTATTTTGTCCTTTATTCACTGTGATCAGTTTTGTACCTCACATTTCCACTCAAATCATCTTTATTAAGTAAATTGACCTCCAAATTGTTAAGTTTATCTTTAAAAAAAATGCACCTGCATACATATGGAGACAAAGGGTTAATATTGGGTGTCTTCTTTGGTTGCACGCTACTCTTTCGGAGACAGAATCTCACTGAACCTAGAATTTATCCATTAGGCTACACCTGGTTGCTATGAAGATCTGGGAATCTTCTTATCTCTGAATTAAATCTGAGTTTGGTCTTTGTAAAATGCTCACCAACACACCAACTTTTTTTTGTTGTTGTTGTTGTGTTGGTGGTGGCTTTTTTTAGTTTTGCTAGTTTGTTGTGGTTTTTGGTGATGGTTGTGGTGGTGGTGGTGGTGGTGTTGGTGGTGGTGGTGTGTGCATGCATGCTGATCAGGGAATATAAGCTCGGGTCTCCATGCCTACACAGGAGAAAAATTACCAACTAAACCATCTTCCAGCCCTGAAAATCAATCTTATTTGGCCCATATGCAGAAAATGACACAGTTAGTGTTCTTTTCTTCCTCAAAATTTTCCTTCACTCATGGTAGTTTTCTTTCTACCAATTGTTCTCTTCCATTAATGGCTCCCACTCACCAGCTGCCTCATGCAGAGTTACAAATATTGAAGTACTCTGAGGGGATGTCTTTAGACTCCTCATTTACATGGATGATCACTCATCCTTGAAATTTCATCCCGAGTTCAATGTTTAAAAATTGCCTTCAATTGGAGTATTTATTTATTTATTTATTTATTTATTTATTTATTTATTTATTTATTTATTTATTTTGTCTTTAATTCCCATCTCTTTCCTGGACTGACTCATAATGGTACCTTCATCAATGCCTTCGGAGGCAAGAATTGTATTACTGTTCTTTTCCAATTGAATACTTTCCAAACTATTAACCAATCAAGTAAAAAATAAAATGAGTTAATAAGATCATCGTTGTCTCAGATCTTACTTGGAAACCATGTGATGACTGCAGTGATTGGTACAGTAATGAAGAGATGATATAAAATGTTTTGGTGATATTCTTCCAAAGGAATATTCTGCCAGGACTGTTGAGAAAGGTTGTTTCCATCCAGTGTTGTTACTAAATTTGTACTAATTTTAAGATTGTAAGAACGTATTTGCCAATTTGAGTTGGTTTTCTAATATTAACAACAGAGTCCAGATGACACCAGTAAATAAGCTTTCTCTCTCCTTTCAGCTCTGGTGTATTGTGCTTCGTTTTGTAGACACTGGTAATCCTCTCTTCATCTTTCTGCAAATGTCTGCCTCTTGAAAATTTATGATCTGGTCTACCATAAAACGCCTAGTGTTTTTCATTGATATAGTATGTGATCAGTGGTTTACATCTCATTAGGACTACAAGAGAGCCAAGGATATATAGATAGTGAAACTTAATTTAGTTTCATGTGCCCAAATCAAGGCTTGTTTCTCCATTCCTACTTGATACTTAGTTATACTAGGTTAAATATAAAGTTAGTTATGGTACCAACCGCTGATTTTCTTTTTCTTCACTGAATTTCTATACATCCATATCAGACTTCTGAAATGTAGTTATATACTGATCACATAATTTTTTATTGATGTTCTTCCTGTAAAGCACAGTAATGAAAGCAGTCACATTTCATACCAATATGAAAAAGAACACTCAAAACAAATTAAATTGATCATTTCATATTATAAAGAGAAAAATAGCAGTATAAAATTATCTAATGGAAAATCATTATAGATTTTTCCCATAACATATTATGAGAGAAGTATTCTTTTATATTTTAGCTTTTCAAAATGAAATTAGTTTATGTGTTTATATATAAATATAAATATATATATAAATAAAAATAAATATAAATGTAAAAATATGAATATGAATACGAATATAACTATAAATATAACTATGAATATAATGATAAATAAAAATGAATATAAATATAAATAATATATATATGAGAAATAATTATATTTCAAAGTGTTTTTTCATTATTTCCTACCAAATATAAGGTCTAATTTATTTTTCATATATTGCCTCAGTTAAAACTTAGTGTAAAATATAAGTCAATTAAAATATAGAAAATGCCCACATATGTAACTGTAGTTGTTGTTTTTCCATATTGTTAAGCATAATAATCCATAAATTACATTTCTAAGACTATGTGCAGGACTTCTGTATTTCCACAATGAATGTAAATTAAATTTAAAATCTCATTAACAGTTACTTAAAGAAGAAAATAAAATTTTCACAGATTTCTAAGAATTTGATTTAGTTTCCTTGAAGGCATTAAGTTATAGGGTTAACTGTTTAGACAAAATCAAAGCCACATATTTTTACTAAAGGATCAGACGTGATATATTTTTTTAAACTTCAGCCATATATAATTTTTCAAATGATACACATGTGGTCCTACAAATCTAACAACTCTACCTCTTTCGATTTTTCTTTTTGCAAAGCCTTTCTAATTTCTGGTTGCTGCCATTGAAAGAATCTTTCATATACATTTCCATCCATTTTTTTCTTTATGTGAAGCTTCTTATAAATGTCACCTATATTAAAAATTAAGGGTCATTTTGAAGAAACTTTAGGTGATTCCATGTATTCATAAAAATAGATATAGATAATAGATAAAATCCATTCAATAATGCCAAGAAAACTTAAAATTAAATGAAAGATATCACCAACATGCTTCATACTTTAGAATACTTTAGGATTTTGTATGTTCAGATGAAGGATATTCAACCAGTAAAGTCTACAGAAATGTTCCACAACACAGAAAAAAAAAAAAGACACTCTATGTATTTTAGACAAGAAATATCTAATCTTATCTGAATTTTAATTTCCGTAAGTAAAATAATTTTAAGCTTCAAGAACAGTTTCCAAAGAACAAATGCACAAAACAAAGGATCAAAGGTGGGCTTTAATTCTTCATAGGGAAACACTTTTAATACAGGCTAATTCTTTTCTAAATCTACAAAAGATGATGCAACTGAAAGAACAAACTTGACTGTGGAATTATTAGACTCATTATTTAAAATATTCAATTTCAAATAAGATGGCAGCCAGGCATATTGGTTCCATTTTAATCCTAGTACTCTGGAGGCAAAAGCAGGCAGATCTTTGTGAGTTCCAGGTTAACCTGGTCGACATAGTGAGTTCCAGGACAGCCTGAGCTACAAAATGAGACCCTGTCACAATCCTAGCACCTACATGATGTGCACAAATATCTCCAACTCCAGTTCCAGAGGATGTGATGCCCTGTTCTAAATTCTGCATGCACCATAAAAACCAATGAGAGTATTGGAAAGATAATTCAGCAGTTAAGAACACTGGATCCCTTCCAGAGATCTGAGATTGGATTCCCTGCACCCACAAGGTGGCTCACAGCATATAACTTCAGATGCAGGGGATTCAATGGTTTCATCAAGACTCCACTGGTACCAGACACACATGTTGTACACATACACACGTGAAAGTAAAACAACCATATCTATAAAATAAAATGTAAAAAAAAGTAATAAGGGTTACTTTAAAGAATTCAGTTTTCCACTGTGCCATATAAAGAAAGAAGCACAGAGGCGTCCTAGAAAAGGAACTGACTAAATATAAAATTAAAACTGGGTTAATGAAAATATGTTTCATGTACAGAATTTTGTATACATATCACTTAGTTTTAAGTACATGGAACTCTAAAAGTGTTTACATCAATTTTTTCCTCTTAAAATCCCTTCAAAGAAGTTATGAAGATGCCTCAATACTTGAGAGCCTACTGTGAAAAGAGGAATTTCACAAATTAGAATCTAGTACCCATCTACAAAACCAACCATGGATGGTTGTTTCTACAAGAACAGCACTGTGGTTGACAGAGTGAGAATTGCTAGGTCTTGCTGGATGCTTGTCTACCTGCATGTTTGGTGAAAGTCCTGTCTTAAGGAAATAAGATAAAAAGTAATAGAGCATCACCCAACATCCTCCTCTGCCCTCCACATGTGTATATATGTACCACAGACAAAAACATACAAAAAATAAAAATTAAGTTTCATTAATGTCATACCAAAGCACCATTTTCATTTTCTGTATCACAGAAAAAATTATTCCACGATGCTAAATCAAAAATATTTGCAAGAGTCTGTGTCATGAGTAGACCTTGGGATCTGAATCTGCACCTAATCCCACAAGAGCCAGAGGAAACTCAACTTCCAGGTGCTCTACCACTCGCAGGATCATAGGAAAGGCCCCCACATCAGGAGTATCTGAGTCCCAAAAGATCTAGGGACAGAGGAAATCCTGCCGGGTCAGTGGCCTGGATTTCTTCCTGACTGAACCTGTACATAGGGCAGACCTGAGTTCCTGGCTCAGAAACCACTCTTAAGACATCCAGAGGGAGTCCCACTCCAAGGTACTCTGAAGTGCCCAAGATCACATGATCACAAAGGAAGCTTGACTCTCAAGAGATGTGAAAACACACCCAGGAACACTGGCGTTCTGAACGAAGATCACAGCTGAGGACTCAGCATCTTTTGCAGCACCCTGTGTAACTAGGACCACAACAAGATCCAGGGCAACAAAAACAACCTTCCAGGCAGAGGCACGGGTTCCTTGTGGCTTGCATCTCTGTCCAGAGAAAACCTCGGGATCTGGCACCCCACCAAACCTTGCAACACACAGAGAAAGCTTAACTCCCAGGAGCTCTGACACAGCAGGATCTCAGGAGATTTTTCACACCAGGATTTCAGGATTCAAGAGGCAACTCGAGGCCAGCACCTGGGCACTTAGGCATGGAATCTGCAGACACCACCAAGGTCCCCACAGGACTCTCCACAGAATCTTAGAACCTCTGGTGAATTGAACACAACTTCTGCTCCAATCCAATCTCGAAGGACCTGAGACAGCATTAAGGAGGGAAGCAGAAAACCCGGCCTGACCAGAGTCACAAATCACTTCCAGTTGGCACTAGCACTGGGGCAACATGGGCTCTGAGTCTACGGACACCCCCAAGGTCCCCAAAGAACTTTCCTTGGGATCTTAGGCCCTCTGGTGAGTGGAACACAACTTCTGCTAGTAGGCAGATTTGAACACCACATATCTGGGCACCTTCCCTGCAAGAGGAGAGCTTGCCTGCAGAGAGTACTCTGACGACTAAAACTCAGGAGAGAGCTAGACACCCAGGTTTTCTGATAGAGGCTAACATAATAACCTGAGGAACAAGCTCTAACCAGAGACAGCAATAACAACTCCCTCCAGAGATTACCAGATCGAAAAGGCAAACATAAGAATTTTTTAACAGAAACCAAGACCACTCACCATCATCAGCACGCAGTACTCCCACCCCACCCAATCCTGGGCACCCCAACAAACCCAAAAAGATAGACCGGGATTTAAAAGCATATCTCATGATGATGGTAGAGGACATCAAGTAGGACTTTATTAACTCACATAAAGATATATAGAAGAACACTGCTAACCAGGTTGAAGACCAAAAAAAAAAAAAAAAAAATCCCTTAAAAATTTGCAGGAAAACACGACCAAACAGGTGATGGAATAAATAACATCATTCAAGACATTAAAAGAGAAGTAGACACAATTAAAAAAAAAAAAACAAAGTGAGGCAACGCTGAAGATAGAAACCCTAGGAAAGAAATCTGGAACCATAGACTCGAGCATCAGCAACGTAATACAAGAGATGGAAGAGAGAATCTCAGGTGCAGAAGATTCCATAGAGAACATTGGCACAACAATCAAAGAAAATACAAAATGCAAAAAGATCCTAACTCAAAACATCCAGGAAATCCAGGACACAATGAGAAGACAAAAACTATGGATAATAGGAGTAGATGAGAATGAAGATTTTCAACTTAAAGGGCCAGCAAATATCTTCAACAAAATTATAGAAGAAAACTTACCAAACCTAAAGAAAGACATGCCCATGAACATACAAGAAGCCTACAGAACTACAAATAGACTGGACCAGAAAAGAAATTCCTCTTGACACATAATAATCAAAACAAAAAATAAAGAGATAATATTAAAAGCAGTAAGGGAAAAAGGTCAAGTAACATATAAAGGCAGGCTTATCAGAATAACACCAGACTTTTCACCAGAGACTATGAAAGCCAGACGATCCTGGACAGATGTTATACAGACACAAAGAGAACACAAATGCCAGCCTAGGATACTATAACCAGCCAAACACTCAATTACCATGGATGGAGAAACCAAAGTATTCCATGACAAAACTAAATTCACACATTATCTTTCCACCAGTCCAGCCCTTAAAAGGGTAATAACAGGAAAAAACAAAACTAACAAACAAACAAAACAAAACAATACAAGAACAGAAACCACTCCCTAGAAAAAGCAACAAAGTAATTCTTCAACTAACCAAAAAGAAGGCAGACACAAGAACAGAATGCCAACTCTAACAACAAAAATAATAGGAAGCAACAATTACTTTTCCTTAATGTCTCTTAATATCACTGGACTCAATTCCCCAATAAAGAGACATAGACTAACAGACTGGCTATAAAAACAGGACACAATATTTTGCTGTTTAGAGGAAACCCATCTCAGGGAAAAAGACAAACACTACCTCAGAGTGAAAGTCTGGAAAACAATTTTCAAGCAAATGGTCTGAAGAAACAAGTTGGAGTAACCATTCTAATATCGAATAAAATCAACTTCCAACCCAAAGTTATCATAAATGACAAGGTGGGACACTTCATAATCATCAAAGGTAAAATTCTCCTAGAGGAACCCTCAATTCTGAATATCTATGCTCAAATACAAGGGCAGTCAAATTCATTAAATAAACTTTAGTAAAGCTCAAAGCACACATTGCATAGTGTGAGACTTCAACACACTTTCATCAATAGACAGATTGTGGAAACAGAAACTAAACAGGGACACAATGAAACTTACAGAAGTTATGAAACAAGTAAACTTAACAGATATCTACAGAAGATTGTATCCTAAAACAGAAGGATCTACCTTCTTCTCAGCACCTCATGGTATCTTCTCCAAAACTAACCATATTATTTGTCACAAAACAGTATTCAACAGATACAAAAATATTGCAATTGCCCCATTGCATTCTATCAGACCACCATGGACTATGGATGATCTTCAATAACAACATTAATAAAGGAAAGACAACATTCATGTGGAAACTGAACAACATTCTCTCAATGATACCTTGGTCAAGGAAGGAATAGAGAAAGAAATACAAGACTTTTTAGAATTTATTGAAATTGAAGCCACAACATAACCAAACTTCTGGGACACAATGAAAGCATATCTAAGAGGGAAACTCATAGCTCTGAGTGCCTCAAAAAGAAACTAGAGAGGGCACACACTAGTAGTTTACAGCACACCTAAAAGTTCCAGGACAAAAGGAAGCAAATTCACCCAAGAGGAGCAGAAGGCAGGAAATAATTGAACTCAGGAGTGAAATCAACCAAGTGGAAACAAGAATTATTCAAAGAATCAATCAAACGAGGATCTGGTTCTTTGAGAAAATCAACAAGATAGATAAACACTTAGCCAGACTCACTAGAGGGGACATGGACAGCATCCTAATTAACAAAATCAGAAATGAAAAGGGAGACTTAACAACAGATCCTTAAGAAATCCAAAACTCCATCAGATTCTTCTACAAAAGGTTATACTCTGGAAAACATGGACAAAATGGACACATTTCTAGACAGATAGCAGGTACCAAAGTTAAACCAGAATCAAGTTAATGATCTAAACAATCCCATATTCCCTAAAGGAATAGAAGCAGTCATTATTAGTATCTCAACCAAAAATAGCCCAGGACCAGATGGGTTTTGTGGAGAGTTTTATCAGACCTTTAAAGATGATCTAATTCCAGTTCTTCACTAACAATTCCACAAAATAGAAGCAGAATGTACTCTACCCAACTCAATCTGTGAAGCCACAATTACTTTGATACCTGAACCAAAGAAAGATCTAACAAAGATGGATTACTTAAGACCAATTTCTCTTATGAATATTGATGCAAAAATATTCAATAAAATTCTTGCTAACTGATTCCAAGAACACATTAAAATAATCATCCATCATGACCAAGTAGGTTTAATTTCAGGGATGCAGGGATGGTTTAATATATGTAAATCCATCAATGTAATCCATTATATAAACAAACTCAAAGACAAAAACCACAGGATCATCTGCTTAGATGCGGAGAAAGCATTGACAAAATCCAACACCGATTCATGTTAATAGTCTTGGAAAGATTAGGAATTCAAGGCCCAAACCGAAACATGATAAAAGCAATCTACAGAAAACCAGTAGCCAACGTCAAAATAAATGGTGAAAAGCTGGAAGCAAACCCACTAAAATCAGAGACTAGACAAGGCTGCCCACTTTCTTCCGTCCTATTCAATATTGTACTTGACATCTTAGCCAGAGCAGTTCGACAACAAAAGGAAATCAAGGGGACACAAATTGGCAAGGAAGAAGTCAAAATATCTATTTTTGCAGAGGGTATGATGGTATATATAAGTGACCCTAAAAATTATACCAGACAACTCCTAAACATGATAAAAAGCTTCGGTGAAGTAGCTGGATATAAAATTAACTCAAACAAGTCAATGGCCTTTCTCTACACAAAGAATAAACAGGCTGAGAAAGGAATTAGGTAACAACACCCTTCTCAATAGTCACAAATAATAAAAAATACCTTGGCGTGACTCTAACTTCTGGGATCAAATTAAATGGAGAGAAACTTGATGCAATCCCACTAAAATAAGACAAAACAGGACTAGACAAGGATTCTCATCTCTCCCTACTTGTTCACTATAGTACTAGAAGTTCTACCCAGAGCAAATAGACAACAAGAGAGATCAAAGGAATAAAAAATTGGAAAGGAAGAAGTCAAAATATCACTATTAGCAGATGATAAAATAGTATATTTAAGTGACCCCAAAAATTCCACCAGAGAACCTGTAAAACTTAAAAACAACTTCATCTGCGTGGCTAGATATACAATTAACTGAAACAAATCAGTAGCTTTCCTCTACTCAAAGGATAAACAGGCTGAAAAAAATTATGGAAACAACACCCTTCAAAAGTCACAAATTATAATACCTTGGTGTGACTCAAACCAAGCAAGTGAAAGATCTCCATGACAAGAACTTCAATTCTCTGAAGGAAGAAATTACAAATCTCAGAAGATGGAAAGATTTCCAATGCTTCATAGATTGGTGACCCGATTAATTTAGTAAAAGTGGATGTCTTGCCAAAAGCAATCTACAAATTCCATGCACTCTCCATCAAAATTCAAATTCAATTCTTCATAGCGATAGAAACAGCAATATGCAAAATCATTCGGAATATCAAAACCCCAGAATATCGAAAAACAGTTCTCAACAATAAAAGAAATTCAGGGGGAGTCATCCGTGACCTCAATCTGTATTATACAAAAATAGTGATTAAAAAAAAAAAGTGTATGGCAATGGTACAGAGACAATGGCTTTATGAAATTCACAGGCAAATGAATGGATCTAAATTATATCATCCTATATGAGGTAACAAAACCCCAAAGTAAAAAACATGGTATGCACTCACTGATAATTGGGTATTAGCCAAAAAGTTCAGAATACCCAAAATGTAATTCACAGTCCACATGAAGCTCAAGTAGAAAGAACACAAAAGTGAGGGTGTTTCGGGCCTTAGAATGGGGAGCAAAATACTACTGGGAGGAAATATTGAGAGAAAGTTCAGGGCACAGACTGAAGGAATGACCACACAGAATCTGCACAACCTGTGGAACCATCTCATATACAGACCCAGTACAGACACCAGACCCAGTCACCATTGTAGATACCAACAAGTACTTGCTGACAGTAGCCTAATAAGGCTGACTCCTGAGAGGCTCTGCCAGAGCTTGGTAGGAACAGAGACTGAATCTCACAGCCAGCAATCAGAGTGATCATGGAGTTCCCAGTGGAAGAGTTAGAGGAAGGACTGAAGGAGCTGAAGGAGTTTGCAACCTTATAGGAAGAATATCAATATGAACCAAACAGACGATCCAGGGTCTGCCCAACATATGGATCCATCCCATATACAGACAGCAGACACATTCACTATTGTCGATACCATTTGCTTGCTGACAGGAGCTGAATATGACTGTCTTCAAAGAGGCACTGCCAGAGCTTGGCAAGAACAGAGGGTGATGGTCACAGCCTGATCATGGGGTCCCCAGTGGAGGGGATGAGGAAGGACTGAAGGAGCTGAAGGGGTTTGCAACCTTACAGGAAGAACATCAATATGAAACAAGTAACCCCCCAGAGCACCCAGGGACTAAGCCACCAAACAAAGAGGGGGACCCATGATTCCAGCTACATATATATTAGAGGATGGCATTGTCAGACATCAGTGAGAGAAGAGGTCCTTGGCCCTGTGATCCTGTGAAGGCTGTATGCCCCAGTGCAGGCAACTGCCACAGTAGAAATGTGGGAGTGGGTGGTTGGAAGAACATGCTCATAGAAGCACAGGGAGGGTCGAATGGAATAGAAACTTTCTGGGGTGAAATCAGGAAAAGGCTAATATTTGAAATGTAAATAAACACAGACACACACAGACACAAACACACACACACACACACAAACAAAATGATGGCTTTAACTGTGACTTCAAGTAGGTTTATATGTAATCTCAGGATGATATAAATTTTGGTACCCTTCCTGCTAAGTTTTTGATAAATTAGAGTAAATATCTCTGCATCTCAGTCTCTAAATGAAATCATGGTTGCTTTTATCACAACCAAGCTCCTCAATCTTTTTCATCACAATACAAACCTAAAGCAGATCTAAAATATAAAGTTCTTCCTGGTTGGACAAATATTTTACTGCTACAGCAAGAAGTACTGGTTTCAAACTTCAACAATGAAAAAAAAAAGGATAAAAAAATTAAATATAAAAAAATAAAATATACATGTTTCCTTAGGTCCAGGTACATTTGTAAGGATGAGGACTTTAGGTTCAAGGCCAGTCCAAGCTGCAATTGAGGATTCAGACAATCCTGAGATATAGAGTTACAGCTTACTTCCCTAAACCAAAACAACATATAAATAAAGACTGTCTGGCCTAAATTATGTCTGAAGTCCCAGTACTTCTGAGGCTGAGAGCAGCCCCTGTATTTTGAGGCATTTTGGAGACTATATATAGAAATTTCAGCAATCTGGCATTTTAACAACAGGTAGAAGAAAATGAAGACAGGTCTTTATTTATAATGAATTCCTGTTGGGCAGAAGCAGCAAACAGAAGGTTTTAGTCTGTTGGTGCCACTAACTGACATCCAGTTTACTCACACCTCACATCTCCAGGCCCCAAGAAGACTTTCAGGGTCTGCAATACCCTGGCATTCCTGCTTTCTGCTAGGAGCTATTCTGTGCAAACTCCTGCCCTTAGTGAAGTTCTCTGTTTTTCTCAGCAGATGCCGATGGGAAAGTCAATTGTGAACTTGGAAGCAGTACCTTCCTGAGTCCAGTGAGAGTCACCTCCTTTCCTTACTCCTGAAATAACTTGTCCACCCTTCCACCTTCATCCCAACACAGACCTCCAGCTCAAACAGGATTAACCATCTTTCAACAGACAATTGACTACCTCCACTGAGACTTCTCCCTACCATGCTTCCTCACGCACATTTCTTCCTCAAGAACTGGGCTTCATGACCACTACAAAGCATACTGGGTAACAGGGTTTGGATAGCAGGAAAGCAATCTCAGCAAAGCCCCTTGCTGATTGGCCGTGTTTTCACATGTGTACTAAGGGCGAGTTAGGCTCTATCACTCATCTGTCATCCAAGCAGCAAAAGGGAGGTAGTATTTTAGCTGCTACTAATACCCAGAGGCTTTCCATTTTCCAAGTTTGCAATACGAACTTGAAAGTTAAAATAAATGAACCCCTAAAAAGACTCTCCTACTTTTTTTTTTTCAGATGAAGGGCTTCTTGATTGTAATTTAAATTGTTTTATTTTTTATGTAATGTGTTTTTACGTGTTTGTATTTATACAACCTGCATGTATGTTGTTCATAGAAACTAGAAGAGAATTCCAAAACCCCTGGATATAGAATTAAAAATGGTTGTGAGCCTTTATGTGGGTTCTAGGAACTAAAACTTTGTTCTGTCCAAGAACAACAAGTGCTATTAATTTCTAAGCCATCTTTCCATCCCTGTCCTTTGCATGTTTTAAGGTGTGCTGGATCATGTCTCTGGATAGATTTTCATTTTTACTATACAGGAGAGATCATAAAATTATGACACTTTCTTAATATTATCTATTTCAAGAAAGAGAAAAAACACCATAATTTTACCGGATTGTGTAAATCTTAAGGGTTTTGGCAAAAAAATGATGTGTATATATTTCAGTATGAGTGTGCACAAGAAGGCCACAAATAGACATCTACTGCATTCTAATCATATTCCAACTTACTTTTATTTTATTTTTTTTTATCCAAGACAGGGTTTCTCTGTATAGCCTTGGTTGTCCTGGAACTCACCCTGTATACCAAGCTGGCCTCAAACTCAGAAATCTCCCTGCCTCTGCCTCCCAATTGCTGGAATTAAGGCATGTGACATCACTAGCTGACCAAACTTAAAACTTGAGAAATGGTCTCTCAGAATCTGCAGCTCACCAATGCCACTAACCTTGCTAGCCAGCAAGGTGTCTCCACCTACTCAATACTGGGTTGCCGCCTGCATTTTTTTAAGTGGATTCTATGTCCCTACCTTAACTCCATATACTTTCAAGGCAAGCACTTTACCAAAACAGCTTGTAGCCACTCTCTTCCTTTTTTCTCTCTCTCTCTCTCTAATCATGCCTAAGTTTAGGCTCCTAAAATGCTTAATGCTGGTTTTGCTCGTTTCCTTACAACAACAAATTGGGTTTCTTGCTCACTTTACAATCTGAAGTTGATTTGGAAAACTGCACAAACTAACATTTCATTTGAGAGGCTTATTGCAGAGTTTTGTTTGTTTGGTAGTTTTTTTGTTAATTTGGTGGGTTGGTTGGGTTTTGTTTTGTTTTTGTTTTTTTCTTTTTTTGTTTTGCCCACTGAAGATGAAACTCATAACTTTTACATGGTATTTTACCACTGAGCTACACCTTCAGCTAATCATTCATTCTGAATGTTGGTTGAGAAGTCATCTCATATGGGTTTTAAAGAGAACTACAATTACTGTGAAATCTAAAATTATCCCCTATGGTATAGGGGTTATAGAGATCTGATTCCCTCTTCTGACCTCTTCAAAATCCAGGCAAAAACCTCCAAAAACACATACCTCCAGATTTAGCCAACATACTGTCTAGTTCACCTCTGTTAAGAAAGGAATATAAAAATTAATGTAAGAAATATCGTGAACTGGTAGGACATTTTTCTTCCCCACAGAAAACTTTAAACAGAACCTTCTTTTAATTATTTATAATAAATATATGTTTGGTTCGGAACAAATGACATATACATATAAAATACATGGTGGACTACCAAAGTGAACTTGTATGATTTACTTTTTACAATTCATACATTTACACCCCACAGTAGATTATTCATACCTCTACGACTCTTGCTGAGACCCTTCTTTTTCCCAGATGCCCCCCCTCTTATTCTTTTGATGTTTTTCCTTTTCTTTTTGTGTATATCTGGGAAGATCTCATGCAGGTGGTCCTACTGTATTAGTTGCTATGTGTTTGTGATCACAATGTCTCAAGGACCTCAATCTGGGCTTGAACACAACATATAGCAGTGTCTGACTTTGAATTGTTCATCTTCCTGAATCTACTTCTCCAGTGAAGGGATCACAAACACTACTTATGAAGTACTCTATTGAACTCTATTGAAATACTCTATTGAAAATTTTACCCCATATCTCCATCCTTTTTTACGTGAGTCGATATATTCTCATCTTTGTCAAATGCTGGGCTCTTTCTTACTGTATTGACAAGAGAAAATAGAAACATTTGAATGGATTCTATATAAGTAATAGTTAATAAAGTACTAAAGATTTGAATTTCTCTCAAGAAACTGCCCATGTGAGTTTTTGAAAGAGATGTTAGAAAGGAAATAATTACATTGATGAAATCCAGGACCCAAAGTGATGACGAAACTTAAGGATAATAGGTATCGATGAAAAGTAATTTTTCCAAACTATAGGGACAGTGAGTATATTCAACAAAATTATAGAAGAAAATTTCCCTAACCTAAAAAAAGAGTTTCCCGTGAATATACAAGAAGCCTACAAAACTCCAAATAGTTTAGACCAGAAGAGAAATTCCAGCCATCATATAATAATCCAAACATCAAATGCAAAAAAAAAAAAAAAAAAAAAAGGAAAAGAAAAAAAGAACAGAAAGAAAGAAAGAATATTAAAAGCAATATGGGAAATTTCAAGTAACTTATAAAGGAAGACTTATCAGAACTATACCTAACTTAATCTCTGAGACTATGAAAGCCATAAGATCCTGGCCATATATCATACAGAAATGCCAGCCAAGGCTATAATACACAGCAAAAATATCTTACCATAGTTTGAGAAAAGAAGGTATTCCATGAGTAGGGCCACAAGCCACTCCGGTCAGAAAAGCGCTGGTGTAGCTAGGGCGCAGGGTCGGCTGACACTCGCCAGCTACCCACAACACCCGCCACAGGATTTTAAGACTTCTGGTGAGTGGAACACAGCTTCTGCTCCAATCCAATTGTGCGCAGGACCTGAGACTGCATTAGTTAGGAAGCAGAAAACCGGCCTGAGTAGGACCACAGGCCTCTTCCGGCCAGAACAGCACCAGGGTAGCTAGAGCGCAGGGTTGGCTGACACCCGCCAGCTACCCACGACCCCCACCACAGGAATTTGAGACTGCTGGTGAGTGGAACACAGCTTCTGCTCCAATCTTTAAACAGTGACAACGACAACAACTAACCCCAGAGATTACCAGATGGCGAAAGGTAAACTTAATAATCTTACTAACAGAAACCAAGACCACTCACCATCATCAGAACCCAGCACTCCCACTTCGCCCAGTCCAGGGCACCCCAACACACCGGAAAAGCTAGACACGGATCTAAAACCATATCTCATGATGATGGTAGAGGACTTCAAGAAGGACTATAATAACACACTTAAAGAAATGCAAAGGAACACTGGTAAACAGGTAGAAGACAGTAAAGAGGAAGCACAAAAATCCCTTAAAGAATTGCAGGAGAACACTGCTAAAGAGTTACAAATCCTTAAAGAAAAACAGGATAACATAATCAAACGGGTAGAAGTCCTTACAGAAAAACAGGAAAACACATCCAAAAAGATGATGGAATTGAACAAAACCATACTAGACCTAAAAAGGGAAGTAGACACAATAAAGAAAACCCAAAATGAGGCAACACTGGAGATAGAAACCCTAGGAAAGAAATCTGGAACCATAGATATGAGCATCAGCAACAGAATACAAGAGATGGAAGTGAGAATCTCAGGTGCAGAAGATTCCATAGAGAACATTGGCATAACAATCAAGGAAAATGTAAAATGCAAAAAGATCCTAACTCAAAACATCCAGGAAATACAGGACACAATGAGAAGACCAAACCTACGGATAATAGGAGTGGATGAGAATGAAGTTTTTCAACTCAAAGGACCAGCAAACATCTTCAACAAAATTATAGAAGAAAACTTCCCAAATCTAAAGAAAGAGATGCCCATGAACATACAAGAAGCCTACAGAACTCCAAATAGACTGGACCAGAAAAGAAATACCTCCCGACACATAATAATCAGAACAACAAATGCTCTAGATAAAGACAGAATACTAAAAGCAGTAAGAGAAAAATGCCAAGTAACATATAAAGGCAAGCCTATCAGAATTACACCAGATTTCTCACCAGAGACTATGAAAGCCAGAAGATCCTGGACAGATGTTATACAGACACTAAAAGAACAAAAACTCCAGCCCAGGCTACTATACCCAGCCAAACTCTCAATTAACATAGATGGAGAAAGCAAAGTATTCCACGACAAAACCAAATTCACACATTATCTCTCCACGAATCCAGCCGTTCAAAGGATAATAACAGAAAAAAAAAAAAACAATACAAGGACAGGAACCACGCCCTAGAAACAACAAGAAGGTCATCCCTCAACAAACCTAAAAGAAGAAAACCACAAGAACAGAATGCCAACTTTAACAACAAAAATAACAGGAAACAACAATTACTTTTCTTAATATCTCTTAATATCAATGGACTCAACTCCCCGATAAAAAGACATAGACAAACAAACAAAAAAACACCTACCTGCTGCTTTTGGCAAGCCCCACCACTGCTACTCCAGCATGTGCTGGGCTCCTGCACCCAGCCCACCATGGCTCACTGGCCCTGTGCTGCTCACATTCACCAGGCAGTGCACAGGAACCTCCTCCCTCCCTCGTACCACGGCAAGAGAAACTTTTGTCTCTTTCAAGTGCATTTTGAGGCTCTCAAGGTTACAAATCCTAGAGCTGTGACCTCATGTTGGCTTTGTTTGGCAGCTGGGCTAGCGGTTATTTTTCCTAGTTTTAAGACTAGAACTATGTAGAAGAAGTAGTGGGGAATGTGAGATTCCAACTTAGAGCCGTTCTCCCTGGAAGGTAAAGCCCCTGTATATTCCCCAAGCTTGTTGTCCCTAATCTCTACAAATGCAGTCAGAAAGAAGCTCCTTGTTATTTATAGCCTGCAAAAAGCCTTTTTGTTTCTGAGCCTTACAGCCAGAGATGTGATAATTGTCACTTTAGGAAAGACATCCTGGCAGAGAACAACATTCCTCCCAACTCTTTCCAACTCCTCCCAACTCTTCTCCCAACTCCTCCCATCTGTTCCCAACTCCTCTGAACTTTCATCCCAATTCCTCAGCCAGCTGTTAAAAGCCCCCTTCTGTCACAGCTCAGGGTCAAACTCCCCTGCCCTGCACGGTGGAAGGAGTTTGTTCTCAGCTAGCTGATAATAAAACCTCTTTCTGTTTGCATCAGGTATAGTTTTCTCTTGAGTCATTGGGGTGCTAGCCAGCTCATTCCGGGACTTGAATGGGCTTAAGTGGAGGTCCAGTTTCAGGGGTCTTACACATGGAGACCTAATACCAATATTCTTCAAACTATTATGCAAAATCAAAAGAGAAGGAATACTATTGAGTTTATTCTTTGAAGCCAGATTACAATTATATTCAAATGATACAAAGACCCAATGAAGAAAGGAAACTTCACACCATTTTCCCGTATGAATATCAAAGCAAAAATACTCAATAAAATCCTTGCAAACCGAATCAAAGAATACATCAAAACGATCATCCATCATGTTCAAGTAGGCTTCATCCCTGGGATGGTTTAATATATGGAAATCCATCAAATTAATCCACTATAGAAATAAACTCAAAGACAAAAACAACATGCTCAACTCATTAGATGCTGAGAAAGTATTTGACAAAATGCACACCCATTTATAATGAAAATCCAAGCAAGATCAGGAATGCAAGGCCCATATCTAAACATAAAAAAAAACAATGGACAACAAACCAGTAGCCAGCATTAAACTAAATGGTGAGAAACTTGAAACAATCCCACTATATTAGGAACTAGACAAGTCTGCCCACTTTCTCCCTACCTATTCAATATAGTAGTTGAAGACCTATCCAGAGTAATTAGACAACAAAAGGAGAACAAATGAATAAAAATTGGACAGGAAGAAGTCAAAATATTACTATTTCCAGATGATATGATAGCATGTATCAGTGACCCAAAAATTTGCCAGAGAAATTCTAAACCTGATACACAACTTCAGTGCTGTAGTTGAATATAAAATTAACTCAAACAAATCAATGGCCTTTTTCTACACAAAGGAAAAGCAGGATGAAAAACAAACTAAACAAAAAACAAACAAACAAACAAACAAAAAAACACCCTTCAAAATAGTCACAAATAATATAAAATACCTTGGTGTTAATCTAACTTATGAAGAGAAAAATAAGATACAATTTGCTAAACGCATGAAACTCAAGAAGAATGAAGACCAAATTGTGGACACTGTGCCCCTTCTTAGAATTGGGAACAAAACACCCATGGAAGGAGTTACAGAGACAAAGCTTGGAGCTGTGATGAAAGGATGGACCATTTAGAGACTGCCGTATCCAGGGATCCATCCCATAAGCAGCTTCTAAACGCTGACACCATTGCATACACTAGCAAGATTTTGCTGAAAGGACCCAAATATAGCTGTCTCTTGTGAGACGATGCCGGGGCCTAGCAAACACAGGAGTGGATGTTCACAGTCAGCTATTGGATGTATCACAGGGCTCCCAATGGAGAAGCTAGAGAAAGTACCCAAGGAGCTAAAGGGATCTGCAACCCTATTGTTGGAACAACATGATGTACTAACCAGAACCCCGGAGCTCTTGTCTCTAGCTGCATATGTATCGAAAGATGGGCTAGTCGGCCATCAATGGAAAGAGAGGCCCATTGGACTTGCAAACTTTATATGCCCCAATATAGGGGAATGCCAGGGCCAAAAGAATGGGAATGGGTGGGTAGGGAAGTGGGGGGCGCTATGGGGGACTTTTGGGATAGCATTGGAAATGTAATTGAGGAAAATATGTAATAAAAATTTTAAAAATCAAAAAAAGAAAATAATGTCATTTTACCTTAGCATAATGTCTGGTGCCTAATGCCTAATGTCTAGTTAGAAGATGCTAAAGGAATTGTAATTACTGAATTTGAAATGGCTGTTGTAAATAGCCTGTTGTAAATTTACTTTTTAGAATAAATTGCCACATATTTAATAATAAAAAAAAAAAGAGAAAAATACATATGGTAAAAACTTCAAATCTCTGAAGAAAGAAATCAAAAAAGATCTCAGAAGATGGAAAGATAGCCCATGCACATGGATTGGAAGGATTAATAGAGTAAAAATGGCTGTCCTACCAAAAGGAATCTATAGATTCAATGCAATCCCCATCAAAATACCAACTTAATTCTTTAATGAGTTAGAAAGGGCAATTTGCAAATTCACCTGAAATTAAACAAAACAAAAAAAAAAACCCCAAACAAACAAAAACAAAAACAAAACAAGACAAAAAACAACCCTAAGATAGGAAAAACTATCCCCAACAATAAAAGAACCTTTTGTGGAATAACCATGCGTGAACTCAAGCTGTACTACAGAGCAATTGTGATAAAAATGGCATGGTACAGGTAGAGTGATAGACAAGTAGATAAATGAAATAGAACTGAAGACAGAGAAATAAACCCACACACATATGGACACTTGATCTTTGATAAAGGAGATAAAACAATCCAGTGGAACGAAGACAGCATTTTTAAACAGTGGTGCTGGCTCAATTGGCAGTCACCATGTAGAAGAAGGCATATTGATCTATTCTCATCCCTTGTACAATGCTCAAGTCTAAGTGGATCAAGGAACTGTACATAAAACAAGAGACACTGAAACTTATAGGGAAGAAAGTGGGGAAGAACATTGAACATGGGAAAAGGGGGAAAATTCTTGATGAAAAGAAAAAAAAAAAGAGCAGCAATGGCTTGTGCTGCAATATTGAACATGGAAAAATGGAACCTCATAAAATTGCTAAGCTTCTGTAAGGTCAAGGACACTATCAATAGGACAAAACTGCATCCAACAGATTGGGAAAAAAAAATCTTTACCAATCCTAAATAAGATAGGGGTCTAATATCTAATACATATAAAGAGATCAAAAATCTGGACTCCAGAAAATCAATTTTCTCTACTTTTAAAAATTGGGACAGAGCTAAACAAATAATTCCCAACTAAGGAATACCGAATGATTTAGAAGCACCTAAAAAATATTCAACATCCTTAATCATCAGGGAAATTTAAGTCAAAATAACCCAGAGATTCCACCTCACAACTGTCAGAATGGCTAAGATGTAAAATTCAGATAACAGCAGATGCTGGCGAGAATGTGTTGAAATATGAACACTCCATTGCTGGTGGATTTGCAAGCTGTTACAAACAGATTGGAAATCAGTCTGGTGGTTCCTCAGAAAATTGGACATAATTCTACTAGAAGATCCAGCAATAGTCCTCCTGGGAATATACCCAGATTATGTTCCAACTTGTAATAAGGACACATGCTTCACTATGTTTATAGCAGCCTTATGTATAATAACAAGAATCTGAAAAGAAATCAGGTGACTCTCTTTAGAAGAATCAATATAGAAAATATGGTACTTTTTCTATAATGAATTACTACACAGCTATTAAAAGCAATGATTTAATGAAATTCTTAGACAAATGGATATATCTGGATGATATCTTCCTAAGTGAGATAACCCAATCACAAAAGAACACACATAATATGCAATCATTGATAAATGGATATTATCCCTGAATCCCAGAATGACCAAGGTAAAATTTGCAAAACCCATGAAACTCAAGAAGAAAGACCAAAGTGTGATTATGTTGTTCCTTCTTAGAATGGGGAACAAAATACCCATGGGAGGAGTTACAGAGACAAAGTTTGGAGCTTAGACTGAACGAATCCATACACTGCCTCACTTGGGGATCCATCCCATAAACAGCCACCAAACCCAGATATTATTGAAGATGCACCAAGAGCTTGTGGACAGGAGACTGATATAGTTGTCTCCTGAGAGGAACTGCCAGTGCCTGACAAATAAAGAAGTCGATGTTCACTGACATCCATTGGACTGAGCACAGGGTCCCAAAATATGGAGCTAGAGAAAGTACTCAAGGAGCTTAAGGAGTTTGCAGGAACTTAGGAGGAAAAAAAAACCATAAACTAACAAGTACCCCCACAATTCTTGGGACTAAACCACCAATCAAAGAAAAGAAATAATGGGGCATATGTACCCAGCTGCATATGTAGCAGAGGATGGACTAGTTGGTCATCAATGGGAGGAGAGCCACTTGTTCCTATAAAGGTCCTATGCCCCAGTATTGGGAAATGCCTGGGCTAGGAATTGGGAGTGGGTGTGTTGGGGAGCAGGGGGAGAGGGGAGAGGACAGGGGATTTTTGAAAGGGAAACTAGAAAAGGGGATAACATGTGAAATGTTAATAAAGTAAGTATATAATAGAAAAAGAAATGAAATAATTTATTTGCAGGTATTATGAAATAAATTCATGTATGGCAAACATATTATAGGAACTATGTTCAGGTTTTTTCCTGGGGCAAAATCATAGCAAGTTATTGTTTCTCAACATATTGTGACTATAGTTTCAAGAGTAGGTATATGTGCTGCTAAAACTCGTGTATAAGAATAGATAAATATAGGTAAAATTAAAAATGAAGTCTATGAAAACTCTTAACAAAGATTTCTTCCATTTTAGGAGACTAGGTAAAGGTCTAATGAAATGCAGGACACAATTAATGCCCAACACTGGATAAGCTATACCTTTAGTAAGAGACTCCTCTGAAACACTTATGTCATCTTCTTCATCATCACAGTCCAAAAGTAATAAGTAACCTTCCTTTGGTATCACCATCATTTTCTTAAGTTCCATTCTTCTCTTAAGAACTTAATAGTCCTCTTAGTTTAAAAAAAAATAAAAAATTAAAAGAAAAAAAAAACGAACTTAGTTATCTGAATAAAAGGTATCATTTAAATAATTAAAATGACAAAAAATCAAATAATTATCTTAGCTCAATGAAAGATCATTTCTTTTGTTTTTTAACATATAGTATTTTTAATCATTTGTCTTTATCAGAGAGTTCTGTATACATATTCAATATGGTGATGCATATATATGTGTGTGTGTGTGTGTATACACAAATATACACATACACACACACATACACACACATACATACACACATATACCCATACACACACACACACACACACACACATATATATATATATATATATATATATATATATATATATATATATATATATATATATACTTCCCTGGAACATTTTCTCTATGTATCCTATTTATCATGTCCCTTTCCCTCACAACTTGTTTCAAAAACTTCCTTAACTTATTTAAAAAAAAAAACTTTTTCAGAACCAAAGTTAACAATCTGCCATTTCTCAGTTTAAAAAAGACATAACCTGGCCACATTTCAATATGTGATTCCTCCCCTCCTTCCAGAAAACGATGAGCAAAATTTGTTCGCCTGTAATTTTTGAGGCATCTGAATTTTGATATAATCACCCATACATTCTTTTTAAACAAAACATAAGCAATTCTGTTTATCAGTTTATCTCAGTCTAAGGTAAACTCACAGTTCTATCCAGAAAGATAAAGAACATGGTAACTGTATGTTCATATCAAAAAGACCCAACGCTTAGTCTACAAGAAACACTCATCACCACCACCCAAACATAAAGGCCTTATATTGGAGAAAATGGGGATTTGGGGAAGCCGAGGATTTCAAACATCTGAAGATTGTAAGTTCGAGGCCAGCCCAAGACAGGGCAGCCGGAACTACAAAGATAGATCCCATCCTACAGAAATAAAATTGAGAGAAAAAGCTGAACATGGTAGTGCAAGTCTTTAATCCCAATAAATGGGCAATTGAGATGGAAGAATCCGTGGTCAGAATCCATCCCAGTTGACTTATGAATCTCTTGTAATATCTCCTCTTCTTCTTTTCATTCATTCTTCTTATACAACTCTACTGTCTGCAATGTCCATAAAGTGTATATCAAAGGAACACACCTTAGACAAGACAACGAGGAGGGAGGAATCCTCAGTGTGTTTCTAATGGATCCTGAACAGCACACAGGACAAGCGCCAAGGCTTCTCACCCATGGCTACCTGGCCCCCGACCTCTAGTCCTGCAGCCGGCTCTCTGATACTATCCCAAGGCCCCAAGCTTTTCTCTTCAAAGGGTTCCCAATCCTCTATGCCCCTGACCTGTTCATTCCTCTTCCATGAATACGGTCCTCCACCTTCCATTCACCCTCAGATACCAGAGGAAATGACTATGAGGAGCCTTTTCCTCACATAATGGCCACCTGGGCCTGAGATGTCCCACCCCGTAACACCTCGATTAACTGTCCAACAACAATGATCAGAGCCAACTATCACTTACAGATCATCTAAGAGGAGAACACCTTCCAACCGCACCCTTCCGTGCTCAGATCCTCAAAGAAAAAAAACCCTTGTCAGGAGCCAGGCCCGGATAGAGGTCTTTAAGTACCCTTAGTGATGCCAAATGGACAAAAAAGGTCTCACCCAAGGCCTGCGCTGATTGGCTGAATATACCTTGCGCATGCGTACATGGAGTACCAGGTACCATCATTTTGAAGTGAGTTTTCAGGAGGTGGGAATAAGCTACTGGCTTTAAGACAAATGATTTCCTGTTTATAGGTTGATAAGCCCTTACAAACTTGAAAACTTGAACCAATGTGTAACATATGAAACACTGCAAATGACACTAGTTAATTTCAACTGTAGAGGCTCTTGTAAGCATTTTTGGATTTTATTTATTTATGTGCGTAAGCATTTAATATTGTGGACTTCTGCATGTACATACGCAAACCAGAAGAGTCTATGCTGTCCTAAGAGTTCAGAAAGGAGCATCCAGAATCCTTACAACCTCTGGTACCCTCCTGTCTCCACCTTCCTAGTATTGAGCTGGATTAGAAGAGTGTGCTAGGCAGTGCAGGCCCTCTCTCTCACTCATACATTAGGCCTTGCAGGCCCTCTCTCTCACTTATGAGCTTGACTGGGCAGGACCTCTCTCTCACTTATGCCTTTGTTGCATACAGAGGCTGGAAGAGAGCACTGATTCTCTAAAAAACGTGACTGTGCACAAATTGTGAGCCACTATGTGGGTGCTTTGTGCTCCGTCCTCTGCATAGAACAGGTGCTTTTTTTTGTTTGTTTGTTTTTGGTTTTTGTTTTATTTATTATTATTATTATTTCTATAAACCGGGTTTCTCTCTGTAGCCCTGATTTTCCTGGAACTTACAACAGGCTGGCCTTGAATTCAGAAATCTTTGGCTTCTGCCTCTCAAATGCAGGCATGAATCACTACTGTCGAACCAACAGTTGCTCTTAATAGCTAGTTTTTCTTTTTTCTTTTTTTCAACTAGACTAGTGTGTATTTCATGCATCCTAGGGCATTCTTCCCATTTACTTTCAATGTTTTCCTACTTGTATATTAGTTTTTCAAAAAGGCTATAACTTTAAAAAAGACCAAAGAGGGATATATGGGCTGGTTTGGTGGAAAGAAATGGAAGGAAGAAGTTAGGCATCATCATCATCATCATCATCATCATAATAATAATAATAATAATAAACAATAATAGAAACATTTTAAAGTTTTTAAGTCTATCATTATTAAAATGTGTGAGTGCTCTGTTTATGTGGTCACCTACATGACAGAAGGCGGCATCAGATCACTTTATAAAGGGTAGTAAGCCACCATGTTTTTGCTGAGAAATGAACTCAGGATCTGTAAAAGATTAGCCAGTGCACCTAACTGCTGAGCAATCCCACCAATTTTAGAAATAGTTTTGATTTAACTTTTAATGCATTATGATAAGAAAATATACATAATTTCAATTTATCTGAATTTGTTAACATCTAAAAGCATATTTTAAGTAAACAGACTTACATCACATTCTTATTTTTCTTTTGTACCACAACTCCTCTAGCTGATGCCCACTCAAAACCTATTAAACCTTTCATTTTTTATCATGTTCCTTAATATTTATAAAATATTGTAACAATAAAATGAATATTATAAAGTTTTTTTGATATAAAACAACAATCAATTGAATAGTCTTATGTAGATGTTTGTCTGCAGCAATACTGAAAATACATTTTTCTCAATATAAATTTTAAGTAACTCCAAATATATTAACTGTATTATATTTTAAAATAATATATAACTATTGTTTTTTTTAATGAACATAAATAGTATTTTTTTTTTTGGTTTTTTGTTTGTTTGTTTGTTTTGTTTTTAGTTGAGCTTAAAAATCTTGATATACAGATTATGCTAAGAGGACTCTGAAGCTGTCTTGTTTGAGGCTAGTCCAGTGGCTGGCAAATACAGAAGTAGATGCTCACAGTCACCTATTGAGTGGAACACATGGCCTCCAATGGAGGAGCTAGAGAAAGTAAACAAGGAGTTGAGGGGATTTGAAACCCTAAATAAGGAACAAATTATGAACTAACCAGTACCTCCAGAGCTTGTGTCTGTAGTTGAATATGTAGCATGGGACAGCCTGGTAGGCCATCTGTGGGTGGAGAGGCCCTTGGTTTTGAGAAGGTTATATGCCTCAGTACAGAGTACTGCCAAGGACAGGACTTGGGAGTAGGTGGGCTGGGGAGCAAGGACGGGAAGGGTGTAGGGGAATATTGGAATATAAATGAAGAAAATATTTAACAAAAAATGAAATTAAAAAAAAATCTTGGCTTACTGTGATTCAAACAAAATAAGAAGTTTATGAACACTGGATTTCATTGTAATAAGGATCTACTTGAATTTCCCTCACATCACCAAAGAATTTTACCTCCATAGTAGCTAAGATAAGAGTTCACAATTCTGCTGCACCAAGGAATGAATTGAAGGCATGATTTTGGATACTAATTTCCTGCTATGGTCAAAGCTATTTGACTTGAGTCATTGTTGTCATTCTCAGAATACATGTTACAGGGTACATTCACTTAAGGAATGGTGTGTGTATTAAGATGGTCTATCCCTGAAGTCATTCATCAACTGTTTCAATGAAGAATGGTTCTGCTTGGAGGGTGTCACAGAAGTTAGTTGAGGGTAGGATTCAGTTTCATTGGATGTGATTTCTTTTCAAAAGCATTCATCTCAGAATAGTAGTAACTTATAAAGTCCTCTTCTTCAGAATTGATACAATAATAATAAATATCAAGCAAAACCTTCAGTCTCACTCTTTGTTTTTCTCTTATAAGCCACCTCCCAAATTAATTGTCTACATTAATTTTGGTTTATAAACAGTTTTGAAATATATAACCTGTTTTGAAAACCATAGTATAGTGTAAAAACAACAAATAAACAATCCTACAAATAGAGAGGCTGAGATAGGAGAAGTATAATTTCAAGACCATTATGTGGCACACAGCAAGACTGTGTTATGTACAAAAAAGCAGAAAGACTATATGGATTGTACAACATTGGACCTATTAATCCCATTTTCCAAATTAGGGACAACAGAATGACACATGGCTAATTTCTAAATACTCACATTTATGAATTTCAATTAATTAGGTTATGTTGGTAATATTAATTTTCATATTAACAGATATTAAGGTATATGATTACTTCATATTAATTTTCTTGTTAGAGGTGGAAGTACGTTTGTGTGGATTTGTTGAAAGATTACTTTCTTGCTTCTTCTCGGGTGTAGTTTCACTCCTTCAGTTGGAGTTTTCCATCTATTATTCTTTGTAGGGCTGGATTTATGGAAACGTTATGTGTAAAATTGGTTTTGTCATGGAATATATTATTTTCTCTGTCTATGGTGATTGAGAGTTTTTTTCAGTATAGGAGCATGGGCTAGCATTTATGTTCCCTAGAGGCAGAATAGATGCTGGGACTGTATGAAAATACATCCATGAGTTGAGAGAGGAGGACTTCCACTAGCCTGTGTACCCTAGTGCCATGTTCTAGGTGCTGCTAGTGATGGGGGAACTAAGTGATAACAGAAACCACCTTTTTCATAATCCAACCTAAGAATGTCAGGCGGAGTTTATTTTGGCTGACTCATGGTAACCGGATCTTATAGAGAGAGGTTGGGACTCATGTATCACTTCAGATAGTGCTTTTAAGTTCAGTCTTTTATATTTTACAGAGAAGGAAAAGAGAGAAATCACTTCATGAAGGATAACACCCAAGAAAGCAAATGATCAGGGCAGCTTTATGGCAACACAACAATGTGCCCAACACTAGTGTTTCCTAGTGGTTTGGTGGTGTTAAGTAGCCATGAAGGCTACTGGACCTTAGAGGGGCTGGAGAAAGTCAGCTTTTTGTTATTGTTTTCTTTTATTTTAACATTTCCCTTTTTCAGGCAGTCTCATTTAGTTTTTCCCTGCTGCTAAGACACCAAATGTTATCGGGTACATTCGACCTTACTGATCTCCATGGAACTATACTTGGCAGGATCAGAGTGGAAACTGGATATTTTACAAGCAATTAACTTGTCCACTTGCCTACCTCTGGTCATCTCAATTTCTCCACCTAAATCCTTTACTGATAATTTCTTCAGCATGCAGTCTATGACATGATTCACAGGCAGGTACTAGAACTGCTTCTGCTTCAGTACGAAATTCAAGTCCTTTCTCTTCTTTAGGACTTGTTAACATTTGAAGATATACAAATGCATTTATCTGAGGAAGAATGGGCTATACTTAACCCATCCAAGGAGGCACTATACAGTGCTTTAATGCTGGACATCTACAAGCTAACCACCTCTGTAGGTAAAAATAACTCCTTTCCTTTGTGTATGCATTGTGTAACCTGGACTGTGCTCATGAAAAATACACCTTGGGAGAAATTACCTTTTGGGTTATAATTGATTTAGATTGCTTCTTCACTGTTGAATCAGGAACTGCTACAGAAAAATATTTCTTTTCTATGTTATTTTTTTGTTTTTTGGGTTGTTTGTTTTTCAAGATATATTTTCTCTGCATAACCCTGGCCATCTTCAAGATAACTCTGTACACAGGCCTGACCACAAACCCACCTGTCTTTGCCTCCCAAGTTCTGAGTTTAAAACATGTACTACCACCACCACCACCACCACCAACACCACCACCACCACAACCACCACCACCACCACGATCCAGCTCAGCATAAAAGTTCTTAGTTTTAATGAGGATCAATTATTCCTTTTAGAATGAATATTTCTTCCATGAAATCTAGAACTCTTAATTCACTTAGTCATAGATATCCTCCAGTTTTCCTAAATCTTTTATTTTGTTCTTACATTTAAATCCATGCCCTTGTGAATTAATTTACAAACAGTTTGAAGTTGAGATTGAGGCTGATTCTTTTACCTATTATGTGTCATGACTCTCAAGGGAAACAAAACGTACAGCAAAAATAATTAAGTAAATAAATAAAAAATAAAAATAATATATATATATATACAATGCATGATTTTATAAAACTATGATGTATATGTATATATTATATATAATTTATGTATGTATGTATGTATGTATGTATGTATGTATGTATGTATTTATTTATTTATTTATTTTTATTAGGTATTTTCCTCAATTACATTTCCAATGCTATCCAAAATGTCCCCAATACACTCCACCACCAGTCCCCCACCCACCCACCCCCACCCCTTGGCCCTGGCATTCCCCTGTACTGGGGCATATAAAGTTGGCAAGTCCAATGGGCCTCTCTTTCCAGTCATGGCCGACTAGGCCATCTTTTGATACAAATGCAGCTAGAGTCAAGAACTCTGGGGTACTGGTTAGTTCACAATAATGTTTCACCTATGGGGTTGCAGTTCCCTTTAGCTCCTTGGGTACTTTCTCTAGCTCCTCCATTGAAGGCCCTGTGATCCATCCAATAACTGACTGTGAGCATCTACTTCTGTGTTTGCTAGGCCCCGAAATTGTCTCACAAGAGACAGCTATAAGCTGGGCGTGGTGGCGCACGCCTTTAATCCCAGCACTTGGGAGGCAGAGGCAGGCAGATTTCTGAGGTCGAGGCCAGCCTGGTCTACACAGTGAGCTCCAGGACAGCCAGGGCTACACAGAGAAACCCTGTCTCGAAAAACCAAAAAAAAAAAAAAAAAAAAAAAAAAAAAAAAGAGAGACAGCTATATCTGGGTCCTTTCAGCAAAATCTTGCTAGTGTATGCAATAGTGTCAGCGTTTGGAAGTTGATTATGGGATGGATCCCTGGATATAGCAGCCTTTAGATGGTCCATCCTTTCTTCACAGCTCCAAACTTTGTCTCTGTAACTCTTTCCATGGGTGTTTTGTTCCCAATTCCAAGAAGGGGCACAGTGTCCACACTTTGGTCATCGTTCTTCTTGAGTTTCATGCGTTTAGCAAATTGTATCTTATATGTTGGGTATCCTAAGTTTTGGGGCTAATATCCACTTATCAGTGAGTACATATTGTGTGAGTTCCTTTGTGAATATGTTACCTCACTCAGGATGATGCCATCCAGATCCATCCATTTGCCTAGGAATTTTATAAGTTCATTCCTTTTAATAGCTGAGTAGTACTCCATTGTGTAAATGTACCACATTTTCTGTATCCATTCCTCTGTTGAGGGGCATCTGGGTTCTTTCTAACTTCTGGCTATTATAAATAAGGCTTCTATGAACATAGTGGAGCATGTGTCCTTCTTACCGGTTGGGACATCTTCTGGATATATGCCCAGGAGAGGTATTGCTGGATCCTCTAGTAGTATTATGTTCAATTTTCTGAGGAACCGCCAAACTGATTTCCAGAGTGGTTGTACCAGCTTGCAATCCCACCAACAGTGAAGGAGTGTTCCTCTTTCTCCACATCCTCGCCAGCATCTGCTGTCACCTGAATTTTTGATCTTAGCCATTCTGACTGGTGTGAGGTGGAATCTCAGGGTTGTTTTGATTTGCATTTCCCTGATGATTAAGTATGTTGAACATTTTTTCAGGTGCTTCTCTGCCATTCGGTATTCCTCAGGTGAGAATTCTTTGTTCAGTTCTGAGCCCCATTTTTTAACCGGGTTATTTGATTTTCTGGAGTCCACCTTCTTGAGTTCCTTATATATATTGGATATTAGTCCCCTATCTGATTTAGGATAGGTAAAGATCCTTTCCCAATCTGTTGGGGGTCTTTCTGTCTTCTTGACAATGTCTTTTGCCTTGCAGAAGCTTTGCAACTTTATGAGGTCCCATTTATCAATTCTCGATCTTACAGCACAATCCTTTGCTGTTCTATTCAGGAATTTTTCCCCTGTACCCATATCTTCGAGGCTTTTCCCTACTTTCTCCTCTATAAGTTTCAGTGTTTCTTGTTTTATGTGGAGTTCCTTAATTCACTTAGATTTGACCTTCGTACAAAGAGATAGGAATGGATCAATTCGCATTCTTCTACATGATAACCGTCAGTTGTGCCAGCACCATTGGTTGAAAATGCTGTCTTTTTTCCACTGGATGGTTTTTGCTCCCTTGTCAAAGATCAAGTGACCATAGGTATGTGGGTTGATCTCATGGTCTTCAATTCTGTTCCATTGGTCTACTTGTTTGTCGTTATACCAGTAACGTGCAGTTTTTATCACAATTGCTCTGTAGTACAGCTTTAGGTCAGGCATGGTGATTCCACCAGAGGTTCTTTTATCCTTGAGAAGAGTTTTTGCTATCCTAGGTTTTTTGTTGTTCCACATGAATTTGCAGATTGCCCTTTCTAGTTCGTTGAAGAATTGAGTTGGAATTTTGATGGAGATTGCATTGGATCTGCAGATTGCTTTTGGTAAGATAGTCATTTTTACAATGTTGATCCTGCCAATCCATGAGCATGGTAGGTCTTTCCATCTTCTGAGATCTTCTTTAATTTCTTTCTTCAGGGACTTGAAGTTCTTGTCATACAGATCTTTCACTTCCTTTGTTAGAGTCATGCCAAGGTATTTTATATTGTTTGTGACTATTGAGAAAGATGTTGTTTCCCTAATTTCCTTCTCTGCCTGTTTATCCTTTGTGTACAGAAAGGCCATTGACTTGTTTGAGTTAATTTTATATCCAGCTACTTCACCGAAGCTATTTATCAGGTTTAGAAGTTCTCTGGTGGAATTTTTAGGGTCACTTATGTATACTATCATATCATCTGCAAAAAGCGATATTTTGACTTCTTCTTTTCTGGTTGGTATCCCCTTGATCTTCTTTTGTTGTCTAATTGCTCTGGCTAGGACTTCAAGTACAATGTTGAATAGGTAGGGAGAGAGTGGGCAGCCTTGTCTAATCCCTGATTTTAGTGGGATTTCTTCCAGCTTCTCACCATTTACTTTGATGTTGGCTACTGGTTTGCTGTAGATTGCTTTTACCATGGTTAGGTATGGGCCTTGAATTCCTGATCTTTCCAAGACTTTTATCATGAATGGGTGTTGGATTTTGTCAAATGCTTTTTCAGCATCTAACGAGATGATCATGTGGTTTTTATCTTTGAGTTTTTTTATATAATGGATTACATTGATGGATTTTCGTATATTGAACCATCCTTGCATCCCTGGGATGAAACGTACTTGGTCAGGATGGATGATTGTTTTGATGTGTTCTTGAATTCAGTTAGCGAGAACTTTATTGAGGATTTTTGCATCAATATTCATAAGGGAAATTGGTCTGAAGTTCTCTATCTTTGTTGGGTCTTTATGTGGTTTAGGTATCAGAGTAATTATGGCTTCATAGAATGAGTTGGGTAGAGTACCTTCTGATTCTATTTTGTGTAATAGTTTGTGAAGAACTGGGATTAGATCTTCTTTGAAGGTTTGATAGAACTCTGCACTAAACCCATCTGGTCCTGGGCTTTTTTTAGTTGAGAGACTATTAATGACTGCTTCTATTTCTTTAGGGGATATAGGGCTGTTTAGATCATTAACCTGATCTTGATTCAACTTTGGTACCTGGTATCTGTCTAGAAACTTGTCCATTTCATCCATGTTCTCCAGTTTTGTTGACTATAGCCTTTTGTAAAAGGATCTGATGGTGTTTTGGGTTTCTTCAGGGTCTGTTGTTATGTCTCCCTTTTCATTTCTGTTCTGTTAATTAGAATAATTTCCCTATGCCCTCTAGTGAGTCTGGTTAAGGGTTTATCTATCTTGTTGATTTTCTCAAAGAACCAGCTCCTTGATTGGTTGATTCTTTGAATTGTTCTTCTTGTTTCCACTTGGTTGATTTCACCCCTGAGTTTGATTATAAAAAATAAAAATTATATATATATGTATAACATATGCATGATTTTATAAAAATATTATGTATTATTTATTTATTTATTTATTTATTTTTAATTTTTAATTTTTAATTTTCCTCTGTAGAGTTCTCTTGAGATGATATTAAATAGATGCTCAACCTCAACTGGCAGTTTTGTTTTATTTTTTTTATTATTACATATTTTCCTCAATTCCAATTCCAATGCTATCCCAAAAGTCCCCCATGCACTCTGCCCCACTCCCCTACCCTCCCATTCCCACTTTTTGGCCCTGGCATCCCCTGTACTAGGACATATAAAATGTGTTTGTCCAATGGGCTTCTCTTTCCAGTGACGGCCTTCTAGGTCATCTTTTGATACATATGCTGCTAGAGTAAGAACTCCGGGGTACTGGTTAGTTTATAATGTTGTTGCACCTTCATGGTTGCAGATCTCTTTAGCAACTTGGATACTTTCTCTAGTTCCTCCACTGAGGGCCTTGTAATCCATTCAATTTTTGACTGTGAGCATCCACTTATGTGTTTGCTAGGCCTCGTCCTAGTGTCACAAGAGACAGCTATATCAGGGTCATTTCAGCAAACACTTGCTAGTGTATTCAATGGTGTCATCGTTTGGAGGCTAATTATGGGATGGATCTCTGGATATGGCACTCTTTAGATGGTCCATCTTTTTGTCTCAGCTCCAAACCTTGTCTCTGTAACTCCTTCCATGGGTGATTGTTCCCAATTCTAAGATGGGACAAAGCGTCCACACTTTGGTGTTTGTTCTTCTTCAGTTTCATGTGTTTTAAAAATTGTCTCTTATATCTGGGGTATACTAAGTTTCTGGGCTAATATCCACTTATCAGTGAGTACATGTTGTATGAGTTCTTTTGCGATTGGGTTACCTGACTCAGGATGATGCCCTCGAGGTCCAACCATTTACCTAGGTATTTCGTAAATTCATTCTTTTTAATCGCTGAGTACTCCATTGTGTAAATGTAGCACATTGTTTGTATTCATTCCTCTGTTGAGGTGCATATGAGTTCTTTCCAGATTTTCCACATCCTTGCCAGCATCTGCTGTCACCTGAAATTTTAATCTTAGCCATTCTGACTCGTGTGATATGGAATCTCAGGCTTGTTTTGATTTGCATTTCTCAGATGATTAAGGATGCTGAGCATTTTAGAGGTATGTAATATTTTCTACCATTTGTAATATTTTGTTATATAATATACTTTACATATACTTTAAATATACTTTAAAGTTACATGATGTGAATCAACAATTGCTTTCTACCAACTGATGTTCAAAGAATCTAATAGTTGTTCAGTCAATGAGGCTGGATGTCTCAGGTCATGTTCAGTGACTTCTGTAATTCTGAAAAATGGCCTGTAATACCAGGGAAGGAATGGACTTGCCAATGAGGGCAAACAGGCAAAAAAAAAAAAAAATCAAAACAAAACAAAACAGAAAAAAAAAAAAAAACAACAACAACAACAACAACAAAATAACTTTCTTTTTCCATGTTTTTATATAGGCTGCAGAACTTTTATATAGCTGTGTGCCAGGTTGAAGGTGACTTTTCCCATTTGAAAAATACAGATTCAAAGTGGATCTTACCATTTCAAATTATAAAGAAGAAATTCCTTTACAGTCTTGCCCAGTCAGTTGGGTTTTAGTTAATTCTAGATATAGTCAAGTTCAAAACCAAGAACACTCATCCCCATTTCCAATGGCTCCGCATCATTTATTGAAATTTCTAGCCTTCCTTCATTGAATTTCTTGTGTGTTTTGTTGAAAGTTACTTGGCATCTTGTATATATATGTCTAGACTAAGATGTTTTACTTTTTGTTGTGATTATTGAACTCTTATACAATTATTGATAAGCCCTCATATCCATTATACATAATTTTTCTACCTGATACATCCTTGTTATTTTTTGCATTGTGATGGGAGAGATGGCTCAATGGTCAACAGTACATGTTAAATTTCCTGTTCTTTTTATAGCCCCAAATATAGTTAAAAAAATAAAATAAAATAAAACTGCCTGATGCTAGGCAGTGGTGACACATGCCTTCAATCCCAGGAATTGTTGAGGGCAGAGGCAGGGAGATTTCTGAGTTTGAGGCCACCCTGGTCTACAGAGTGAGTTTTAGGACAGCCAGGGGTAAACAAACAAGCCTCGTCTAGAAAAAAACAAACGAAACCAAACAAACAGACGAAAAACAAAGACATAAAAACCACTTGTATCTCCAGATCTTCTGTTCTCCTTGGGCCGTGCACACATATAAAACACACACACACACACACACACACATGCAGAAGAACACAATTCAGATTTTAAAATGCATTACCTGACTCACCAATAAATAAAAATACATCAGTGTTCCTACTGCCAGAAAACCTTTAGTCGTAATACAAACTTAGTAAAACACCAATGATTCCATACAGGAAAGAAGCCTTTTAACTGTATTGAATGTGGGAGACTATTCCTTCAGAAATGACACCTCAATAAACACCAGCTGACCCACATTGCTGACAGTCCCTATACATGTAACCTGTGTGAGAATACATGTAACAAATGATGGACCCATCTCACTATGAACATACATAGTCAGAAAACTCAGACAGAATTCCCAGGCTAAGGAAGATTAGCATATTGCAGGGACAGAATGTAAAGAAAGTTAAAAGTCTAGAAAATTTGGAAGAGTTATATTTCATATCATAAAAATGATATGATAGAAAATCTATGCTGCTTCCCACTGTTTTTCATTTTTA
>NW_028227277.1:5422205-5424705 GCF_978045245.1 Mus caroli | reverse complement strand
CATTTCTAAATAAGCATTTTATTTCAATTTGTTTCCATATTGTATGCTTTAACTGTTTGATAGTTGTCTGTTAATTTTTGGTTGATCTTACATAAAAAGCCAATTTGACAAAAAAATTTGGTATGGAATTCTATGTATTTTATAATTTTAAAATATTTTCCACTCACCTCAAAGTGCTCTGTGGTTATAAATTGGCATCTAAGTTAGCAATAAACAACACAAATTTTATTCCACTTAACCCTTCTGGAAATGAACTTATATGGTATTATCTGATTTGAAACTAATAAATCTATTTAACTAAACCAGAGCTATGTTCATTAGCAAGGAAACTACTACTGTCTGTTGTTCAGAAAATGGAAAAGATACTTCTTCAGTAAAAGAAAGAAAGGAGGTCCTGCCTTCAGCAGTTGTGGGAAGTCTATGTTGCATGTACATTTTCCTGATTCTCCAGCATCTAGGGCACTCAGAATATACAGAGCCTTCTGCAGATGTGGCGAGAAAAACGAACTCTTAGGAATCTCAAGCAAGTGCTTCAAGGCAAGTCTTACTTGTGGGAAAGTAGGTGCAAAACCTCCCGTCTGCATGGAGGTTTGTGGGAAACAAACACCCTCTAATTCCAATATCTATAGTCGCTCTGAAACTTCCGGTTGGAGGTCTGCTTGTTTTTATATTATTTTATACATTTTAATGTATTCTCATTGTGTGTACACTTGTTTGAGTGTGTAAATATGTATGTAACTGTGCACACACCACTGCATATATGTAGAGATTTCAGGAAAATGTGGAAAAACCAATCCTCTTCTACCATGTCTATGTTTCAGAGATGAAGTTCAGGCACTCATCCTTACACAGTGATCCATCTCATACATTCCTTGAGCTTTACTTCTATATATTCTCTGAAGATTACTTGTTCATTCATCATGTCAAAACTCAAAGAGACTATGAAGGTGGTCATGCTGCAAGCCAGCATGAGAATAGAAAATGAAGCAACCAAAGTTTCAATGAACCATTGATATTTCTTATCATCCAGTTAGTTTCATAGATGGATGTGGTTAAAACTCTCACCCCAAGGCCTTCTAAGCACAGGTGAATTGAACTCAAAGAGACTGTAGAAGCATCTGCATGCACAGTGCCTGCAAGGTCTCCGACAAAAAGAGTCCAAGCAATGAGAGGGAAGGGGATAAATGCCCCTACCTTTAATTCAGAAGTTATTTCCAGTCTAGCTTGGAAAGGAAAAAAAAATGTTCTTCCATTTTTTTCCCATTTTTTGCATATCCAGTGATAAGGTATCACTGGGTATGCAAACCATGCTTAAATCTAAGCCTCTAGTTCAGCATTACCTGGCAAATGCAAATCAAACTTAATGACAATCTTTGATGTTCTTTATGTAATAAAGTATTGGCAGGGTTCTTTAAAGAAAACATTAAGGGCCACTTGTTTATATAGTACGGTTTCCAGTTTTATCTTTTTATGGGATTTCAGAGTGTTTGTGAACATGTATATCTCTGTGTCTACATGTGTATTTCTTGTGCTTTTTCTTTGGCTAGTTTTATTCTGTTTGCTTTCTTCTATTCTTGTTTTTTTTTTTATTACTGTATCTTAATCATCATTATTGTTGTTATTATTATCATTACTAGTATCATTATTATTTAGATGCCTGCTTGTATTTTAATAAAGGGAGAAAGAAAAAGGTGTGAATTTGGGTGAGAGAAGAAATGGAGAGGATGTAGAAGGATTTGGGGGCACTGTAATCAGAATGTATTGAATGAAAAGATGTATTTTCAATTAAAAGTGTCTTCACAGAAATGTTGATCTTATTATTTGTACAAAGGACATAGAAACTTATTTTTTAAAGAGTCATATTGTAAACAGAGGACAAGTATGAAAGTTTTTCATACTGAGAAGAGTTTCATTTTGAAGGTATTGTGAGGACCCTAGAGTTAATAATCAAGAACACAGAGCATGACACACAGCAGACAAAAGTACAAAGCACACACAAATAGACAGGTAGGCATCAAATTAGTGAATGTATGGACCATTTTCATGGAGCACAAATCCTCTCCCATTCTCCTTAAGAACAAAACAGAATCGCTGTTGTCTCCAAAGCCTTTGAGTAGGAATTCATCCAGTATCCTTTTTCTTCTATTTGATTAGAACTGACTCAACACTGCCAAGATTCCAGGACAGGAAAAGAGACACCCTCATCCACTTGGGCATGTGTGCTTCCAGGTAGTGTTACAGATGATCACATTCTTAGACAACTAAAATAGAGGACATCTATCCTAGTACAGTTCCGGAAGGCAGAAAGTGTGAAAATCTAGGGACTGGCTAGTTTTACTTGTGCCTGGCACCTTGAATGGCAACCTGTAGGTTGTGAGTCCTTGTGATACTTTCATGGGAGTTGTCTAAAACTATCTTTATGTCAGATTATTATGTTAGGATTTATAACAGTAGGAAATTATAGTTATGAAGTAGCAAAAAAAAAATTATATTGAGGGGC
>NW_028227277.1:5332138-5422105 GCF_978045245.1 Mus caroli | reverse complement strand
TTGATATCTTGCAAGGTGATTTTTCTGTATTTTATTTTATAAACTTATTTAGCAGTTAAACACCATTCAGGACTTGTCAATGATTTCTGTGAAATTTCCAAAAGTGAAATATTAGGACATTCATGATACTTCTTTCTCTCATGAAAAATCTAACACAAAATATATGTGTCACAAAACCAAAGACACAGTAATTCAGTGAAATGATCACTTAGCAAAGATCATTCACAGATTTGCCTGTCTTATGGACCTAAATAATTTTCAAACCATTACATATAATGTTGACAATATTAAGTTTTAGGAAAATTAAATCAATTAGATTACAGATATGACCAAAGGAAAATATTAATAACTTTTGTGTTTTTTTATGGATATAAATTCTACTGAATGATGGTAAATATTTCCTGCAAAGTTACATGATCCTTATTGGCATTAATGTGATAGCAGAAATGATGGATAACACTTTAAATGATACTCTGTTATGTTTTCATACAGGAGAATTTTGACCTCTGAAAGTCTCCACACATTATTTGACTCAGAAAGATACAGACATCCACATCCAAATTTTGGATGGTGCATGGGGACTCTTATGGAAGTAAATGGGAAAGGAATGCAGGCCCCAAAGGGGATAGAAACAAAAGAGGAAGGTGGAGAGAGTCAACTAACCAAATCCTCAGTGCTCTCAGAATTGAACCAACCAAAGAACATAGAAGGGATGACTCTAGGACTCTCTGCTCATATGTAGCAGATTTGCAGCTTCACTTTCCTGTGGGTCCTGAACAACAGGAAAGGGGCTATCCCAAAAGCTGTTGATGAATGTCAGATACATTCTGCCAGCTGGGCTTCCTTGACTGGCCTCAGTGGGAAATGAAGCACCTAGCATCACAGATACTAGGAAGTGACAGGTTGGAATGGATACCCAGAAAATATGGTACATTACACAGTTTCACTCAGATATTAAAAACAGTGACTTCGTGAAATTCATACGCAAATAGATGGAACTTGAAAATAGCATCCTGTTTTGAGGTAACTCAGTCACACACACACTCACACACACACACACACACTCACACTCTCACTCACACACACACACACACACACAGAGACACACAATTTGAACTCACTGATAAGTGGTGGATGTTAGCCCAAAAGTTCCGAATAGGTAAGATGCAATTCACAGATCATATGAAGTTCAAGAAGGATGACCAAAATATGGATGCTTAAGCAATTCTTAAAAAAGGGAACTAAATATTCAAAGGAAGAAATATTAAGAAAAAAATGTGGAGCAAAGACTGAAGACCATACAGCGACAGCACCACCTAGGGATCTATCCCATATACAGTCACCAAACCCATACTCTACTGAGGTTACCAAAAAGTGCTTGCTTACAGGAGCCTGATATAGCTGTGTCTTGAGAGGCTCTGCCAGAGAATCACAAATACAAAGGTGGATGCTCACAGACAACCTTTGGACTGAGCATAGGATCCCCAATGAAGGAGCTAGAGAAAGGACCCAAGGAGCTGAAGGGGTCTGCAGCCCCATATGAGGAACAACAATATGAACCAACCAGTACCCCCAGAACTCTCAGGGACTAACCACCAACCAAAGTGTTTACATGGAAGGACCCATGGCTCCAGCTGCATATGTAGCAGAATTTGGCCTTGTCATGTATCAATGTGTGTGGAGCCTCTTGATCCTGTGAAAAAATTGATGACCCAGTGTAAGAATGCCAGTGTGGGGAAGACAGGAGTAGACGGGGTGGGTGGGTGGGAGGGTGGGTGGAGAGCTCCCTCTTGGAGGCAGGGGAGGGGGGTGGGATACGAGGTTCCTGACAGAGAGACCTGAAAAGTGGAAAATATTTTTAATGTCGCTAAAGAAAATATCCAATAAAAGAAAAAGAAAATAATGTGTAATTTACCTTTTTTTGTTGATGTTTCTTGAAAAATTTCCATGGCAAATTTTAATAATTTTTCTTATTTAAGCTTGATGCCAATTCCCCCACCGTTTTCAATTTGTTGAGATATTTTGTCTTTCTTGCTTGTATAATATGATGTAGTTGCTAAGTTTTGCTAGGATTGGCCATTTCCATTAATGCCTCCACTGAACAGTGATCTTTACCAATTATATGGCAGTTACTTTTCCTGTTTTGATGACTTTATTATATGAGACATGGGTTGGAGATGATAGAGATAATGTATTTGCTTTCCTTGTTTTAGAAATGCAAATAAATTAAATAACCAATAAAAAAATCAAAGAAGTCCAGATTTGTTTCTCAAGTAGAGAATATATATGCTCCAGAAATGGAAGATATTTGCAGTAGATGCCAAGAGGCAAATGTTTGGTGGACAATTTTTTTTCCATGAAGAATCACCAGCTGCCAATTCATCAATGATTCTGATATCCAAAATTAGTGGGAGTGAGTAGAGGGTGAATAATTAAAAATGCAATCAAGATTTGGATACTGTAATTACTCTTGTATTACAGCCAAATCTCTCTCAGCTTCAGCTGATAATTTTCTCAGACAATTTATTCCTCATGAACACATAACATTTGAAAGAAATTCCTTAGCTCTTTAGTAGTTTACTCAATTATGGTTCAAAGCCAGTTCTATGACCCCAGCACGTTTGAAAATGCTTAATAGTTTTTAACTGATATCTCCTGGATTTTTACTTTCTGCCTGCAAAGTTCCTGCAAACCTATCTTATGTCTTAGATAACTGACAGCATACCCTCTTTATATATCATCATGTGCAATTCCTTATTACCATTTGGTAAAATCCTAGCTACTTAATAATTTATCTCTATGGTATTTCTGTCTAATCAACCATTAAATATCATCCACATAATGGTAAATTTCAGACTGCAGAATCTGTTTACAAATTACTTATTATAACAGTTCTTGAGCAAAATATTTATATAGGTTGAATATTTTTTTTTTACGGTTCTTGAATCAGTTAACATTTTCCCCTTTACTTTAATTGTTTTTGTAAGAAACAAACTATCTATGGGCTCATAGATTCTTCAATGTGTTCAGCATTTACCTCATTCTGTAACAGCTCTTCTAGTATCTTACATCCTGATGATATTAATGGCAATTGTTTCTACCCACAGATGTTTTTCAGTTAACAATTTTAAAGGTAGCACCATTTGATTTTTTGGGGAAGGCCCAACAGCTGTTGTGCATTTTAATGGTCATTCTGAGCAGTCAGTAAATTTTCTTGATAATAGATTTTAATATTTTACTTCAAAGCATTTTTTATTTTATGGCATCCTTCTGAGATTGCAGAAATGTTTATCCCTGTTTTCCATTCCATATCCCTGCCAAATTCCCATCTCTTATATCCACTTGAGATTTTAATTTTTCTATTTTTTCTTTCTGGCTCTATAATCTTAGATCAAACTTGCAAGTTTATTTTCCCAAAATGGGAGCACCAATTCCTAGAAGTTGAATATCTACTTCTTTAAAAGCCCAATCTAGATGCTACGGTTTAGGTGAATTTAATTTTACACCTGTTCCTGTGTCTACTAAATCTTCTATTTCAATATCATTTATTGGTATTTTTTAGCTTTGGTATCTTAGCATTTATCGGACTTTGTTACAATGCTAGTTTCTTTGGTCTCTCATAACTTTTTTGTTTTATGTACTAGAGCTGTCCTATCCTTGATTGTATCTAGAACAATCTTCTTTTTAAGAGCAGATTTTAAAATTTTAATTGTTCTGTGGCTGTTTCTCCAATGAGACGTCATCTTTTTATATTATTTCTATAAAAAAGAATTATTTCTATGATTGCATTGCCTACAATCCCTTCTCAAATGACCCTGTTTACTGCAATTGAAACGTTTGCCATCTGGGTTTTTTCTCAAAATTGTGAGAATCTTTTTGTCCCAACATGATGGCATCATAAATGTGAGATTCAATATAGGCTGTGCTCCTAATCCCTTCATCTCTTGGTTCTGATCTTGCTTTAAAGGTCCCCTCAGCCTTTTGCATTCTGAAATAGCATTTTTAGTAGCCCAAGATTCATTTAGTATTTTTCTGCCTTCTGAACCTAATACTATTTTATTTACAAATGTAGGCAATCTTTACAAGAAATCAGTGAAGGCCTATTTTTGCCTTATAAAATTTTAGTAAATGACTCAGATTTTTACCTGATTCCTCAGCCTTGTCAAAAGCATTTAATACTGATAAATGAATAACTCCAAGGTGTGATAGTGAAATTTAATATGTCTTTGTAACTCAGTTTATTAGGATTCTGAATTCCAACAAGATTAAATTTTGATGCAAATGTACATAGATGAGATTAAAATGAATTTATTCAAATACTAGTGTGTCATGAGAAAAATCACAACCCCCCACTTTTCTACATATGGGTGAAGTTTGCAAGTCTGTTTTTCATCTATAATTTACCCTTTTTAAACTCAGATATAGGAAGTGCAAGATGACCCTCAACTAACAACTGACCTTGGTAAATATTCATACCTCTATCACTATTTTGTAGAACTGTGGTCATAGCTTGTTCTTTCCTCGTTGTTTGTCATTGTATCTGATGACTGGCTTCCAATACTGCTGCTGTCAAATATTTCAAGTCTTGGGGAATAAGTCTGTTTTAATTTGCCCATGTATTTAGTATCTGCTTGCAACAGGAAGAATGCATGTCATACAAAATAATCATTTCTCTTAATTTGCTCATGTCTAATATATCTATAAGACCCCTTCTAATTTCTTCATAACCTTGGGATTTCCTATCATATGCTGTTTAGTGTTGTTCAGAAACAGGGTACATTATGTTTGGTTTTCAATCAGTCTTGTGTTGTCCTTTTTCAGTTTCTCTATGTGGTGGCATGGTACGTTCTTATCTAAATTGCTCTGTCAGTGTCTGATGTTGTTTTATTCCCATTTCTATGTTGCATATGTATTGAGAAGTTTCATATGTATTGAAAGGAGAGCCTGTCAACTTCATGAATTCATGATTGTATTTAAAAATATACAAAAATTATACCAAGATAATTCCTGCATTTAAAGATGCATATAAACTAAATTTTTGTACTCTAATTAAAAATAAAGAAAAAAAGTATTTTGTTCCCTGCAGTATCAGATGTACTTACACAATGCTATGGTCACTCTTATGCATCTCCATTCCACATCAATATACAGTAATTTAAATAACATTGTTGTATCTGATATATAAGTAATTGTAAGTACAAATATAAGTGCGACAGTCAAAAGAATATAGAACATTATGTCATTTAATTGATACAACATTTTGATATAAGTTGTCTTTTCTCAAAGTATCATTCTTTATTGACACACATATTTATCCCAGAGTATATAAAACCGTAACATTACTTTACACTTAAATTTTAAATATTGGATCATTATAAGAAAAGCACTGTATCCTCAACAATGCAATAGATAAAATACCATTTTATCTACATTTGCTCAAATATAACAAAAGCCTTTTTTATTACATGTTAAAATTTACCTTGTAGAAGTACTATTATATACATATATATATATATGTGTGTGTGTGTGTATATATGTATATATATGTAAGTTCTAATGTCCCAAGTGATCCTATTACTTTAGGAAAGCTGTTTATTTTATTGTACACAGTTACTCAATGGTCATCCCCACTTGCTATTTCTAGTAAATAAATACACACTAAGCACATATACTTTCAAATTAATATTATATCAAACATATTTGATTGGAACATAGAGAGACAAATAAATCTGAATGTCCTGTTTTAGGAAAATGGTCCAGAGATTTGTAATATAATTGTTGTCTAACTCATCTTGCACTTCCTATATCTGAGTTTAAAAAGTGTAAATTGTAGATGAAAAACAGACTTGCAAACTTTACCGAAATCTAGAAAAGTGGAGTGTTGTGATTTTTCTCATGACACACTAGTATTTCAATAAATTCATTTTAATCTCATCTATGTACATTTGCATCAAACTTTAATCTCGTTGGAATTCAGAATCCTAATAAACCCATGTAAAAATATCCAATACAGATATTTTATGTCTAAGACATATGCATATATTGTGAAGATTTAGGGCTATTTAATAATTTACTTCACAGCTATAATGATCTTTCTACATATGTACTTCTGATTCTTGGTCGCTGCCACCTCCTCTATGTTCATCCACCCATCTCTCTCTCTCTCTCCCTCTCCCTCTCCCTCTCCCTCTCCCCCTCTCCCTCTCCCTCTCCCTCTCCCCTTCTCCCTCTCCCTCTCCCTCTCCCTCTCCCTCTCACTCTCCCTCTCCCTCTCCCTCTCCCTCTCCCTCTCCCTCTCCCTCTCCCTCTCCCTCTCCCTCTCCCTCTCCCTCTCCCTCTCCCTCTCCCTCTCCCTCTCCCTCTTCCTCTCCCTCTCTCCCCCTCTCCTCTCTCTCTCTGTTTCCCCCCTTCTTCTCCCTCTCCCTCTCCTCTCTTCTTCTCCTCCTATTTCTAGCTGTAACAACCTTCCTATGATCCTCAAGTCCCACATTTCTCCAGTGCCCAATAACTGGCTTTAGCCTTTTATTGAGCAGTTAAATTGGGGAGAAAATTCACAAGGCATCACTTGAGTACATGAGAATCTGTTTTTGGTGGGCAACCACCTCTTGAGGAACCACTATTTATCATTAGAATTCAAACAGCATCAGACCAACCAATTTCAGTCTACTATGGATCATCTGTCCAGGAAATACATGACAAAATACTGTTGTCAATTTTTGTGTATATTATAAAAAAATATGATAGCATTCAAACAGGAATTCATTGATAACTACATAGGCAATATGCATGTATCTTTGAATGTGTTCGAAATTCCAATTGATTGGACCAATTTTTTTTTTTTTTTTTTTAACATTTGAGTTCTGAGGAGTGTACATTTCAATGAACTAATTAGAGTAAGTCAGCTTCATGGTCATATCATTTTTTATCCAAAAATAGATAGGAATTCATCTGATTCCAGATTTTTTTGTGATTATATACTGTTAAGCTGGAGGACCAGACCCCAAGCTGGTTTCAATAAGGCATGCAATCACTGAACCCCTAGAAAACAAAACTCATACTTTGTTTTTTCTTTTAACTTACACATCTCATGTGGATATTATTCAGTATGGAAATATAAGATAGAAAAATTCTCATTTTATATACCCATGTGTTAATGTCAAATAGGCTAATTGTTAATACTAGCTAAAAATTGCTTCTTAAATCAAAATTAATGACATTTTCATACACAAAAACCCACTCTCACAAGTATTCATGATTTGTTCCATTTAAATATTTTAATATTTTCCTAGTTCACTCCATTAGAAAAATGACTACCAAATATGTTTAATATAAAGGTATAAAACATTTACTTAATTTTTAAAGTAGCTTTTGGATCGATCAAGTATCATAATATTTCTGTATTCAGATATTACATAATATTAGAACAAATGTTTAAAATACTTGTGTTATCTATTCCTTCAAGCACTTCATGACTATAATAGCTTATTTCATTGCATTTTGCACAATGTTGGGAGTTTGAAAAAGATTTGAACTGAGGATCCTATTGATGAGTAAATTCTACCAAGTTTTGAAATTATACCTACCCATGATCCTGTCTCCATTTTTGTATTTGTTGGTACGGATATTTGGGAAATAATGGTTTACATTATACAAGTGCCAGTAACCAATAATAGCGTCGTTAGGATCATGAGCTTCGCATTCTTTGTGCATGAGATAAACTGAGAAAATGAGAAAAAGAAACTTGTAATCTATTGTTGCTTACATTATCTATTTTATTACTTTCTTCAAAAGGAAAGTGTCTTAGTTAGGATTGCTATTCCTGCTAAAACATTATAACCAAGAAGCAATGTGGGTAGATAAGGGTTTATTCGGCTTACACTTCCATACTGCTGTTCATCACCAAGGAATTCATGAGTAGAACTCAAGCAGGTCAGGAAACAGGATCTGATGCAGAGGCCATGGTGGGGTGTTCCTTACTGGCTTGCTTTCCCTGGCTTGCAGATCTCTTATAGTACCAAGACTACCAGACCAGAGATGCCACCACCCACAGGGGGACCTCCCCCCTTGATCACTAATTGAGAAAAATGACCCACAGCTGTATCTCAGGGAGGCATTTCCCCAGCTGGAGCTCCTTTCTCAGTGATAAGTCCAGCTGTGTCAAGATGACACAAAACTAGCCAGTACAGAAATAATGTAGAGAAGTGCATCCACACTAATACTTGTCTCAAGATGAAGTCCTGAAAGTTCAATACTCACAAAATATATTTTTGCAATTGGCAAAATTGGGTCTAACTGCAGTAAATGTGTGCTGTTGGCATTTCCCATGTTTTCTAAATATAAAGAAAAATAATATTCATCACCAGTTATTATTCCACATATAATTTTATGTTAGTATATTAGATTACTACTGAATTATATAAGATAAGAATAATCCAGACCATTGCCATTCTACTATTTCTATTCTAAGCTAAAGAGCTTCTCTCCGAATGTTCCAAGATTTTCAAATATGTTCTAGGTTTTATTGTGAGTAAATTTTGTTATATGAATTAACGTGTGAAGAGTAGGACAAAATGAGTACATTGGAACATGGACAGAAAATTCTTTCTTTAAAGAGTAATTATCTATGGGTATGTGTGGAAGGAAGCTATACTGTTTAGAGTGAATGATATAAGATGATTTTATGGATGTCAAACACATACTTTTCTGATATAATATGCGTTTGGCACTTCTTAGTTATGAATAGTTACACAAAGTGCATATGACTTCATTTATTAACTCACTCTTCCTAATTCTGCTTCACAGACAAAAATTTAAAATAGTATCAGTTGTGTACAGTATAATGTGGAAATATGTTACAAACTTGCATCCTAGGGAAAGGTTTTCATCAGTCTTGAATCTGTGATTCATACTTTCTGGACTGCAAATGTTGCCAAACTCAAAAGACATTTGGTCATAGACACTAACTTTGAGTATCCCAAGAAACTTTCAAATGTCATACTATCCTAGCAAATATAACAGTATAAATAGAGACATTTGCCATTATATTCTATTTCTGATGAGTTTTGAAAAATTCTTATTGCTCTCAATAATAACATCACACCCTCAGTCTTGATGTGGTCTTTTGAATAGGGCCTGAATAAATTCCTTGTGCCCATATCAGGCTACTTTGTCCCAGTAAATAAGCACAGGTACTTGTAGCACTACAAGAGTTACAAACATTTTTTTGCTTTGTTGATGCACCATAGCAGACAATTATAGTACACAATTGTGTGGAACAGAATGTTTTCTTATAAAACTCTTAAGAATGAAGTGGATTTTTACATTTGAGCAGAGCATATTTTTTTACATATAAATAAATAAAAATATTAAAATCTCAATTTAAATAAAATTATAGGAATCATTTTTCCATTTTTCATCAGGCTTGTCCATGTACCTCTCTGGAACACTTAGAATATATAACTATCCTTTTGATGAAATATGTAACTTATATAATGCAATTAAATTGTATATAATTATATAGAAATATATATGTGTATATGCTACCCTGCTTATATTTGTTGTGTGGATATATATTGAAGACTGACTACTTTGAATGAGGCAGCTAATAACAATAATCTCAACGGTGACACAGTTTTAGAAAAACTTCTTTACAATGAGTTTTGTATAGAAACACTTGGTTATATTCAAGAACAAAGTATACATGGGCATTGCTCAGAGATACCTAGATGGAACACTGAGAGATAGATAGAGGGATTAATGGCTTTTCCATATACCAATTTATATTGAATATTGCTTGATAGACATGGGTCTTTGCTCAAAATATTTACTCAGAAATTCTTGTTAACATAATCTTGATTATTTGACATTCACAGTTTTTTTGCCTTTTGTGTTGTAAATAATGGATCAGTCTCTCAGTCTCCTACTCTCCAACACTACTGAATTTCTCTCATGGGTAAAAGAACACAGTCATTATATTAAGAGAGCAATGGATATACCCTGCCTTATAAAACACAATCATGATCATGGTGACTTCCCTACTATGTAAGTATATTCTTTTTAATTTTTTTGTTTCAATTAAGGTACTCTTACCATATCCAATTGTCAACCAGAAATAAGTAATTCATCCATATATGTACAGGCCCAAGTATTCTATAACACCTGCTTGCTAGTCTCTACTGCTCTCTGTACAAGAACAGAAACTTAAGCTTAAAAACAATGATTGTAAAAGCAATTGCTACAAACATTTACTTTGTTAAAATTCCCAGGCATGACAGTGAAAAATCTGTGAGTATTTTAGATGTAAGAATTCAGTATATCTGATTATGTTTGCTATAGGATTCTTGGTGAATGGATAGACATTCTGCCCATTGTAGGACTGAATGAGGCTCTAGAGATTTCTAGACTCTGTTTATAATTCCCCTTTAAATAACTTTTACTTACTTGGTGTAGTAAGACATTGTCATTTCCTTGTAGTTCCTTAAAAATGTAACATTATGCATAAGCATACCCACACTCCCATTTTCTCCAATTTCTTTAAATCATTTGAAGCCATGTAGATTGTGTTAAATTTTCCTGAAAACTAAAACACAATGTCCAGATTGATCAAGTGACCTAAACATTGGCATTCCCCTCTCTCTCTCATCTGTTTCACACATTGCTTCTGTGTCAAACAAAAGTTACCTCACATGTAACATTCATGTTGCATTCTTTTGAGTGGTGAATATATGTGTAAGTAACATTATTACTACATAGGATAAATCATTTCTTAGAAGAGTGAATTAGGTGCAGTATTTCAAACTACTCAAGTACTTAGCTTTTGTCAAAAATGCAGTGTAAGCAATAACAGTTTTTATGTCTTGACTTAATTTTTGACCTTTTATTTTATTGCGTGCTTACATTTCTTCAGAAATTAAGAACTTATTTTCATGCATAATGAAGTTGCAAACTGGGGAGATGGTTTGTGAACAAACACGAGAATTGTCCTTTTACCCTTGAAATGAGAGTCAACACAACAGCAAAGACAAGAAAAGGAGGAAAAACAATTCACATAACATAAATGATACTAAAAAGTTTAGAGTAATTAACCAAATATCTTGAAGGAAGTATTTTTATATTTTCCAAGAAGTCATGTCTAGCTTTTCTGACGAGTTATATTTTAATAGTGTCCTTTTATTGGAGGGAAATACTTAAAATTGTGGCATTGTGCCTATAGAGATGACTATGTTGTTAAACAGAAGTCATAAAAGAAAATAAATATATATGAGATCAAATCTCCAAAACTGTAGTAAAATTCAAATGCATTACTGTGTTTTTCCTCTCCTTCCTCCTACGGTGAAAAATATTTAAAATGGTGAGGCAAATATTAAAATATAGGCTAAATAGCCTATATACAGAGGAATCATGAGATAACAAGCCGACATGTGGGCCACAATACTTAATGTCTCACTCTGACTTCTATGTGTTTACTATAACCTATGTCCATAACAAACAAATTTCCAAACCTACAAATACCTTTATGGGAATCATAATTAAATATTAAATTTGGGATAAGCATATGTCATGTATTCCCATACAAGGGCATTTCAAAAAATTTTGGTACATGCATGGCCAAAGAAATGACCCTATCATTGTCAATTACTTAGATTTTTTATTTCACAATGAATATAATGTGACATGACAAGGAAATTCAATCAAACAAAAGAGGTATCAACTTACTTTTAGTTGTTGTACTTGGTGAATTTTGTACCTGAACTCTTGGAAGATAATTCTGTATTCAAGAAACTTGTATTACTTTTCAATGACAAAACCAGACTTACGATGCCATTTATTAAATATCAAGTAAATCATATTAGTTTTTACTGCATTTATGCAAAGAATGTTTTAACACAGATAATATTGTGAGGGATGTCACAAATGCATACTTAGTGGAAAGTTGTCTGAAATAATATATCTGTAGAATTACACTGATTCACAGATCAATGTGAAAAGCACCACACACATACACACACACACACACACACACACACACACAAACACACACACACACAAACACACACACACACACACTTTAATGCCCATGATGTACTTTTTCAGGAATTATCAGAAAGGGTAACAGAGCAAGCAGAAAAACTTCACTATCTTGTCTTGGACTGTAATGATACAGGGACGAGTTTCTCTTGAAAAGTAAAATGTAAACACATTTAAAGCATTCCTCATTGGCAATAAGAACAGTGACCTGATATTCCTTCCTTCTTCCTACCTTAAAAAACAGTTGGTGGACATATTTTGGCTGTTTTCCATTATACTGTTCACGAATGAATATTCATTGGACCACAATGTAACTGGATATTTGATACTGTACATATGACAAAGAACCTTTTTAGTTAAATGATTTATTTCAAGGACATATTTAGACTTTTACCATTCTATATTTATGTGCTAAATGATGAAAGAAAAAATACTGCAATTTACAAACCCTGTTTCCCTGAGTAAGAGAATGTTTGTAATGTTAATTTCTACAATCCCTAAAATTCTTGCTACTGTAGAGCTTAATTAAAAAATAATACTACCTTTACTAACATATCAGTTAGATCGATCGATCGATAGATAGATAGATAGATAAATACATACATACATACATACATACATACATACATACATACATACATAGAAAAAAAGAAATTATATAAATCAGAATTTAAGGAGGAGAGATTGAACAATAAGCCTTACAGAAAGAATGTGAGCTAAGAAGCTTATTTTTATCAACCGTTCATTTGAAAGTACTAAGGAGAATGCAAATATAATTTGTGTAAACGCACCATGATTTTTAGAAAAATGATCTTGACCATAAATTTCAGATGTGCACTTCCAAATCATCCCATTCAAACCTTTTCAAGTATTATGGTGCTAACTTAAATGTTCAACATTGTTATGGAAAAAGCAGACATGAGGACCTGTGGCACTCAACTTGTTCACTTTTCTTGCCCATAGTCCAAAAAACACATATTAGCAGCTGATAGGCTCCCATTAATGAGCACAGTACATGACTGTAAATAGGATGGAAGGCAATCACAAAAAAATGATTGTTGTATTGTGAAATGATTTGGAAATTTACTGAAGATTAAAAGTGTTGACATAAGAGCCAGTATAACATTTTTTCAATACTTTGATTCGCTTAAGTAGGATAATCAATAGTAGTAATAAACTACCATGGTAGGTTTAGAATAATACCCACATGAAATTGACCAACCATGGACAACCAGTGGAATTTAGGAAAAAACATATTTTCCTACAGTTTGGTTAGAAAAGGATGTAGTATAGATTTTTTTACAATGTAGTAACCACTTACAGGTGCACCCAAAATACAATGTTTCCCTACTTCACAAATTAAGATGTAGAATGTTGATCCAAAGTTACCACACCAAATCCATCTGCTTAATAAAGATCAAATCAAGGGAAAACTCAAATATGAAATGTGCTTTAACTGAAGAAAATTGATTAACTACATTTTAGGTCATGTTCTGTGTTAGTTCTAGGAAATCCATGAAATAAATATCAACATTTTCTGAATTCCAAGATCTAGAGAAGAAAATATGGAAGATCATTAGTGAGTAACTTAGAATATTATATATATATGTGTGTGTGTGTGTGTGTGTGTAATTAATTAAAAAGAAGAGGAAATATTAAAAAATATGTCATATATATGTATATGTGAAGGAAATCTCTTCTCCTAAAAGTGACTCATAATTGAACAAGAAAATCAAAGAGAAAGAAAATCTTTCAAAGCGAATACAAATAAATTACAGAAGTAACTTGCGATAGATATTAACTGGTTATAAACACAGATACCCACTATGTCTCAGCAAAATGTCTGAGGTGAAAGACGGGAAGCATCTTAAGATGAATACCAGAATAAGTTTCTTTGAGAGATAGAAGTGTGGCATAGTTTGAAGTGTTCTGTATACTTAAATATCTAACGATTTGTGTGATTTATTTGTTACTGCATCAGAAAAGATGCTGATGGTTTTTTGAGCACAGGAAGGGCACACTTTTGCTTACTGAGCTCTGATAATTTTTATTCATATGGTTCCTGTTATTTCAGAGTATTGAGAATCATCTATGATTTAGATTTGTCTCACTCAGAAAGGTAGAGACTTAATGTCCATAGTGAATATGGGTGCTCAGAGCTACATATTTTACTCAAAATTACATTAAGAATGGACTCTGAAGCATATAGTATTTTACATTTCAACTTGGTGAGTTGCTAAGATCCTGAAAGCAGCTTCTCATTTGTCACTGTTTCTGCCTAAACTGGTTTGGTAAGTGTAGAAAGATTTATTCATGATGTGCCCTGCACTTCTTGAATTTCAAATTTTAAGACAAGATTGCATGAGATAAACTAAATATCCCTTTCTTAACTGCCACCTGTGCAATGAAACTTTAAGATATATTCACATATTTTTTCTTTTTAAATAAATAAAAATAATTGATTTATACACTCACATTTCTATATCAGCCCCTCTTCCTCCTAATCCCCTGTACAAATCCTCTCCCATTTCCCCTCCCTCTCCTATGAGAAGGGAGAACACCCCACTAGATTTTAACCTTCATCATAGCCATTTGTCAGTTGTTGCCCTACACCTCCTTACTGTGTTCCATCTTCCAATCTCAGCAGTAAGTGTATACCTAAATCCAAGTCAGGTCTGATAGAATGTCAGTTAGGCTGCCTTTCTATAAAAGTTCTCAACTTTCTTAGTTCTTCTGAAAGGAAATTAAATAAAATAAAAGGTTTAAACTAAAAAGGCCTGGGACTGAGACAATCCCTTCAACAAGACAGAGGATGTTTAACCTAGTGAGAGGAGCCTTTTATGTCCTTCATAGAACTGATCCAAGTGCTACTGAGGACTGCTGGCTATGCCTGTCCTCAGGTTCTCCTTATTATGAAGGAATTGCCTTCAATGGAGATTTCAACAGAACCAGCAGCCATATTTCCTGTTCTTGGGGGACAGGACAAAAACTGACCGTGACTGAAGTATCTGCGAGGATTCTAGGTCTCTGTATAGGCACCCCACCTTCTGCCCACAAAAACCTATGCGGACAAATTCAGTCCGTGTCCAGGATGGAACCTAATTACTATCTTGTACTCCCTGTGTATCAACTATCGTTTTTAATTCATCTCATGATTTTTGTGTCATGATCCAGCTTTTACCCCACTTATATTATCACCCTGCATCCAGTTTAGAAGAAAGCTATGCTGGCCTGCAGTCAATAAAGAACAATTACTTTAACCCTGGCTGCATTCATGGGAATAGGTATGGCAGTAGGAGTGGGGACAGGTGTGTCAGCTTTGATAGAATGAAGACAGGGAATTAATTCTTTGAGGGATGCTATCAATGAAGACCTAGCGGCAATAGAGAAGTCCTTTGCGATTTAGAAAAATCTTTGACCTCCCTGTCTGAGGTAGTTTTGCAGAGCAGGAGAGGTCTTGATTTGTTGTTCCTAAAAGAAGGAGGACTGTGTGCTGCCCTTAAAGAAGAGTGCTGCTTCTATGTAGATCATACAGGAATAGATAGAGATTCTATGCAGAAACTGAGAGAAAGATTAGAGCAAAGGAAACGAGAACGGGATGCTCAACGGGGGTGGTTTGAGACGTGGTTTGAGTCATGACCATCTTGGATAACTTCTTTGATTTCTGCTGTAGCTGGACCAGTCCTTATGATATGTTTAGCTTTAGTTTTTGACCCTTGTATAATAAATAAAGGGTTGGCTTTCATCCAGAGTAGAATTGATGCAGTAAAACTCATGGTTCTTCAGAGACAATAACAACCTATTTTTCAAGTAGATGAAGAGTTAGGGGCCACCAAACTCTACAATTCTATTATTAGAATTAGTATAAAGAGAAGAAGAGGGGATGAAAGGAAATTAAAATAAAATGTTTAAACTACAAAGGCCTGGGACTGAGACTGCAAAGAAAACAAGAGCAGGCATGCTCGAGTCCGTCTTGAAACTATGTCACCCAGTCTTGAAGATAAATGAAGGAATGCAGGAACTGGTTCAGACTATGTTGGCTGACTCACTGACCATCTAGCAGCCCTGCACCTCCTGATCGCCCTCCCCCTCCCCTTTCTATAGAGAGCATATTTAAAAGCTTAAACATTAACCAGATGCATTGTCGACTTAGATAAGCCCCGGGCTTTAGAATCTTTATATGCCACGACCTGCACATACTACTCTGCTGACTCATAATCATGTTGCTGATGTGTGAATGGGCCAATCGTGTATAACCATGCCAAATCGTCCTAGCTCCTAACTGCTACCCTATAAAAACCCCGAGTTTTTGAATCGCAGGGCCATTCCTCTGTCTCCTGCATGAGATACATATCGACCCAGTGCTCCGCCATAAAAGTTGCCTTGTAATTTTGCAACAAGAACGTCTCTCATGTTTCTATTGGTGACCCCGAATCAGGAGACTTGAGTGGTGGCTCCTTCTTGGTGTCCTACACCTCTATTCTGATGCTATCCCTAATAACCCTCCATGTATTGTCACAATATTACAGTCAATAATTCAGGCTGAGACTTTCTGATAAACCAGAGGTCACAGAGGCTTTTAGAACTCCAGGTGATCTGGTTGCTCTCTTACACACTCTTGGTGGTTACCATATTATTCACACAATCCCTCCTTCACTCCTCATCACCAAATCCCCAACTCTAAGTTAAACGGGGACTCCATGATAGACCCAAAGATACTAGGCACCAGAACTGCAGGTAGGCCATTGACCAAACTTCCCTACAATCTAACTGTCCCACAACAATATTACTCCAGTACTCCATTTCTTGTCACATTTTGATAACTTCCAACTCAGGTGGATATTAGAGGTTTTCTGTTGTTGTTTTAAATTTATTTATTTTTCATCTTTAATCCTGTCTTACAGTCTAGAATTCATCGCCCTCCTGATCACTCCTGATTTCATACCTCCTTCTTCCACTCCACACCTCAAGAGGATGTATTCAACACCCCACCAACACTCCATTAGACGTTACCACTTTATGGGGAATCACATCTCTTGAGGGTTAGGTGCAGCTTCTCTTACTGAGTCCAGACCCATCAGTCCTCTTCTCTATATGTGTTGGGAGGCACATATCAGCAGGTTTATGCAGCCTGGTTGGTACAGGTTACTTGAGATTGCTGCTCTTCCTATATGGTCATCCTCCTCCTTGGCTACTTCCACCTTTTCTCTAATACAGCCACAGGGGTCACTAGCTTCTGTTTATTGGGTGATTTTAAATATCTGCATTTGACTCTTTCAGGTTCTTGTTTGGCATTTCAGGGAGCAGTCATGATAGGTCCCTATTTGTAAGCACATCATAGTGTTAGTAATAGTGTCAAGCCTTGGGGCCTCCCCCTGAGCTTGAACATATTTGGGCCTGTCACTGGACTTCCTTTTCCTTAGGCTCTTATCCACTTTTCTCCCTGAATTTCTCTCATTCAGGAATAATTCTGGGTCTGAGCTTTTGATTTCAGGATGGCAACTCCATCACTTCAACTTTTCTATTCAAAGTGGATATTATAACTTTCTTCTACCCACTGTAGGGCATGTCATCTAGGGTCCCTCCCTTTGAGTCCCGAAAGTCTCTCACCCCCCCAGGTCTCTTTTCCATTCTGGAGGGTCCCCCATCTCTTACCTTCTGAGGTTGCTTGTTTCCAATCTTTCCGCTGGCCCCTCTGGGTTACAGTCCTTTTTCCTCACCCAATACCAGATCTGATTACCCTCTCCCCCGCATCCACTGTCCATGTTCCCTCATAGGTCCCTTCTTCCCTCCCCTCTTAAGGTTGCATTCTTCTCCCTCCATAATGGGATTGAGGCATCTTCACATGGGCCCTTCAAATTTTAATTTCTTGAGTTCTGTGGATTGAATCTTGGGCATTCTGTAATTTTTTGGCTAATATCTACATATTAGCAAGTACATACCATGCATGTTATTTGGATCTGAGTTACCTCACTCAGGGTGATAATTTTTACTTCTAACCATATTTCTGCAAAACTCATGATATCTTCACTCTTAATAGCTGTGTAGTATTCATTGTGTAAATGAACAACATTTTCTGTATATGTTCTTCTGTTGACGGACATTTTTTTTTCCAGATTCTGATTATCACAAATAAGACAGCTATCAGCAGAGTGGAATACATGCCCCTGTTTTCTGACCTTAAATAAGTGTGATGCGAATTATTCCATTGTTTCATTAGGTTTAGAAGTTTTGTCTTTCTTGCTTGTATGAGCTACATTAAATTTGGTGTAATACTGTCTTCCTATTTCTATTCATACCTTCATGTCACAGGTTTTTCCCTATCCAATTACATTAGCATAGAAGAGTTCTGGAATTGGTTCTGGAAAAGGAATGCAGAGCTAAATGTTGCATAGACAGTGAATGTCTCAGGTTAGGAGGAGAAGGAAGATAGTTGTGGCTTTGAAACCGCATGGCATTTACCAGCCACAAGTAGCTATCACAAGATTGGGAAAAAATGTGATAAGCTTTCTTATCAATTGGCTCTGATATCATTGTATTGGCATTTTGTAAATTGTGATTTTATTTATCCATAAATCTGATTAGTTAATTAACGTTTAAGAGTCTTTATTTTACCGGGTTATTGTGTATTGTGATATGCAACAATGAGGGTTGTAGTTCCACTTAGTAATTGGAATGTGGGATAACATTAGGATAAAAGCCAGAGTAATGCACATATCCAAGTGAAGGCATCACTCTGCCATTTGAGTAGATTATCTCAGATATATTCCATATATTTCCAGAATGCATACAACACCACTTTTAGAACTTTGCCTTACTCAGTCATTTGTAATTAAAATGAATATAATATTCTTTATCCTGCTTTATGAGGTAAAATTTCAGGGTGCAAATAAGGAAAATGAGTAGGTAATTATATAGTTCTTTCTGTACATACATAGAAAAACATAGTGAAACCTACTCATGGACATAGAATTACACACAGTCAAGATATAAACAATGACAGCCATGCACACAAACACTCAAGCTCACATAGATTTCATGCCTCAGGTAATCAGAGGACATCACTCTGGATTCTTAGTAAATAACCTTTTTGCTTTGTGAAGAACTGTCATATATCAACTGGATGTATATCTTTCCCTAAAGAAACCTACAAAGTAAACCTTATGATTGTTGAAATTTTGGTTAATATCCATGTAAATATACCACTCTTTCTATGGTTTTGAATGTGTAGCACACATATTCAGGGATCCCCTCTTGCCAACAAAAGGTCTTAACAATAATGGACATGTTCTGACTTCCCACAAGAGCAGGCTATGTAAATCCCATGACTTATCACATGCTACTGACCTGGTTTTCATTCATTGTAATTCTCTCACCTCTCACAGGAGAAATGACAAATACCTTAACTAGAATAAATGATTCTGTACTTGTATTCTTGGACTCTATCCTATGTAAACCTGGGATCTTGTTGAGTGCTATGTCTGTATGTTATTTCCATCATAGGCCTACATTTACTTCTTTTTAAAATTTGAAGAGATTTAGTAGTATTCTATGTTTACTAAATAAACAGATCACTGTGGAATGCACCTTGGACTTCTTTTTGGCTTTGCTTTCTCACTAAGTTACAAATAAATAATGAAAGTCCCCTTTTCATTTTGTGGAAATTCTGAAACCAACAACATGATGGATAGCAGTTCTCCAGGGACTTCCGAACAGGCTGTTGTGAAATCCCACAGAATCTAAAAATAAACCATTTATTTTAGGAAGCAAGATTTTATTTCTTCCTTGACCAAGTGAGCATTGAGTAGATTGTTGTTCAGTTTCCATTACTATGTAGGCTTTGTTTTGATCCTCTTGTCCTTGAAGTCCAGATTTAATTTATGTTGGTTTAATAGGATACAGTGTTTTGTTTCAGTTTTCAATTGTGTTGAGGCTTATTGTGTTTCCTAGTATTTGGAGAGTTTTGCAAAATGTTGCATGAAGTGTAGAGAAGATGGTATAATATTTTGTGTTTGAGTAAAATGTTCTTCAGATATCTGTTAGTTCCATTTGATGCACAACCTCAGTTTCATTGTTTCTCTGTTTAATTTCTGGGTCAACAACCTGTCAGTTGTAGATAGTGGAGTACTGAAGACTCCTACTACTTTTGTTTGAAGTTTGATGAGCGTTTTAATCTTTATTAATATGTTGTTTATGAAAGTGATTACATTTTACTTGACGCATAGGTGTTCAGAAATAAGATGCTATATTGGAAATTTTTCTCTTGATGCGTATGAAATCTCTTTTCATGTCTCTATTAATAAATTTTGGTTGAAAGTTTATTTTATAATAAATTAGAATGGCTACTTCACCATGGTTCTTGACTGCATTTTCTTGTAAAATCTTCTTCCAGGCCTTTACTTTGAATTAATGGGTATCTCTGTTACTGATTTGGGTTTCATGTATGCAGCTGGATGGTTTCTATTAATGCATCCACTGTGTTAACTTTTTTTTTTTTTTTTTTTTTTTTCATTTGAGAATAGTGACTAAAGATGTAGAGAGCTGTTAAGGACCAGTGATTTTTAATTCCTGCTATTTTGATGTTGTTTTGTTGTTGTTGTTGTTGTTGTGGTGGTGGTGGTGGTGGTGCTGGTGGTGGTGGTGGTGGTGGTGATGGTGATGTTGTGTGTGTGTGTGTGTGTGTGTGTGTGTGTGTACTTTTGTATTTCCTGATGTAGAATTACCTTTTACTTGTGTTTTATGTTTTCTGGGGTGTAGTTACTCTACTTGTGTTGGAGTTTTCCTTATTGTATGCCCTCTAGGTCTGCATTAGTCAAACTATATTGTTAATTTGGTTTTGTTATGTAATATCTTTTTTTCACATTTTTTGTGGTGATTAATTATTTTGCTGTGCATAGGAGTGTATGGTGGTATTTGTAAATGCTTATAGCCTATTAGACATAGGCCCAAGCATTTCTGGATTTTAAAACTCTCTTTTGAGAAGTGTTGTGTAAATATAATAGGTCTGAATTTATATGTGATTTAGTCTTTTTCTCCTGTGGCTTTTAATACTCTATCCCTGTTCTGTGTATTTAGTGTTTTGACAATTTTTCTATGAATATATTGATGATATTTTCTGGTCCTCTGATTTAGAAGTCTTCTTATCTATTCAGATTATTCTGAAGTTTGGTTTTTTCATAATCTCCCAAATTTCCTAGATATTTTGTAAAAGACTTTTTGGCTTTAGCATTTTCTTTAACAGATGTGTTACTTTCTTATACTGTGTATACTATCCATGTGAATCTTTCATCTATCTCATTTATTTTTTTGGGTATTCTTGTTTCTGTATTTCCTTTTCTCTTTCCTATGTTTTCCTTCTTCAGGATTGCATCAGATCGTATTCTTTATTGCTTCTATTTTCATTTTTTAGGTCTTGTAGAGTTTTAATCATTAATTCACCTGTTTGATTGTACTTTTAAGTATTTCTTTTTGTTTGTTAATTTCTTTTCCTTGTTAATGATCTCTACATGACTGGTTGTACTTTGCCATAATTTTTTAATCGTTTTATTAGTTTCTTTTTTAAGGGTTATATCATCGTTCTAATATTATAATTAAGGTATTTTTGTGTTATTCATGTGTTTTAGCAATTACAGGGCTTGCTGTTATATGACAACTGAGTTCTTGTTTTGACATACTGAATTGATCTTGAGCCTTTTAATAGTTACTAGTTTTGGACTGCCTAGTAAACCCACATGGTATTGTGGGAAATATTAAAAAATAAGCCCACCATCCCTCTGAAAGGCTTGATTACACTCCTGTGCTCCTGCCACCATCAACTCTCTCCATATAGTCTCCACATCATCTGGCTCAGTTGTTCCGGGAGCAGCTAGTACTTCCTCAGCTATGACTCCATGTAGTCTATGATCCCACATTTCAGTAACTAAATAGAACCACCATCCTAGCAATTGCATATAACAATACACGGTAACTTGGTAAAATCAAGACTCTTAAGGCTTAAATAACCAATCAGACATGTATCAATAAAAATCACAGTTTAGAGGATGACAATACAATAATATCAGAGCTAATTAGTAATGATAAAAAAAACTTTACCCCAGTATTTCTAACCTTGTGAAATCTTAGCTTCTTGTGGCTGGTAAATGCCACGTGGGTTCATGTCCACAGCCATCTTACTTTTCCTTCTACCCTTAAATGATCCATGTCTCTTCAACACCTAGCTCTGCCTCCCTTTTCCCAGTCCAATCACAGACCTTCTCTGCAATAAAGTAATTGGACGGGGAAAATCCTTCAGATCATATTAAAAAAAACAGTTATAAAAGGAATAGTTCTAATCCTTGCAGTTATAAAATTTTGTAAAAGTAGAAGAAATTTATACCAATGAAACCCTTGATTTTGCATCTAAAAAAACTATATACAATCTAATTAATTATGACTTTATACCCAAGGAGATAAAGGGGTCTGCAACCCTGTAGGTTATGAACAATATCAACTAACCAGTACCCCAGGAGCTCATGTCTCTAGATGCATATGTATCAGAAGATGGCCTAGTCAGCCATCGCTGGGAAGAGAGGCCTCTTGGTCTTGCATACTTTATATGCCTCAATACGGGGGAATGCCAGGGCCAAGAAGTAGGAGAGGGTGGGTAGGGGAGTGTGGTGGGGAGGGTATAGGGGACTTTTAGAATAGCATTCAAAATATAAATGAAGAAAATACCTAATTAAGTAAATCAATGAAAAAAAAAAAAAAGAAATTATGACTTTAGCTTAGTAACAAGGAGATTTCTACCAAATGAGGTACTGACTATGCAATCAATTCTAGCTATGCCACTCTGTTCCAGTATGATCATTCCTCTATTCCCTAGAAAGATAGCCTATTAATAACCATCTCCTGCCCCAAAGCCCAGGGAACTGTCTAGATGGCTCTTCATATATTCTTCAAGCTGAATATGGGCATTGAGAAATTATGAAGGGGAGGGGAATGTTAGAGAAAATAGGACCGATACTCTCTGATCTCCATGTCTTGAGTGGATCTGACTGAAGTACAGGACATCAGGAGTTCAAGCAGGTCTGAATAGAATATCCCCCAGGGCTGAATATTATGCAATATATAAATCCCAAAACTAAATTTTAGTATCATCAAGACATATATTTTGTTTGATTTTCTGTGACCTAGTCCTCTGGAAGCCTCTTTTCATTATATTTTATTCATGTAAATCTGGAAAGTGTAAATCACTTTGACCATAGACATAGAGAAAAAATCTTTTCCCCAAATCAGCATATCCTTGAGCCAGTAATCAGAAAATCCTTTAATTAGACCTCTCTCTCACAGGAATAATATAAACACAAAACACAAAATTATACCCAGTTTGAAAATCAAAACAATCCAAAACAAATGAAGTAAAATAAGATATGGTAGGTCCCAATACTAGGCATTTCCTATCTTGAGAAGCAGGAAAACACACTCAAGATTCCCGTTGAGCCCATGTTATTAGAATATGAGCTTTCTGTGGCTTCTTAAACATCTATCCCATCTTTCCATTTGGCTCTTGGCCAGAGCCACAGACATTGTATTAATATCTGTATAATATCTGTCTATTGAACTCAGTACCTGGAGCCACAGACATTGATAATTAATTCCTATTCAAAGCAGGCAATGATTATCACTGCACTCTCTACACTGGAGTCCGTGACTAATATTCCCTATCTAATTCTGAAATGTAGGTGATATTTACTATGTGATTCAGGCAGAATCTGAATATAAATTTATCCTAAAAGCAAAAAATCTTAATTTTAAATTCACAATTTAATCCCACAGCCTGTTTCCGTAGCTCTGCTAGCAGTCTATTTGTTTTAACTCTAGCAGTTGAACTCATGTGACTCCCTTTTATCACTACCCAGTTACTCACTTATGGAGTACTACTCAGCTATTAAAAACAGTGTATTTGTGAAATTCATGGACATATGGATGTATCTTAAGGATATCATCCTTAGTGAGGTAAGCCAATCCCAAAAGAACACACATGATATGCACTCACTGATAAGTGGATATTAGCCCAGAAACTTAGAATACCCAAGATACAATTTGAAAATCACAAAAAAATCAAGAAGAGGTAAGACCAATTTGTGGATACTTCAACCCTCTTTAGAATAGGGAACAAAATACCCATGGAAGGAGTTACAGAGACAAAGTTTGGAGCTAAGATGAAAGGATGGACTATCCAGAGACTACCCCACATGGGGAACCATCCCATAATCAGCCACCAAACACATACACTATTGTATATGAGAGCAAATTATTGCTGAAGGGACCCTGATATTGCTGTCTCCTGTGAGGCTTTGCCAGTGCCTGGCAAATACAGAAGTAGATGCTCATAGTCATCTATAAGTTGGAACACAGGGCCCCCAATAGAGAAGCTAGAGTAAGCACCAAAGGAGCTTAAGGGGTCTGCAACCCTATAGGTGGAACAACAATATGAACTAACCAATACCCGCACAGCTTGTGTCTCTAGCTGCATGTGTATCAGAAGATGGCCTAGTCAGCCATCACTGGGTAGATAGGCCCTTGGTATTGCAAACTTTATATGCACCAGTACAGAGCAAGGCCAGGACCGAGAAGTGGGAGTGAGTGGGTAGAGGAGCAGGTCAGAGGAGGGTATAGGGAACATTTGGGATAGCATTTGAAATGTAAATGAAAAAACATCTAATAAAAAAATAAAATAAAAACATTTTAGCACATCTGGGGATAAAAAGCAAACAAACAAACAAAACAACAAACAAACAAACAACAACAAAAAAACCCAAAAAACAAAATAAGTCTTAGCTCTGCCTCCCTTTTCCCTGTCCAATTAAAGACCTCCTCTCCACTAATGTAATTGAACTGTGAAAATTATGTGACAATATGGCCAGGAGTCCTGCTCTCCTGGATGGCAGCAGACTTCCAGAGTTGCAAGCAAGCTCCGGACCAGGATCTTGGTAGTGCCATGCTGGAATTGCAGGTAGAGATGTGAACTAGAAGATGTACCATGGAGGGGACATAGCAGATATCCTGGCTATTTTAAACAAATTGCTCTTTGTATTTTTAAATAGACATGCTTTGTGATTATCAAAAATTATTCCAATTATGGATCTTTTGATGTTTTGTTCTATTTCCACAGCTATATCTGAAGTAAACCATGTTGAAAGAAGGGTGGGTGAGGAAGTATGTAGTTCCTATGCATGGTTGATGTGAAGGTTTATTCAAGAGATTAGAAATAAAAGAACTAAATGCATTTGGAACCACACAGACTGAACACAGTGATATAGGGAAGGAGAAAGTGGAAGAGAAAACAAACAGATGCCAAGAGGCCAGGAGCAAGCCAGGAATCCATGTGTCCAAGAGACCACAAGGACATGATGTGTGGGATTATATACAGATTAGAGTCTGAAGGAAGGAAAGTGAAACTCAGGGACTAGAACAGTTTAGGGTGGTATGTGCGGCGAAAAGTGCTGAGGATTAAGGATTAAGGATTCTGTAGCTGTTACAGGGTAACAAATGTAACAGTGTTTATGAATAACTGGTGGTCTGTGGGGCAATGGGCTAAACACAGACAGCTTGGTTTCCAGTTGAGGCTAGAACTTAAACCCTTGGACCTGGTGGTGATAATTCACCTACATGGGATGGCATGCATTAGACCATGTTTCCTGGACCTCTGTCTCCTTTCCAAGTTACCACCCACACAGTCCCCATAGGAGAGGCCTAACTATTAGCCATGTAGGAACAGCACCAAGCCTTCTTACATGCAAATAAGTTTTTCCCAAAGTCTCAGTCCAAACCAATGAGAGATGCCTGATGTCAACCCTTCAATCACCCCCAGAACTGTATATAAATCCTTACGAGTCTGGGGCTCCTCACAAAGAAAGCTACCCCACATCTCAGCCATCCCTGCTAATGTTCCTCTGTTAGCAATAGACATAAAATAATGCTTTTCCCATCCCCCTCCACCCCTGAGATTGTAAACGCTTTGCATTCTTGGTACCCCCATTAAGAACTCTGGCCCAGCCTCATGATATTAATGGTCTGCTCTCCCGCAGGGAATGGCTAATAGTTCAATCATTTGTCAGGAGGCTGTTGTCACTGCATTAATAACCTATTTAGACTAAGGACTCAATATCTATCATTACATGGATGATATTTAAGTTTGGGGAGACTCTTCTACCTCGCCATCTGAACTTAAGGAGCAGCTAATAACCTCCCTATCTGCCCTAGTATTCAAAACAGCCCCTCACAAAACCCAACTTATTCCAACCATTGCATTTTTATGAACAGAGATTTCCCTTACTTCAATATGTCACCTCAAACCCACCATTTCCTTCTCTCAAAAATTAACTCTTGCCTCCCTCCAGATCTTTCTGGGAAACCTCAGTTGGCCTTATCCCTAGCTCCCCCTTCCTATAAGCACCCTTCAACCCCTCTTTAACCTCCTGAAAGGAGAAAAAAGTCTGTCCTCCCTGAGAACACTGTCCCCCAAGATAGTCCGTGTTCTAAATTCAGTCAATGCAGCCCTAAAAGATAAGGAATTTCCTAGGTATTACCCAACAAAACCTATACCACTCCTCATCTTTAACTCCTCCCCTGACCCATCCAGCATTTCCAGTTATTCAAGGGTCTCGAGGGGACCTTCTCCTAAGAACCAAATGGGGGGAGTGAGAGATGAGAACTAAGTGCTATGAAGGACAAAGGGAAGCACTCTGATTAGCATCAAGGTCTCACTATATTCAACAAAGCTCAAGGCTTAAATGGACAAGTAAAAGGGGAATTACTTCTCAGCAGGAGGAATGGGACAATGGAAATGCACAAGCAAAGGAGGAGGTACTTCTCAGTAGGAGGGATGGGCCAGCTGAATTTTTTTTTTTTTTTTTTTGTGGACTACACAGGAAACAGGAACTTGGTGGTATCATGGTACATCTTGTGGTCAGGACATCTGGCGCTGACTTAGGGCTGGAAAAATCTGTGGTTGTTCTCAGAGCTGTGCATCTGTGGCCCGCTTTTGATCCCCTTTTCTTCTCTGGGGCGAGGGAGGCCCAATTCAGAGATCAAGACAATATAGTTGTTAATAGCTCCCAACACTCCCTTATGCTTTTGGGGCACGTTTACCAACATCAGGGCGTCCTGGAATGGCTCCACACCCTGATGGATGGCAAACCCCAAATTTTAAATGAGGTAGATGCCATCAGTAGAATAATTTTAAATTACAGGGATGGAGCCCTGCAAAACCTACAAAAAGAACCCGACCTTGTCATCCCCTTCTCCCTCTCTGATATTCAGTGGCTAAACAAAAATCACTCCTGCTTGGCTATCAACTTAATAGGATTCCAAGGACAAATTGGCAACCATTATCCTGACGAGAAGTGGGCCTCTGCCCTCCCTCTGTTGCAATGGCTACCCCCAAAATATTCTCAAAAGGGTCCATAGCAGGAGCCCCGTCAATATTTACTGAATAGGGAAAGAGGGAGGCTCCTCCGATTCAAAGAGCTACCCAGTCACTCCCCCCAATATAAAGAAATACATATCATCTATTTAGCCCTACAAGAAGTCGAGGTCCCCCTTCAGCTCTTTTCAGACAGTGTATATGACGTCAATTTTCTCCCCTGGTTGTCAAGATCCTTCATGAAACTAGATGTGAGAATTATTCCTTCGTCTGAGCCTTTTGTTCCAAGAGCTGTATGTAACACTTGGAAAAAGATCTTTTCTCCTGTAGAGCCACCTGAGGTCCCACTGCACGTCTCACTGGATTGTTGGATTTTCAGCCCAGCCTGATCCAACTCAGTTCAGAGAGGCTCTGAGTTACTGAGTTACATGGAAGGTGTGGCAGAGACTTTGTCTCCCTGCTTACACTCACTTCCCTTTGCTGGAAAATCTCTGAAAGCCAGGCCCACAGTGCCCAGCATCCACTTTATTTTATATAAATAAGGATCAGAGTGCCATCCTTACTATAGACAAATAGGCCATTTCTCCTAAGTTTGAGACTTAACACATTTAATTTCTGAATACAAGGATGGATTCTTGGAAGTCAGCTCTAAGTTAAATGATGTTGACATTATCTTGCTGGATAGTTATAGGAGAGTTGTGTACTTTTCTAGCAGCCCAAAGTCAGTTTGAAGTCATGGCATTTCAAATAATCATTGTTCCTAAAGCCTGATCTCTGTTCAGATGAGTGCATACCTGCAGTCGAGGAGTGCAGTCCCATTTTTTTAAGGTAACAAATTCCTAAGGAGAATATTATGGCAGGACACGAAGCATTCATTGATGGATCTCACAAACGCAGGAATTGCTTCTTTATAGAAATAATTTTAATATTAGTATTTAGTTCTTTTATTGTTCAGAATAGTTTTCACTATACTAGAATTTTTTTGTTGCACATGGAGTGGTGATGTTCTCTTTCAAAGTCTATAAAAAAAATACCTTGAAATTTTGATGAGGATTCCATTTTATCAGTAAATTGATTTTGGCAAGATGGATACTTTCACTATGATAATCCTATCAATACATGAGCATGGGAGATCCTTTCCTCTTTTGGTATGCTCCTTATAAGATTGCTTTCTTCAGGGACACAAAGTTGTTGTCAAATGGAACTTTTAACAGCTTGGATAAAGTTACAAGATATTTTATAATATTTGTGCCTATTAGTGAAGTGTATTGTTTTCCTACCTTCATTTTTGGCCTATTTATCAATTCGATAAAAGAAGGCTACTGATTTTGAGGTAATTTTTGTTTAGCCACTTCTCTGAAATAGCCAGCCATACGAGTGCAATGGTAGAATGTTGATGGTCATTTATGTATATTAACATATAATTCATGAATAATGTTACCTTTAATTCTTCCTTGCCAATTTGAATCTCCTTCATCACTTTTTATCGTGTAATTGCTCTAGTTAGAACAGCTAGTACTATCTTACATTGAGACAGAGAGAGGGGGCAGTGTTTTCTTGTCCCTGATTTTAGAGGGACTGTTTCAAGTTTCTGTCCATTAACGTTATGTTGGCTCTTGGCTTACTCTATATTGCTTTTGTTATGTTTATATATATGCCTTGAATTTCTGATTTAAGTCTTTAATATGAAGGGGTATTGTATTTTGACAAAGGCTTTTTCAGCATTCAAGAATGCCATATGTTTATTTACATGGACAATCCAATCCCCAACCACATGTGTCCTCTAAACTGCTTCAGCCTCTTGATGTTATGAATCCACCTGTGAATGAATACAGACCTGGAAGTCCTATACAGTATGTGTGTTGGAGAACTCATATGAGATGGTATGTGCTGTCTATTTGGTGGTCCAGTGTCTGAGAGATCTCAGATGTCCAGATTAATTGTGACTGCTGATCCTCACAGGATCAACCTTCTCCTGAGCTTCTTTCAGCCTTCCCTAATTCAACAACAGGGGTCAGCTGCTTCTGTCCATTGATTGGGTGCAAATATCTGCATCTGACTCTTCCAGCTGCTTGTTAGGATTTTTGGAGGACAGTCACAATAGGTCCCTTATTGTGAGTGCTCCGTAGCCTCAGTAATAGTATCAGGCCTTTGGACACCCCCTTGAGCTGGAACTCACTTTGGGCCTATTGCTGGAACTTTTTTTCTTTAGGCTCTTATTCATTTCCATCACTGCAGTTCTTTCAGATAGGAACCATTATGGGTCAAATGGGAATGGGACAGCCACCCCATCCCTTACTTGATGTTCTGTATTCCTTCTGGAGGTGGATTCTATAAGTTCCCTCTCTCTCCTGTCAGGCATTTCATCTAAGGTCCCTTACTTTGAGTCTTGGAGGTTTCTCACCTGCCAGGTCTCTGGTGCATTCTGTGGGGTCACCTCAACCTCCTAATTTCTGAGGTTGCCTGTTCATATTCTTTCTGCTGGCTCTCAGGTCTTCAGTCCTTTTCCCTCATCCAAATCCAGATAAGGTTTCCATTTCTCTCCAACTCCCTCCAACCCCATCCACTTTCCTTTGCAACTCTCTTCCTCCCTTCCGACTTGTGATTGCTTTCTTCTTTTCCCAAGTGGGAATGAGTTGTCCTCACTTGGGCACTTCAGCTTCTTGACCTTTTCAGTTCTGTGGACAGTATCGTCAGTATTCTGAATGTTTTGTTGTTGTTGTTGTTTGTTTGTTTTCTGGCTAATATCCTTTTATTTGTGAGTACATACCATGCATGTCCTTTCGGGTCTGAGTTACCCCACTCAGGATATTTTCTTATTCCATTCATGTGCCTGCAAATCTCAGGATGTCCTCATTTTTAATAGCTGACTAGTATCCCATTGTGTAAATGAACCACATTTACTGTATGCATTCTTCTGTTACTGGACATCTAGGTTGTTTCCAGATTCTGTCTATAACAAAGAAGGACACTATAACATAGTGGCACTCATACCCCTATGGAATGTTGGAGAATCTTTTTAGGTATATTTCCAAGAGTGGAACAGCTGGGTCTACAATTTGCAATTTTCTGATGAACCTGCAGACTGATTTCCAGAGTGTTTATACCAGTTTGCAATCCCACCAGCAATGGAGGAATGTTCCTATTTCTCCACATACTCACCAGCATCTGCTGTCACCTGAAGTTTGATCTTAGCTATTCTGATTGGTGTATGGTGGAATCTTAGGGAAGTTTTGGTTTTTCATTTCTCTGATCACTAGGGACTTTGAACATTTCTTTAGGTGCTTCTCTGCCATTCGAGATTCCTCTGTTGTGAATCCTGGTTTCAGTGCTATTCCCCATTTTTGATTGGACTATTTGGATATTTTGTGGTTTACTTCTTGGGTTCTTTATATATTGTGAATATTAGCCCTCTATTGGATGTGGTGTTGGTGAAGATGTTTTACCAATCTATAAGTTGCTGATTTGTCTTATTGAATATGCCCATTGCTTTGCAGAAGCTTTCCAGTTTCATGAGGTAACATTTTTTCAATTCTTGGTCTTAGCTACTGAACCATTGGAGTTTTGTTTAGGAAATTCCCCCTGTGCCAATGAGGACAAGGCTTTTTCTCACTTTCTCTCCCATTAATTTCTTCTGTTATGTTGAGGTTCTTGATCCACTAGACTTGAGCTTAGTGCAAGGTGACAAATATGGGTCTATTTTAATTCACTCAGCCAGTTAGACCAGTACCATATTGGAAGAAGCTTTCCTTTTTCCATTGTATATTTTTGGCTTCTTTGTTAAAGATCAAGTGTGCATGTATGGTTTTATTTATGGGTCATAAATTTTGTTCCATTGATCAATGTTTCTGTATCTTTACTAATACCATGCAATATTTTATCACTATTGCAGAAGTGCAGCTTGAGGTCAGGAATGCTGATTCTCCCATCTGATATTTTATTGTTTTTTATTAGATATTTTCTTCATTTAAATTCCAAAGGATATTCTCATTCTTGGTTCCCCCACCTCAAAAACCACCCCTTGCTTCCCCACTATCTCTGCTCACCAACCCACCTACTCCCACTTCCTGTTCTTGGCATTCTCCGTTTAGACCGAGGCATAGAGCCTTTACAGTACCAAGAGTATTTCCTCCCATTGATGACTGACTAGGCCATCTTCTGCTACATATGTATGTAGCTGGAGACCTGAGTTCCACCATGTGTACACTTTAGTTGTTGGTTTGGTGTCTAGGAGATCTGCGGGTACTGGTTTGTTCATATTATTGTTCCTCCTATGGGGTTGCTAACCCCTTCAGCTCCTTAGACCCCATGTCAAGCACCTTCATTGTGGAACCATGTACTCAGTAAAATGGTAGGACTTAGGATCCACCTCTGTTTTAGTCAGGCACTGACAGATCCTCTCAGGGGACAGCTATATCAGGCTCCTGTCAGCAAGCTCTTATTGGCATCCACAAAAGTGTGTGGGTTTGGTGATTTTATATGGGATGGATTCTCTGGTGATGCAGTCTCTGGATGCTCATTCTTCCAGTCTCTGCTCCACACTTGGTCCTTGTAACTCTTTCAATTGGTATTTTGTTACCCCTTCTAAAGAGAATTAAAGTATCCTAAAGTTGGTATCCCTTCTTCTTGTGTTTCATGTTGTTTACGAATTATATCTTGGGTATTCTAAGGTTCTGGGCAAATATCCACTTATCGCTGAGTGTGCACAATGTGTGTTCTTTTGTGATTGGCTTACCTCACTCAGCATGATAGTATCTAGTTCCAAACGTTTCCCTAAAAATTTCATAAATTTTTGTTTTAATAGTTGATTAGTACTCCATTGTGTAAATAGACCAAATTTTCTGTATCCATTCCTTTACTGAGGAACATCTGTTTTTTGTTTTTGTTTTTTTTCCAACTTCTGGATATTAAAATAAGGCTGCTATGAAAATACTGGAACATGTGTCCTCATTACAAAGTGGAGCATCTTCTGGTTATATGCCCAGGAGTGGTATTGCTGGATCAGTTTTCTGAGGAAACACCAAAATGATTTCCGAAGATGTTGTACAAGCTCACCATCCCACCAGCAATGGAGAAGTGTTCCTCTTTCTCCACATCCTTGCCAGCATCTGCTGTCACCTGAGTTTTTATCTTAGCCAATCTGAGTGGTGTGAGATAGAATCTCGTAATTGTTTTAATTTGCATTTCTCTGATGACTAAGGATATTGAACATTTTTAGGTGCTTCTTGGACATTTGATATTCTTCTGTGGAGAATTATTTGTTTAGCTCTACACTCCTTTTTAGTGGGGTTATTTTGTTCTTTGAAGTCTACCTTCCTCAGTTCTTTGTATATATTCTGTCGGATGTAGAATTGGTAAAGATATTTTTTCCAATCTGTTGGTTGCCTATTTTACTTATTGACACTGTCCTTTTCCTTACAAAAGTGTTGCAATATTATGATGTCCCTTTTGACAATACTTTATGTTACAGCACAAGCCAGTTTTTCAGTTCAGGAATTTTCCACCTATGCCCATATGTTCCAGGTTCTTCCCACTTTCTCCTCTGTAAGTCTCACTGTGGTTTTATGTGGATGTCCTTGATCCAGTTGGACTTGAACTTTGTGGCAGGTGGTAAGAATTTGCAATTCTTCAACTTCCTTACTGCCAGTTGAACCAGCACCATTTGTTGAAAATGCTGCCTTTATTCCACAGAATGGTTTATCTACTTTGTCAAAGAACCAGTGAACATACATGTTTGAGTTCATTTCTGGGTTTTCAATTCTATACCATTTATCTACCTGCCTTTCACTATACCAGTACCATGTGGTTTTTCTCACAATTGCTCTGTAGTTCAGCTTGAGTCAGGGATTGCGATTCTACCCAAAGTTTATTATTGAAGAGAATAGTTTTCAATATCCTAAGATTTTTGTTATTCCAGATGAATTTGCAAATTGCCATTTCTAACTCTGTGAAGTATTGAATGGAATTTTTTTATGGGAATTGCATTGAATCTATATATTGTTTTCAGCAAAATGGTCATTTTTACTATATTAGTCCCGCCAATCCATGAGCATGGGACATCTTTCCATCTTCAGAGATATTCTTTGATTTATTTCTTCAGAGACTTTAAGATTTTATCATACAGAACTTTCACTTGCTTAAGTAGAGTCACACAAAAGTATATTATCTTATTTGTGACTATTGTAAAGGGAGCTGTTTCCCTAATTTCTTTCTCAGCCTGTTATCCTTTGTGTAGAGGAAGGCCACTGATTTGGTTGAGTTAATTTTATTTCCCCCTAATTTGATGAAGTTGTTTATCAGGTTTAGGAGTTCTCTAGTGGAATTTTTAGGGTTAATTAAGTATACTATTATAGCATCTGCAAATGGTAATAGTTTAAATTCTTCCTTTCCAATTTGTATCCCTTTGATTTCCTCTTGTTGTCTAGTTGCTCTGGATAGGACTACAAGTATCATATTGAATAGGTAGGGAGAGAGTGGACAACCTTGTCTATTCCCTGATATTAATGGGATTGCTTCAAATTTCTCTCCATTTAGTTTGATGTTAGCACCTGTTTTGCTGTATATTGCTTTTACTATGTTTAGATATGGGCCTTGAATTCCTGGTATTTACAAGAATTTTATCATGAAGGGGTGTTGGATTTTGTCAAATGCTTTCTCAGCATCTAATGAGATGATCATTAGGTTTGTCTTTAAGTTTGGTCATATAGTGTATTGCATTGATGGATTTCCATATATTGAACCATCCCTGAATCCCTGTGATGAAGCCTACTTGATCATGTTGGATGACCTTTTTGATGTGTTCCTGGATTCGGTTTGGAATAATTTTATTATTTTTGCATCGTTATTCATAAGGGAAATTGGTCTGAAATCCTCTTTGTTTTTTGGGTCATTTTGTGATTTAGATGACAGAGTAAAGGTGGCTTCAAAGAATGAATTGGGTAGAGTGTCTTCTGTTTCTATTAATGAAATAGTTTGATGAGTATTGGTATTATGTGTTCTTTGAGTGTCTAATAGAACTCTGCCCTAAACCCATCTAGTCCTGGGCTTTTTTTGTTTTTGAAACGATTAATGACTATTTCTATTTCTTTAAGGAAAATGGGACTGTTTAGATTATTTATATGCTCTTGATTTAACTTTGGTACCTGGGATCTGTACAGAAATTTTTCCATTTCATCCAGGTTTTCTACTTTTGTTGATTATAGCCTTTTGTAGTGGGATGTGATGATATTTTGAATTTCCTCAGCTTCTGTTGTTATGTCTCCTGTTTCATTTCTGATTTTTAAAATTGGGATACTGTCCCTGTGCCCTCTAGTTAGTCAGGTTAAAAGGTTTATCTATCTTTTTTATTTTCTCAAAGAACCAGCTACTGGTTTGTGTGGTCTCCCTTCCCCCACCTGCTTGGATGTGGTCTCCCTTCCCCCACCTGCTTGAACCTGCTTGCTCAAGGGTGGAGTTTCCTGATCATTCGTGCTGCCACGCCCACTGCTGGACCCTGTCGGCTTAGCTGCTTGGAGGCTCACATGTGTTCGTCCTGCTACTGGATCCCGAGTTAATTGGCAGGAAATTGGGTTCCCTCCCCCTTCCTTTATAACTGAATGTTGGAATTAAAAAGGCGGGCTTTGAACATGAAATCGTCTTAGCCCCATTCTTTCTTCCTCCCCGTCTAGATTCCTCTCTTTTCAGCTCGAACTGCCATTCTCAGTTGAACCATTTGTGTTGTGGACTGCGGGTAGGCCACAACAGTTGGCGCCAGAACTGGGACCTGAAGAATGGCAGAGGGATGCTAAGAGAAACGGCAGCTGTGTGGAGTTCCACAAGAAAGGAAAGGATCTTTGTATTGGAGCATCGGAGCAATGGACAGGTACACGCGCTAGCGCCTGCTTAAAATTTCAGTTTTGTAAAGTGTTGCTGAGCATGCTGTAGGATAAGAATCAAGTTTGAATCAGTGCTAACCCAACACTGTTTCTGCTTGGGTCAGCAGCTTATTAATCAGAACTAGATACGGAAACAGGTGGTGTGCCGCAGCTTTTTAGAAAGCTGCTTAGGTGGAAGAAGGAAGGGTTTAAAGTCATGGATCAGGCGGTTGTTTTTAGTTTTCAGGAGTTGTTTCAGGCCAGAGGAGTAAGGCTTGAAGTACAATTAGTAAGAAATTTTTTAGATAAGTAGATAGCTGTTGTCCATGGTTCAAGGAAGAAGAAATGATAGATTGTGGAACCTGGGAGAAAATTGGTGAGGCCTTGAATATTGCTCAGACAGATAATCTTACCCTAGGCCTCTGGGCGCTTGTAAATGATGCTATAAAAGATGCAACTTCTCCAGGGCTAAATTGCCCTCAGGCGGAGCTTGTGGTATCTCAGGAGGAGTGCCTATCAGAGAAGGCCTCCTCAGAAAAAGATCTTCTTAACTCAAAAATTGATAAATGTGGAAACTCTGATGATGGACTGAATTTTAACAAAAATCACTCAGATAGAGGAATTGCCCATTACCTTAATGAGAATTGGTCCTCTTGCGAATCTCCCGCTTCACCTATAGTCACCACTTCGGGAGGTGCTACTCATAGGGACACACGGCTAAGCGAGTTAGAGTTTGAGATTAAGCTTCAGAGGCTGACTAATGAGCTTCGGGAACTAAAAAAGATCTCAGAAGCGGAGAAGAGTAACTCTTCTGTAGTTCACCAGGTGCCGCTAGAAAGAGTTGTGAGTCAGGCTCGTGGGAAAGGACAGAATTCGTCTAATACACTGGCCTTTCCTTTGGTCGAGGTAGTTGATCAGCAAGATACTAGGGCCAAACATTACCAGACCTTGGATTTCAAGTTGATAAAAGAGTTAAAGGCGGCTGTTGTGCAATATGGTCCTTCAGCCCCATTCACTCAAGCATTACTGGACACAGTTGTGGAGTTGCACTTAACCCCCTCAGATTGGAAGACTCTTTCCAAGGCTACCCTGTCAGGAAGAGATTTTTTGCTTTGGGATTCTGAATGGCGAGACGCCAGTAAGAAAACTGCTGCTTTTAATGCTCAGGCTGGTAACTCAGACTGGGATAGCAACATGCTTTTAGGAGAGGGTCCATATGAGGGACAGACAAATCAAATTGATTTTCCCGTTGCAGTGTACGTACACGCAAATTGCTACAGCCGCACTCCATGCTTGGGGAAGGTTGCCAGTTAAAGGAGATATCAGTGGAAGTTTAGCTAGCATTCGGCAGGGTTCTGATGAACCATATCAGGACTTTGTGGACAGGCTGTTGATTTCAGTTAGTAGAATCCTTGGAAGTCCAGACACGGGTAGTCTCTTCGTTATGCAACTGGCTTATGAGAATGCTAATGCAACTTGCGGAGCTGCAATTCAACCGCATAAGGGACAGACAGATTTGGTGGGATATGTCCATCTTTGCGCAGACATCGGGCCTTCCTGCGAGTTCTCGCAGGGAACCCATGCGCAAGCAATGTTCTCGAAGAAACGAGGGAATAATGCATGCTTTAATTGTGGAAGTTTGGATCATTTTAGAAGTAATTGTCCTAAGAACAAGGGCGCCAAGGGTAGACAAACAGGCCGTACCCCAGGAATATGTCCCCAGTGTGGGAAGGGCCGCCACTGGGCAAAAGATTGTAAGCATAAACCAAGGGTTTTGAGCCGCCTGGTGCTGGGAAACGAGGAAAGAGGTCAGCCCCAGGCCCCGAGTTACTCAAAGAAGACAGCTTATGGGGCTATAAATCTGCTGCCCAGCCAACAAGATCAGTTCTTGAGCTTGTCAGGTCAAACCCAGGAAATGCAAGACTGGACGTCTGTTCCACTGTCCACGCAGTATTAACCCCAGAAGTGGGAGTCCAAACTCTGCCTACCGGAGTCTTTGGACCACTGCCCATAGAAACCTGTGGTTTCTCTTGGGACGAAGCAGTTCAATTGTAGAAGGCCTGCAGATTTATCCAGGTGTTATAAATAATGATTATGAGGGAGAACTTAAAATCATAGCCGCTTGCCCTCGTGGTGCTATAACTATACCCGCTAATCAGAAAATTGCTCAACTTACTTTGATCCCTTTACGCCAGTCACTGTATAGATTCTTTGAAAATGAGGAAGGACAAAATAATTTTGACTCCTCGGGCATAAATTGGGTGAAATCTATCACAAATCAGAGACCTAACCTTAAATTGACTCTTGATGAAAAAGGCTTTGAAGGATTAATAGATACCAGGGCCGATGTAACGATTATAAGAGGGCAGGACTGGCCCTCAAACTGGCCCTTGACTATTTCCTTGACTCACCTTCAAGGAATTGGGTACGCCAGTAACCCAAAACGTAGTTCCAAATTGCTAACCTGGAGAGATGAGGAAGGGAAATCAGGAAAGATTCAGCCGTATGTTATGTCAAATTTGCCTGTGAATCTGTGGGGAAGAGATCTGTTGTCACAGATGGGTGTTATTCTGTGCAGTTCTAAGGAGATAGTGACTGAGCAGACATTCAGGCAGGGACCCCTTCCTGGTCGTGAACTAGTAAAGAAAGGACAGGGAATTAAGACCTTTGAGGATCTTAAACCCCACTCTAACATGAGAGGTTTAAAGTATTTTCAATAGCGACCACTATCTTGCCTGCATCCCACGCGGAAAAAATTCAATGGCGTAATGATATTCCGGTGTGGGTGGATCAGTGGTCTTTACCTAAAGAGAAAATAGAGGCCACTTCTTTGCTAGTGCAGGAGCAGTTAGAAGCAGGACATTTGGTGGAGTCTCATTCTCCCTGGAATACACCCATTTTCATTATCAGGAAGAAATCTGGAAAATGGAGACTGTTACAAGATTTAAGAAAGGTTAATGAAACCATGGTACATATGGGAACCTTACAACCGGAGCTCCCCTCCCCAGTAGCCATTCCTAAGGGATATTATAAGATTGTTATAGATTTGAAAGATTGTTTCTTTACCATCCCTTTGCATCCAAAGGATTGTGAGAGATTTGCTTTTAGTGTTCCTTCTATAAATTCAAGGAACCCATGAAAAGATATCAATGGACAGTCCTCCCGCAGGGGATGGCTAATAGTCCCACATTATGTCAAAGGTTTGTGGCGAAAGCAATTCAACCTGTTAGACAACAATGGCCAAATATTTACATCGTTCATTTCACAGACGATGTCTTGATGGCGGGAAAGGACCCCCAAGAATTGCTTTTGTGTTATAAAGGTTTACAAAAAGCCCTAGCTGATAAGGGATTGCAAATTGCTTCTGAAAAGGTACAAATTCAGGATTCTTATAATTATTTGGGTTTTAGACTCACTGATCAAGATGTTTTTCCCCAGAAGATCATTATTCGTAGAGATAACCTAAGGACCTTAAATGATTTTCAAAAATTGTTAGGTGATATTAACTGGCTTCCCCCCTATTTAAAGCTTACTACAGGGGAGTTGAAACCTTTATTTGATATTCTTAAAGGGAGTTCTGATCCCACTTCCCCTAGATCCCTAACCTCAGAAGGATTGCTGGCCTTACAGCTAGTGGAAAAGTCTATTGAAGAGCAATTCGTTACCTATATAGATTACTCCTTACCACTGCACCTGTTAATTTTTAATATGACTCATGTGCCTACGGGACTGCTATGGCAAAAATTTCCTATAATGTGGATACATTCGAGGATTTCTCCCAAACGTAATATCTTGCCATATCACGAAGCAGTGGCTCAGATGATTATCACTGGAAGAAGGCAGGCATTGACTTATTTCGGAAAAGAGCCAGATATCATTGTTCAGCCTTACAGCGTAAGTCAAGACACTTGGCTGAAACAGCATAGTACAGATTGGTTGCTTGCACAAATAGGGTTTAATGGAACTATAGACAACCACTACCCTCAAGATAGGTTAATAAAATTTTTAAATGAACATGATATGATATTTCCTAAGATGACTTCTTTACAGCGTTTAAATAATGCTCTATTGATTTTTACTGATGGCTCCTCTAAAGGGCAAGCCGGATATCTTATTAATGATCAACAGGTTATTGTAGAGACTCCTGGTCTCTCGGCTCAGCTAGCCGAATTAACAGCAGTACTAAAGGTCTTTCAGTCTGTACATGAGGCTTTTAATATCTTTACTGACAGTTTATATGTTGCTTAGTCAGTACCCTTATTGGAAACCTGTGGTACGTTTAACTTCAATACGCCATCAGGATCCTTATTTTCAGAATTGCAAAACATCATTCTTGCCCGGAAAAATCCGTTTTATATTGGCCATATATGGTCTCACTCTGGTCTTCCTGGGCCTCTGGCCGAGGGTAATAATCGCATTGACAGAGCTCTAATAGGAGAATCTTTAGTTTCGGATCCTGTTGCTCTGGCCCAACGTGATCATGAAAGGTTTCACCTCTCTAGCCATACCCTAAGGCTCCGACATAAGATCACTAAGGAGCAAGTAAGAATGATTGTAAAACAATGTCCTAAATGTATTACATTATCTCCAGTGCCACATCTAGGAGTCAATCCTAGAGGCCTTATGCCTAATCATATTTGGCAAATGGATATAACCCATTATGCAGAATTTGGAAAACTAAAATATATACATGTTTGCATTGATACCTGTTCATGATTTCTCTTTGCTTCTCTGCATACAGGGGAGGCTTCAAAAAATGTAATTAATCATTGCCTACAAGCCTTTAATACCATGGGGTTGTCTAAGCTTATTAAGACAGATAACGGGCCATCTTTTTCTAGTAAAAACTTTATTGCATTCTGTAAAGAATTCGGTATCAAACATAAAACTGGAATTCCATACAACCCCATGGGACAAGGAATAGTTGAATGTGCTCATAGCACCTTAAAGAATTGGCTTTTTAAAACAAAAGAGGGGCATCTATATCCCCCAAGGTCACCAAAGGCTCATCTTGCCTTCACCTTATTTAACCTAAACTTTTTGCAAACTGACATTAAAGGTCAGTCTGCAGCGGACCGCCACTGGCATCCAGTTACTTCTAATTCTTATGCATTGGTAAAATGGAAGGACGCCCTGACTAATGAATGGAAGGGTCCGGATCCGGTTCTAATCTGGGGAAGAGGCTCGGTTTGTGTTTTTTCACGAGATGAAGATGGAGCACGGTGGCTACCAGAGAGATTAATTCATCAGGTAAACACAGATTCTGTCTCTTCTCGTAAGTATCATTCTAAAGACTAAAATTCCTCTTGTGCTTAGAATTCAGCTGGGAATGAAAGCTCCCAGAAAAGCTGTTTTCCTCTGAGCCAAATCCCCTACAGGAAGCCAGAGACTAGCTTTAGTTTTACAATTTGCATCTGAATAAGTACCTGGATTTCTAAAAAAAGAAAATTTGCATTGCTACTCTCTCATTGTCTAGATCTCTTTCTTTTCTCAAGCAGGTCAATCTCCGGCCGGACCTACAGGCGTGCCTTCCCCTCCCCTAAGAGCAAACAGGTGGTACTGCTATTCTCCCTTCCAAGGACATTCCAGCACGTGGTTTTCAGTCTGAGATAGGATTTAGATTTACCAAGAGAGCTAGGGAACTAGAAATTTCATATATTTACAGAGATTAGTTCTTATTTTGATAGAGATGGGCTTAGTCCCTTAGCTGGCCTCTGGCTTTTCACCCTTGCTGTTACTGCAAGGTGTCCTTAGTTCCTCAGGCTAGGGAATAACAGGAATGAGGAGGAAAGACTTCCAGCTCCTATTTTAACCACAATTTGTGGTGTTAATACTGAAATAATTCTTGTCTAGGCCTTGCTAAATCTGAGGTTGACAAGTCTCCACTAGAGACCACGTAGGACTCAGACCTGCGCTACTGATTCGTGATCAGACGAATACAGTATGAGTACTGCTTGGCGCAGGAGATTACTGCGGAGGGAAGGTCCAGCTTGACCGTTTCTGAGTTCCCTGTGTGACACACCTGATTTGAAAGAGGTTGGTATCTGATTCCAGCTAAAAACCAAAAATACCTAAGGCTCTGCCTCCCCTCCTCAAAAGATACCAAGAGCCAAAGATGGGGGTTGTTATAAGGCCCACGGGAGGAATCGGGTCAATGTACACCCAAGCCAAGGTTAAAGGCCCTCTCATCTACGGATGAGAAAATCATTTGATCACCTCAGTTAAGCGTTGCCTATTTAAACTTAATTAATAGGGGGGAGAGAGGATGGAGACCTTACTGTCGAAATGGCAAGCCCTTCACTGCCTCTCACCCAAATAAAATAGCCAATTGCCCTTGTACTAGGAGCCAGCCAGTCTTGCCCCTTCTCCTTGTTTTCCCGCCTGTCATCCAAAATTGCGGAGGATTATCAACTCAGTGTTATTCTAAATTTGTTCGGTCAAACTTAGCCAGGGTTCCAACGCCCTACTTAAAATGCAACCTGGTAGTTACCTATTCAGCACTAATTAGCATTATAAAGTCAGAGCCTACAGCTAAGTGCTATTCCATTAGTGCTTTAAAGACAGTCTTAGCCAGATACATTTTACGATTAGAAAAGATAGGGAATCCCTCGAAAACAGGTTTTTTCTTTAGCCCTAAGAACTCAGGCAGAACTATTTAGCATAGATAATTTTTCTTCCTTAGGCCAGCCATTTCTTTTTTTTTTTTTTTTTTGTTAACTAATGGGAGGAGATGTGGTCTCCCTTCCCCCACCTGCTTGAACCTGCTTGCTCAAGGGTGGAGTTTCCTGCTCATTCGTGCTGCCACGCCCACTGCTGGACCCTGTCGCCTTAGCTGCTTGGAGGCACACACGTGTTCGTCCTGCTACTGGATCCCGAGTTACTTGGCAGGAAATTGGGTTCCCTCCCCCTTCCTTTATAACTGAATGTTGGAATTAAAAAGGCGGGCTTTGAACATGAAATCGTCTTAGCCCCATTCTTTCTTCCGCCCCTTCTAGATTCCTCTCTTTTCAGCTCGAACTGCCATTCTCAGTTGAACTGTTCGTGTTGTGGACTGCGGGCAGGCCGCAACAGGTTTGGTTGATTCTTTGTATAGTTCTCTTTGTTTCCATTTGGTTGATTTCAGCCCTGATTTTGATTATTACCTGTCATCTACTCCTCTTGGGTGAATTTGCTTCCTTTTGTCCTAGAGTGTATAGGTATACTATCAGGCTGGTAGTGTATGCTCTCTAGCTTCTTTTTGGAGGCACTCAGAGCTATGAGTTTTCCTCTTAGAAATGCTTTCATTGTGTCCGATAAGTTTCTGTATGTTGTGGCTTTATTTTCATTAAACTCTAAAATGTCGTTAATTTCTTTCTTTATTTCTTCCTTGACCAAGTTATGATTGGCTAGAGTGTTGTTCGATTTCCACGTGAAAGTTGGCTTTCTGTTATTTATGTTGTTATTGAATGTCACCCTTATTCTGTGGTGATCTGATAGGATGCATGTGCTAATTTCAATATTTTTATGCCTTTTCAGGCTTGTTTTATGACCAATTAAAGAAAAATGATTATTGCTTCCTGTTATTTTGTTGTTGTTGTTGTTATAGTTGGGATTCTTTTCTTTAGGCTATCATATTTTTGGTTTGTTGAAGCATTACTTTCTTTCATTTTGTAAGTTGTAGTTTCAGTCCTTGTGTTGTGTTTTCCCTTTATTATCCTTTGAAGGGCTGGATTCATGGAAAGATATTGAGGGAATTTGGTTTTGACTTGAAACACTTTGGTTTCTCAATCTATGGTAATTGAGAGTTTTCCTGGATAAAGTAGCCTGGGCTGGCTTTTGTGTTCTCTTAGGGTCTGTATAACATCTGTCCATGACCTTCTGGCTTTCTTAGTCTCTGATGAGAAGTCTGGTGTAATTCTAAGCGGTCTGCCTTTATATGTCACTTGACCTTTTTCCCTTAATACTTTTAATATTCTATCTTTATTTAGTGGATTTGTTGTTCTCATTATTATGTGCTGGGAGGAAATTCTTTTCTGGTCCAGTCTATTTAGAGTTTTGTAGGATTCTTGTATGATCATGGGCATCTCTTTCTTTAGGTTTGAGAAGTTTTTGTTTTTGTTTCTGTTTTTGTTTGGTTGTTTGGTTGGTTGGTTTTCTTCTATAATTTTGTTGAAGATATTTGCTGGCCCTTTAATTTGAAACTCTTCACTCTCATCTACTCCTAGTATCTGTACTTTTGGTCTTCTCATTATGTCCTAGATTTCCTGGATTTCTTGGGTTAGGATCTTTTTGCATTTTGCATTTTCTTTGATTGTTGTGTCCATGATTTCTATGGAATCTTCTGCTTCTGATATTCTCTCCTCCATCTCTTATATTCTGTTGCTAATTCTCATATCTATGGCTCCAAATTTCCTTTGTAGGTTTTCTACCTCCGAAGTTGTCTCCCTTTGACTTTTCTTTATTGTTTCTACTTTCCTTTTTAGGTCTTGGTTGTTTTTGTTCAATTCCATCACCTGTTTGGTTGTGTCTTCCTGTAATTCTTTACAGGATTTCTGTGTTTCTTTTTTAAGGGCTTTTACTTGTATAGCAGAGTTTTCCTGTAATTCTTTAAAAGATTTTTGGTTTTCTCTTTATGGGCTTCTACCTGTTTAACTATGTTTTTCTGTATTTCTTTAAGTGCGTTATTAAATTCCTTCTTAAAATCCTCTTCCAGCATCTTGTAATATGATTTTAAAAGTGAATCGTGTTTTTCGGGTGTGTTGGCGTATCCAGGACTCGTTGTGATGGGAGAGCTGGTTTTTGATGATGGTGAGTGGTCTTGGTTTCTTTTAGTAAGATTCTTACACTTGCCTTTTGCCATCTGGTAAACTCTGGGGTTAGTTGTTATAGCTATCTCTGGCCGGAGTTTGTTTCTACTGTGATTATGTTAGCCTCTGTCAGCAGTCCTGGGAGTCTAACTCTCTCCTGAGTCCCAGTGTTCAGAATATTCTCTGCATGCCACCTCCACTCTTGCAGGGAAGGTGCACGGAGATCTGCAGCTCAGCTTTACCTCCTGGCTGAAAATACAGGCCTGAAAGGGGCCCTTTCCCAGAAGCAATGTTGCTTCTGCGGCCTGTGAGCCCTCCCTGGAGACCACATCTCCTCTGGCAGGAAAAGTGTGCAAATGTCTGGAGCTCAGTTCTGCTTCCTGGCTGAAAATTCAGGCCCAAAAGATGCTCTGTTCTAGAAGCTTTTCTGCTTTTGCAGCAAGTGCACTCTCCTGCCCAGACTTGTCTCTCCTGGATCTGGGACACAAGATGGCTCTCTCACCTACTCAGGTGCTTAGAGCCCTCCCTGGATGCCACCTCTCCTCCGGTGTAATAAGTCTCAGTGCTTCTCCTTTAAAGTGCTTCTATCTGTTTCCTTTGCTCCCCTGTTTTTCTCTAAGGGAGTTATTTATATCCTCCATAAAATCCTCTGTAAGCTTCACAACACATGATTTTAACTCTACATCTTGCTTTTCTGGTGTGTTGGGGATTCCATGACTTGCTGTGTTGAGGGAACTGGCTTATGATGTTGCCAAATAATCTTGTTTTCTATTGGTAAGATTCTTACATTTGCCTTTTGCCATCTGGTTATCTCTGGTGTTAGATGTTCTTGCTATCTCTGGTTGGAGCTTGTTCATCCTGTAGGTGTGTAATCCTCTGTCTCCACTCCTGGAAGACTAGCTCTCTCCTGGCAGAACTTGTGCACTAAGGACTCTGGGACAGCCCAAGCTGTGGTTGCAGATTTTGGACAGGAAGAATCCTGTCCCAGCTGCTCCACTGATCTTGTTCTCCTTGTCAGCCCCTCTCCACAAAGTTATTGGAGAGAAAGTGGCTGTCTAAACTCCTTTCCCAGGAGCAAAAACACTCCTGGAAGAAGAGGTCATTCCTGGTGAGAACCATGCTCAGCAGGCTGTGGAACAGCCTCAGCTAGCGGGTACAGATCCAGAAGTGATTTGTTAATGAACCAATATTATCGCTGTTATGTATGTGCTTCAAATTCGATGTGTTTGTTACAGTTATGTGCATCCAATAAGTGAGTCTGCATCCAAATTCATTCCAATAAAGAAAATGACTTTACAATATTAGTTGAACCTAGTTGGTTATGATATTCAACGATTTAATATATAAATTAGTTGTGAAGAAAAGTCTATATTCAATTTAATATATCAAGTGAATAAAAATGATGCAAAATGCCATTGAGATCAATTTTGTTAGCCATCTCAATCTTAGAATGTAGTAGGGAACCATTTTTTTTTTCTTTAGTTCATTTGTTTGTTTGTTTTTAATTTCATGTTACTCTTCTTTGTTTTTCCCAAACAGGTTTTTGTATATTATGGTTCTGTATTTTGATTATATTTTAATTGGAGTTTATTACTTCCTTTTTTTCGGTTCACAAAAGTCTTACTATTTTTAGAAGAAATGTGAAGTCTTCGTGATTTCAATGTCAAGTAAAATATGGAAACACTAACAGCTTAGGAGAAAAGGCCAAATTCTCCAAACCAGTTTTTCTAGATCATATTCAAGGGAATATGGCAAAACAAATAAAAATCTGTAATTAAAATAAATACAGAAAAGGAAGATAAATTCTGTTCTTAAAGGATCCCAAATCCTTTCAATTCTGGAAAAATGATTTATAAAACTTTCTTCATAAATTATATTTTAAAATTTAAATTATCTATTCTGGATTTTAAAAAATGAACTTTAATTTTTTTTTTATTCTCTAGCAAATATGGCAAAATTTTACTTACTTCCCTACATATAATTGCTGTTATCTTCTCTCTCTCTCTCTCTCTCTCTCTCTCTCTCTCTCTCTCTCTCTCTCTCTCTCTCTCTCTCTCTGTCTCCCCACACAACAACAAAAACACAAAACCAAAAACTGAAAAGAAATGAGAAGTAAATCTTGGAGTACATTAAACACAAACTTATGTATCCCATTTACTGCTTCTTATGGTATTGCTTGGGATTCATGAATGTGTTATCCTTAAGAGATCATGCCAATAGCTTCAATTGTATCATGATGTTCATTCCTATATCAGTCTTTGAGGGTAAAAAAGACAGAGAGTGTAAGGAATTTTTAATTATGTTTGTATTCCAGATATGGTAGGTTTTGGAGTATGGGTGTACAAAGTGTCAAGGCACAGGATAAATGGTCTTTCAAATGATTTTGAAATTATAAAATTATAAAACTCAATATGGATATTTTAAAACAGTAAGTTCTTAAACTGAGTGATTATATATACAATCAACTGGAACTTATTTTTCTTTAAACAACAACAAAAAAATTCCTTCTTTGGTATATGTGTAGTCTTCTATTGTTTACCAAGTAAATTAGAACAATACGCTTTTTCACACCGTTTACATGAGACCACAAAATCTATATGAAATATTTCACATGAACACTGTGCAAATCAACCTACATTTTCAGGGTTGAGTCAAGCACTGAATTGTTATGTGTTCATTAGGTACTGATATGGACATTTAGGAAGTATGTCATATTCTAATTTCTTTCCAATGAAGAAAATAACTTCTGAGTATAAGTTATGCCTCAGTATCAAATTTTTATGTACAAATTAGTGGTAAAGGAGAGTCTATATATGGTTTAATATATCAACTCAATATGAGAGATGAAAAACGCTACTGAGTTCACGGTTTGTGATGGATATCTACTGCTCTGGGTGTTTTTCTCCTTACTCCAAATTACTGGTTTTGGTTTCTACCAAAGAGGTATTTTTGTGGATTACATTTCTGTATTTTAATCTTTTTGTAAGATGAGTTCTGAGTCTGTGTGTTTCTCATGTATATTTTCATCAGATTCTGCTTGTTCCTTTTCTTTGTTCTATTCTGCTTTTTTTTTATTTTTGTTTATGTCATTTTATATTATATTTTAAATATTAATTTTTGTTTTAATAAGAGAAAATATTTGGGGCTGAGATGGGAAGAATAAAGGATGAGACATGCTTGGTGCACATGCCTTTAATCCCAGCACTTGGGAGGCAGAGGCAGGCAAATTTCTTAGCTCAAGGCCAGCCTGGTCTACCGAGAGAGTTCCAGGACAGCCAGGGATATTCAGAAAAACTCTACCTCAAAAAAAAAATTTTAAATAACAGTACCTATGGAAAAAAAGTCAAATTCTAATTTTAAAAATTAAATAAAAGCTAGAAAGATTTCTTTACCTGACTTTATAAAGACCTGTTTTCCTATGACATGCCCAAGGCTCATTTTCATGTGTGCCTGAACTCAATTGTTGTTAATATCTATTTACTCATCAAAAAGATTAACAATTTCATGCAGGCACCACATTTCTTTGAGTACATGTACTCTAAGATGTATAAAAACATATTTAGCAATCTTAACGTTTGAAATATCTAATTAGGAAAATAAGGTAGTAAATGAATTGTGGTAATTTATAATCCTTCCTGTGTTGACTTTGAATGACATCACAAAAAATTTTAATATTCATACTTTATTAACTGAAATGGTGAATTTAAGTTCTCTGAGATATACTCACATTAAATTTCTTGGCCACAAAGTTTAATTAAAATTGAAGACATTTATACAAGTTCCAAGATTTCAAATGAGACCAATCCATGTTAAAACCAATAGAAGATAAATACATAGTATTTCAATACTGAAATGAAAGTCATGTCATATTTTGCATGTTGTGGATATTTTAATTGAAAAAGTAGCCTAGAAAGAACACTTATTCAAATCCTGGAATGAAAAGAATTTATCAATGAATGACATAATTGTGCAGCATTTAGGTTTTAGTGTTAAAACAGAGGATATGAAATATGTAAAAGCAGTACTTCATGACAATATGTAAAATATTATTGCGAGCAAATAGCACCATGAGTAACTCTGCAAGCCAGGAAGAACACACAGTTATATGGGCAGAATGAAACAATGTTGTTGGCATGGTGTCATCCATATTCTTTCTGCTTTGGGGGAGAATATAAATGGGAAAGAAAGTAGAAAAGAAAATTCTCAGAAGATTATGCTAGGGGTGAAAACACTGAATGCAATGAAGAAAGGCATACCCTGATACAGCATAGAGTAGGTAGCATCTCAAAACCTGGAGAGAATTTGAATACATTGTATAACTGAATATTTGTCCTTTAACACATATGAATTAAGAAAGACTTTTTAAATTATTGTAATAGAGTATCATAGGTTAATAGAGTATGGCCAGGGGCAGGAGGCAGATCTTTCCTGAACATTTAGAAAAGCAAAACTTTTGTACATGTACCTTCAATGACTCACTGGGATAAATTTTGCAGGTTCAGGTAAAAAACAATCTGAGTCTGTCCATTAACAGTTAAGACTCATGACCTAACCATAGGAATGAAAAACAGACCCACATTCATAATTATCAGAGACTCTTATACCTAATGTGAACTCAGATAAATTAGGATGTAAACTTCACAGTACTGCAAAAGAAAAAAAAAATCAGTTAATACCATGCTTTGAAATTGTTAAACTGTGCTTTCAAGTCAGGGAAGAAAAATGATAATTCAAAAGTGACACTAAGACTCACCTGGCAGTCTTCGTAAGTAAAATACCAATTCAATCATGATATAGGTGGAAATGCCAAAGTCTACAAACCAGTTTCTGTAGGTCACACAATAGGAAAAATTCAAGATAATTATCAATCTGTACATAAAATTAAAAAATAGAAAGAAGACATATTTAATGGTTAACTCTCCTGAAAATTTCTCAAATCAGCCAAAAATTTTTTTGAAAAATCTGTTCTGTAATTTACATATAAACTTTAAAATGTTTAGTATTCCTAATTTTCAAACAGTATATTTTAATGTAATATTTATCTTCTCCCAAATATGTTCATGTTCTCCTCTGTTACCAACACACATTTTTTTCTTCATTATCTCTCTTAGGGTAAAACACAAAAACATAAACCATAAAACTGAAAAAAAAAGGAAGGAAAGAAAGAAAGAAAAGTAAATCATGTAGTCCATGAAACACAAACTTCTATTATCTGCTGAACTACTAATTTTGGTTAAGCTTGGGGTGGGTTATTTTGTTAGCCTTAAAAGATCATGCCCATAGCTTCAAAAACTGTATACTGTTAATTATTTCTGTGCCAGTCTTTAAAGGTAACAAACATATTGAGTGTAAAGAATTTTAAAACTTGCAAGTGTTTTAGATGTGTTGACATTTTTACATGGGTAATGAGAGTCATGGGATATGATAAATTGTTATCTCAAAGACTTTTGGAATTCTATTTTATTTCATAATTTTGGAATTATAAAATGAAATATTGATTCTTTCGTCTAGTAATTTTAAAAACAATAGAATTGATTTGTAACCAACTTGCACATGTTTTTTAATTCTTGTTTGGTATATGCTGTAGCCTTGTTTTATTACCAAGGAGATTAGAATGATCTGGTTTTTTGACATAGTTTACATGAGAGGTTAAAATCCATGAGATGTTTCCCAGGATAGCTCTGTAAATCAACCTATATTTTAGGTGTTGTGTAAGGGATTGAACTGCTATATGTCCATAATTTATTTTTATTCAGTAAGGGTGTCTCAGTCTACAAAATGAGTTCTAGGCCATCCAGGGCTGTACAGAGAAACCCTGTCTCAAAAATCCAATATATACACACACACACTCACACACACACACATTTCCAATAAAGGAAATAACTTTTAATAGTAAGCTTGATCTCAATACCAAAGTATAATGTCCTAGTTAAGAAGAATCCATATTTAATTTAATATAACAAGTCAATAGGACAGATGAAAAGTGCAATGAAGTTCATATTTTTTGTTGGCTCTCTAATGCAGGGAATCTTGTGGAGCTTTTTTTTTTTTTTTTTTTTTTCTATTTGTCTTAGATTCAAATTTTATGTTAATGTTTTGTTTTTGTTTTTAACCAAACAAGTGTTTTGTATATTAAGCTTTACATTTTGATTTTATTTTAATATGAGATCCATGTCTCTTTAATTCTCTTGTGTGTTCCCATCTCCTTTTATTAGTCTGTTTATTATGCTCTACTCTCGTTTGGTTGTTTATTTTTGTTAAAGTCATTGGACATTAATTTTTTTATGTATTTGTCTTTTAATACGATAAAATATTGAGGATGATATAGGAAGTATAAAAGATATAATAGGGGAAGCTATCATGATACCTATCCCTGTGGGGGAAAAATATCTAGTTCTAATTTTAAAAATGAAAATAAGCTAGCAATTTTTTTCTTTACCTGTCTCTAATTATGTTTTTTTACACAATGCCCAAGAATCATTCTTACATCTGCATAAACTTAAATGTTTTTTAATATCTTTTCATCAAAAAGCTTAAATTGGCAGTTACACACATATTAACAATGATAAAGAGAAAACCCTGATACAGCATAGAGTTATTTAGCATATTAACACAAGATGAGATTTTGAATATTGGTGTTTGCCATGTATGAATTTTTGAAGATATTTTAAAAACATTGTATGAGAGTCTCATAGGCTAACAATTAGAATGTCCAAAGTGGGTGAAGGCAGGTTTTTCTTGAACCTATGGAAAATGTCAAACTTAGTAAGGAAACCTTCCTTTACTTACTGAGATAAATTTGACATCATAAAGAGCAAAACAGTAGGAGTCTATCCATCGTGACTTAATATACATAAGATTCACAAATGACATGTTTTTGTTTTTTTTTGTTTTTTTTTTTTTTACATATAAGAGATGTCCTTAACTATGATTGTCTCAAAAATATTGTAAAACACAAACCTTTCTCTACAGTGAGTAAAATAACAAACATCAATTATTACCATGTACTGCAAGAGTTAAACTGAATGTACTGGAATGTGAAGAAAATTGTTAATTCACAATTTTTATCAAAATTCACACGGTTTGTTAGTTCCTTTTTACAGTCCACAATTTGTGCACAATTTTAATAGATTAAGATGGGCCCTGGCAGTGTTTGGACTGCCAAGTAAAATCTTATATCAATCACATATTAGATAGCAGGCCAAATACTACAATCGAGTTTCTCTAGGTCACTCACCAGGAAATGTGGCAAGATAAATATCAATCTGTACTTATAACAAAGACACAGATAGGAGAAAATTCAACATTCATAAGATCCTGAAAATTTCTAGACTCTGTAAAAAGTTCTTATTTCTGTTCAGTAAAGTATTTTCTTTAAAAATTTAGATTGATTATTTTTTCTGCTTTTTTTTTTACAATATACTTTAATTGTATTCTTTATCACTTAGATTTGTTGTACATTCCTACATACATTTGCTGTCCAGGTTCTCTCTTAGCACATAAACAAATACAAATCCCACAAAAATGAAAAATAAATCATAGAGTTCATTATACAATAAAATTTGTTGTTTCCCAAGTTCTCGACATTGAATTGCTTATTGTAGGATCATCTTTCTTTTCGTTCTCTCTTTTTTTTTTTTTTTTTTTTTTGCATTATTATTTGATTTTTTTTTCAATCCAGATTCTATCCCCTTCTGACCCACCCTCTGACCGTTTACATGCTACATGTCTCCTCCCAGGCCCCATCTCCATGAGGATGCCCAATCCTCCAGGCCACCCAACCGGATTTCTTCACTTCCTGGAACCTCTAGCATCTTGAGGTTTAGGTGCATCTTATTTGACTGAGTGCAGACCTGGCAGTCTTCTGCTCTACTAGGGCCTCATATCAGCTGATGTATGCTGCTCCATTGGTGACCCAGTGCCTATGAGATCAAGGAGAGTTGAGACTATTGGTCTTCCTACAGTGTTACACACCTTCTCAACCTCTTCCATCTTTTCCCTAATTTAACCATGAGGGTTGGCAATTTCTATAAATTGTTTAGATATTAATATCTGCATCTGACTCCCTCAGGTGCTTGTTGGATCTTTCAGTGGGCAGTCATACTAGGATCATTTTTGTAAGAACACCATAACCTAAGCTATAGGGTAAGGCCATAGAACATCCCCTTGAGCTGGATCCCACTTTGGTCCTGTCACTGAACCTCCTTTTCTTCATGCCTTTCTTCATTATTGTCCCTGCAGTTCTTTCAGATAGGAACAATTCTGTGTCAGAGTTTTTAACTGTGGGATGGCAACCCCATTTAGGGACATTTAATGTGTCTGCAAAAAATGCATTACCATGTTAAATTCAATGTCAATATTTGAGAGTTACAAACACTAATAGAGTAAATATTAAAAATATTCCAGCATAGCAAATGGAGTAAGAATTATATATGGGATTACACAGATACAGCAAGCTGTTATGGGTCCTTCTAGCCGGTGGTAACACAAAAGAAATGGACACCAAGTCGGGTACACACAGCAACTTTACTTTGGGCCTTTTCTTTTACAGCTCTCTTCCCCAGCAGCTTCTTCTTGGGGCAAGGGCTAAACTTCTCCTATTACAACAGCTTCTCTTACTCTACTTCTACTCATGACAAGGGCTAAACCAACTCATATTACAACAGCTTATCTTCTACTTCTACTCACAGCAGGGGCTAAAACTACTCCCTTCACTACTTGTGCTGACTCACCTCTTTCTAGCTCCACCCCACCTCATCCAGTCAGAATTCACACACGCTCCAGGCATGAGCTCAGGTCATTAACAGATAGGCTGACAGGTCCCAATCATGAGGAACATTCCAGCCTGGCAGGCAGAACACACATGCAGCCTCACTGAGCAGCTCGGGCAAGGCAGTAAACAAGTGGGTTTCATGGGGCCTGCAGCCATACTGCTTCCCACAGCAAACAGGCTAATGTGTCACACCAAAAGCTTTTTAAACTCTAAGATGAGAAAATCAGTGGAGAGGCTGAATTGATGGCTTAGTGACTGTTCTTCCAAAGGTCTTGAGTGCAATTCCCAAAAAAACACATGGTGGCTCCCAGCCATGTCTAATGTGATCTGACTATGACACAATGATCATATGCATACAAAAAATCATTTATAAAAGTAAAATCAAAAGCAATACATGTAAATAATAAATTTGATAAACAGTATTCATGGATATGCATAGAAATGTCATTTATTGAGGGGTTATTTGGAAAGACATCCTGTTCGAAAGCACACTGCTAAGCTTCAAAAATATGCTACCATGTTGCTTGTTTGATTAATTGAAGTTGTCAAAACATAGTCTTTATGAGAACAAGAATGCTTGGAACTGGTTGCCGAAGGGATCTGCAATCCTATAAGTGGAACAACAATATGAACTAACAAATACACCCACCCTCCACACTCCCCGGAGCTTGTGTCTCTAGCTGCATTTTTATCAGAAGATCGCCTAGTTGGCCATCAGTAGAAAGAGAGGCCCAGTGTTTGTGAATACATTATATGCCTCAGTACAGGGGAATGCCACGGCCAAGAAGTGGGAATGGGTGGGTGGGGGAGTGTGTGTGTGTGTGTGTGTGTGTGTGTGTGTGTATGTGTGTGTGTGTGTGTGACTTTTGGGATAGCATTGGAAATGTAAATGAAATAAATACCAATTAAAAAAAATTAAAAAGATCTATTTTCAGTTGAAAGTTCTAACACTGACACTATTACTTATGCCATGTTGTTCTTTCATACAGTAGCCTTTCATTGCTATCTTCTGAAAGGCCCTACAAGCACCTGACTGAGACTGATGCAGATAGTTACAGCCAACCATTAGATTGAGGTAAGAGACAACTATGGAAGAATTAACAGAAAAACTGAAGGAGATGAAGGGTGTGACACCCCATTGGAAGAACAACAGTATCAATAACGTGGAAGCCCTCAGAGGTCCAGGAGCCTAAACAGCCACCCAAAGTACATATATGAGCTAGTCCATAGCCATGGTGTATATGTAGCTGAGGACTGCCTTGTCTGACCTCATGAGTGAGGATGCATTTAAATCAGTAGAATTTGTTCCCCCAGAGTTGATGGCAGTGAGGTTAGGATGGATGGGGGAGCACACTCTCAGAAACAAAGGGGAAAAGGGAAGGGGAAAATCACAGTAAGGGGAATCTAGGAGCTGCAGTAACATTTGGAATATAAATGATTAATATTATTTAATAATAAAGTTTTAAAAAGATGAATTTGAATAGACATAAACACCTAGATAAATGCTCTACCTATTTTCAAGTTTATTACTTTTGTTGCTTTTGCTTCTGAATTCCTTTGAGTTTTGATTTCTATCCTGCATTTTATATAAAGAGGATTTCTCAATTATGCCTCCTGTATTTAAAATTTCCCTGAAATAGTAGTTGATAACTTTAGAGCCCTGAAACAACATGCCAAACATTTACTCTGAGAATGTTATCTCTTGAGCTCATATTAGAAAATATTTCCCCTTTATTTTTTTTTCCTCTTGAAGGGGGTCTTGGAGTTTTATTACACACACCTACACACACACACACACACACACACACACACACACACAAGGAGAGAGAGAAAGAGAGAGAGAGAGAGAGAGAGAGAGAGAGAGAGAGAGAGAGAGAGAGAGAGAGAGAGAGAGGATATATAAATGTACAAATACAAACGTAAATATATTGCATTTCTGATAAGTCCCTAGTCAAATTAACTAAAGGACCCAGAGGCAGCATTCCAGTTAACATGATTAAAAATGTATTTCTCTTTTAATTATTTTAAAAAAATATTTTTCTTTTTTTTCAGTCCACATTTTATCCCCATTCTGGTCTGACCCACCAACTTTTTCTCATCCCATTCCTCATCTCCCTGACACAAAGAGTATGTACCTACTCTCCCCTCCCTCCCAACCTCCACCCACCATACCAGAACTGCTCACTTCCTGGAACGTAAACTCTGTGGAGAGTTAGCGATGCCATCTCTCCCTAAGCCTAGACCAGGCAGCCCTATGCTTTACATGAGTTGGGGGCTCATTCTAGATGGTGTATGCAGCCTTTTTGGTGGCTCAGTGTCTGAGAGATCTCAAGGGTCCAGGTTAGTTCAGAATGTTGATCTTCATATGTCCTTGCTCAAATTCTTTCAGCCTTTCCCTATTTATGCCATACGGGTCCCCGATTTCAGTGCATTGGTTAGGTGTATGGATCTGTTCCTGTTTTAGTCATCTGCTTATTTGACTTCTTGAAAAAAGAGCTATGCTAGGCTTCTTTCTGAAAGTAGACCATAAGATCAATAATAGTGTCAGGCCTTGGAGCCTCCTCTTGAGCTGGATTCCAAGTTGGGTCTGTCACTGGACCTCTTTTCCCTCAGTCTCTTCTCCATTTTTGTCCCTGCAGTCCTTTTAGATAAGAAAAATTCAGTGACAAGCCTATCTCTCCACTTAGTACACTGCCTTTCTTCCGGAGGTGGACTCTTGGTTTTCTATTTTTTAGTAATCAACCATCAGGATTATATGATAGTCATATTTCCTTCTGTCAATTCATGTCGCTTTTCATCCATCAGAACATCCATATACTCATCTCTCTACAAATCTAGTATAAGCATTATCTGATTTATCCACTGTATCATATTTTATTCCCAAATGTATTTGTCTAAAACAAATGTAAATGTGCATGTAAAGAAATAGGTACAGGGGCTGGAGAGATGGCTCAGTGGTTAAGAGCACCAACTGCTCTTCCGAAGGTCCTGAGTTCAAATCCCAGCAACCACATAGTGGCTCAAAACCATGCATAATGAGATCGAATGCCCTCTTCTGGTGCACCTGAAGACAGCTACACTCTACTTAGATATAATAATAAATAAATCTTAAAAAAAAGAAAAGAAAAGAAACAGGTACAGTATTCATGGCTGTCAGGTTTATGACTATTGCAGTCACTATAGAATTTAGTGTAGAGTGTTTTCCAAAAGCTAGAAATCAATCTACTGCAGGATCCAATGAGGCTACATTCTTTATCCATTTAAATGTTAGTGAAAAGGAAAAATGCATTCTCTGTAGATTGAATTCTATGAGTATATATATAATCAGTTGGATGTGATGTTGATCATTCTCAGTGCAATATATGACTATGTCAGTTTTTTATGTCACTCAAGGTTGTTCTTGAATATGCATATCTCCAGATATTTGTTGCAAACAGATGATCTTCCCAACTGCAAATAAATATCTGGGAATTTTCATTTTATAAGAAGTAGGTACTATGTCAGATTTTTATTAAATCAATTCAGTCTTGTAGGTTAGTATATGTATATCACAAACAAGCTTCTATTTAAGCCATGCTATGTAACCTCCAACCCCCATCAGGCTGAAACCTGTTTGCTCAGGTTTCACTATTTATGTCTGTGAGGAGCCTGCAACTCTATTGTTCTGCCACACCCATTGCCATTTTGCTCTTCTGGAGCCATACATGTGGTCACTCTGCATATGTAATATGGAAAATCATAGAAGGAAACTTTATTGAACATAGCCACATTGGAAAGAAGAACATAGTCCAATAATATCCAAATATACCATCTGATCAACTTGATTTTCTAGGCAAATGATTATATTTAAGTAGATGGTTAGAGATATACACAACAATGCAGTATTGTTATAAGTGTGGCCCCACCTATTTTTGACTCACCTTTATCTTGGTTTCAAGGTAGACCAGTTGTCAAAACTAATGAAACCACATTCAAAGAGGAAGAATGTACCTCTTGTTGGCCCAGATCTTCAGCTTTTACTTCTCTCATCTTGGTTTTCCTAGCAAAATTCCAGCTCCTTAGACCATTGTGTCAATGCTTGGAAGCCAAAGGAAGGTAAATGGGACAATGTTTCCATACTTGGCTAGTTATAGAGTGATGTCAGAACCAGTCCACTCATCAATCCTTCAGAAGCTCATCAGCTTTTGTACGGGAACATTTTAAATAAATAATATATGGGCTTTTAAGATTTTGTTTTATTATTAAAATGTGTGTGTGTGTGTGTGTGTGTGTGTGTGTGTGTGTGTGTGTGTGTGTGTAGAGGTATGTGCACATGAGTAACTTTCTGATCTCCCTGAAGGGTGTTCTGAGCCACCTGATGTGAATGTTTGAATCTGAACATTGAGCACCAGGAAGGGCAGTGTGTACCCTTATATTCTGAGAAATCTCTACAGACCATTAAAGTATTTTCTTAAGATTTTACTTTTAAAAGTTTCAATGACCGAAGTTAAAATACCATTAATCATATGGAACTAGAAAATGATTTATGTGTTTATATTTTGTGGACACTAGTGATCATGGATTGTCTTCTATGAGGTGACTTGTTGGACCTTTTTGATATAATCACTATGATTAAAGCAATGATTCACTCATGTGTGTGTAATATTCAGAGTTGAGTTACAATATTAATTTTATAAAGTTTTACTCTTTTTTTTTTTAGTGATGTGTAAAGGAAATCCTTTATGCCTAGCTTCAAGTGAGTGTACAGTGAAGACTTTATATCTGTTTTTAAGTGATTGATATTGAAGTGTTTCTGTGTAGATTTGAGTAAAATGTATGAATAAAGGCTTTTCTGTGTTTGGGTCACTAATTAGAGGGTGGAAAATTGTTTTGAGACTGTTTGAATCTTGAAAAAAATGTTGCCTCTGTGGAAGATCTGAGATGATATATGAGAACTTACAAAGGCACTAGTCCTGGTGCTAAGACACTACTGGCAAACCTTTAATTCTTATTTTTGATTATGTTTAGCCATGGACAAACAGGACAGGATAGAATTGAAGACCCAGAAATGAACCCACACAACTATCCTCACTTAAACTGTGACAGTGAGTACAAAACCATCTAGTGACAAGATGACAGCATTTTCAACAAATGGTACTGCTTCCACTGGTTTTTGGCATGTAGAAGAATGCAAAATGATCCATTCCTATCTTCTTGTACAAAGTTCAAATCCAAGTTGATCAAGGATATCCACATAAAACCCAATATGTAGAATGTCTCTTAGTATGTTCTATCTTGCCATTCTTCCTTATGTCAGAAACTTGAAGATTTAGGTTTTGCATTGATAGTTGAACTGGTTGATGAAATAAAAAGTGGGAAATTCTGGGTTAGTTCTTTTACCATAAACATAGGAAACATTATGTATCAAATATCATTTATACATGTATTTTCAAAACTTATAGAAATGAAATCTTTCAAAAAATTCTGAAAAGAAATATCTAGGAAACATTAAAATTGCCTAAATGTTCATGGACAAGGAAGCAGTGTGTCCTGGATTGGTGGTAAATACACATTAATCTAAGCACTCAGTACACAGAGGCAACAATTTTCACACTGTTGCCTTAACCAAATATATTTGAAATACTAAAAAAGAAACAATTTTCTCATTATAATGTTTAATTATTATATTATGAATATAAATGTATGTATAAAATGAAAGATGAAAACTTATTGTACTGACATTCCAATGTTGAATTCTTACATTCTTTTATTCAAAACTTGAATTTCAATTTGAATTTTAAATTACTAATAAAAGAATGGAAAATTAATAAAATGATAACTGATAGTTGAAGCAAAAGGAATTTAATTGTAATTGAAGATTATTTTGATCAGAATGTTTTTAAAATGCTATAAAAACCTAAAAAAAATACCCTAAGATTATGAAACTCAAAAATCCCTAAAACCCCTTTTAAAAACCTAAAAGTCTCTAAAACCCTAAAACAAAAACAAACCTAAATCCCTAAAGAAAATACCTGAAGCCCCCAAAAAACCTAAAACACTAAAACTCACCTAAAGCACTCCAAAAACCTAAAATCATAAAAAAAAACTAAAAGCATGAAAACCCTAAAGTCTTAAAACAAACAAACAAACAAAAAAAACAACAAAATCCTAAAAAAATGAAAATACATAAAAATAAATAAAGAAATAAATCGCTATATCCCTAAAATCATTTAAAAAAAACAAAAAGAAACACAAAAGCAAAATAAAATAAAACATAAAACTAGAACCATGAAACACTAAAACCCTAGAAAACACTGACCTCTTGACCAGGTGAGGGCAACATTTGTATTCTGGTTCCCTCAGAGAACAGTCTGCTGAGGAGAGCACATTGGCTGCACAAGTAACATAGGTTCTGGGACAGGATGCCATTGGGGCATTCATCTTCAGAAATGAGGCAGAGCTAGGCTCAGATCTCTGTGCACCTTCCCTGCAAGAGGAGAGCTTGCCTGCAGGGAGTACTCTGACCACTCAAGTGGTCTTAAGGAGGCTCAAGAGAGAGTTGGACTCCCAGGAGTGCTGACAGACGCTAGCAGAATCACAGCAGGAACAAACTCCATCCAGAGACATCTATAACAACTAACAACAGAGATTACAAGATGGCAAAAGGCAAATATAAGAATCTTACTAATAGAAACCAAGACGACTCACCATCACCAGCAGCCAGGACTCCCACCAGAGCAAGTCCTGGATACCTCTACACAGCTGAAAACCAAGATTCAGATATAAAATCTTATCTCTTGGTGCTGGTAGAGGATTTTAAGAAGAAAATTAATAACTCAATAAAGAGATACAGGAGAACATGGCTAAAAAGGTAGAAGGCCTTAAAGAAGAAGCAAAAAAAAAAAAAAAAAAAAAAAAAAAAAAAAAAACACCTAAAAGATTTACAGGAAAACATTGCTGAACAAGTAAAAACCCTTAAAGAAGGAACGCAAAAACTCCTTAAGGAATTCCAGGAAAACACAACCAAACAGGTGATGGAATTGAACAAAACTATCCAAGATCTAAAAACAGAAGTAGAAACAATAAAGAAAACCCAACGGGAGACAATGCTGGAGATAGAAACCCTAGGAAAGAAACCAGGAACCATAGATGCAAGCATCAGCAACAGAATACAAGAGATGGAAGAGAGAATCTCAAAAGCAAAAGATTCCATAGAGAAACTGGAAACAACAATAAAGAAAATGCAAAATGCAAAAAGATCCTAACTTAAAACATCCAGGAAAGCCATGGTGGAACACACCTTTAATCCCAGCACTCAGGAGGTAGAGGCAGGCAGATTTCTGAGTTCAAGGCCAGCCTGGTCTACAGAGTGAGTTCCAGGACAGCCAGGGCTACACAGAGAAACCCTGTCTAAAAATAAACAAAAACAAAAACAAACAAACAAACAAAAACACCATCCAAGAATTCCAGGATACAATGAGAAGACCAAACATACAGATAATAGGAGTAGATGAGAATGAAGATTTTCAAATTAAAGGGCCAGCAAATATCTTCAACAAAATTTTAGAAGAAAATTCAACAAACCTAACGAAATAGATGCCCATGAACATACAAGAAGCCTACAGAAGCCCAAATAGAATGGTCCAGAAATGAAATTCCACCTGACACATAATAATCAGAATAAATGCAGTAAATAAAGATAGAATATTAAAAGCAATAAGAGAAAAATGTCAAAAACATATAAAGGCAGGCCTATTAGAATAACACCAGACTTCTCACCAGAGACTAGGAAAGCCAGAAGATCCTAGACAGATGTTATACAGACCCAAAGAGAACACAAATGCCAGCCCAGAATACTATACAGAGCAAAACTCTCAATTACCTTAGGTGAAGAAACCAAAATATTCCATGATAAAACAAATTTCACGATGTATCTTTCAATGAATCCAATCCTTCAGCGGATAATAAAAGGAAAACACCAACACAAGGATGGAAACTTCAACCTAGAAAAAGCAAGAAAGTAATCCTTCAACAAACCTAACACAGCTGCAGGAACAGAATCCCAACTTTAACAACAAAAATATCAGGAAGCAACAATTACTTTTATTTAATTTCTCTTAACATCCATGGACTCAATTCTCCAATAAAAAATACATAGACTAATAGACTGGCTACACCAACAGGACCCAACATATTGCTGCTTACAGGAAACCCAATTCAAGGAAAAGACAGACACTACCTCAGAGTGAAAGGTTCAAAAACAATTTTCCAAGCAAATGTTCCCAAGAAACAAGCTGGAATAGCAATTCTAATATCGGATATATCTGACTTCGAACCCAAAGTTATCAAAAAAGACAAGGAGGGGTGCTTCATACTCATCAAAATTAAAGTCTACCAAGATAAACATTCAGTTCTGATTGTCTATGCTCCAAATACAAGGGCAGCTGCATTCATTAAAGAAACTTTAGTAAAGCTCAAAACAAACATTGCAACTCACACAATAATATTGGGAGACTTCAACATGCACTCTCACCAATGGACAGATCCTGGAAACAGAAACGAAATAGAGACACATAGACACTAACAGAAATTATGAAACAAATGGATTTAATAGATATCTACAAAACATTTTCTCCTAAAAATAAGGATATACATTCTTCTCAGCACAACATGGCACCTCCTCCAAAATTGTCCATACAATTGGTCAAAAAATTGGCCTCAACAGATAAAAAAAATATTGAAATTGCCCCATGCATCCTATCTGAACACCACAGACTAAGTCTGATCTTCAATAACAGCATAAAAAATAGAAAGCTAATATTCAGGTGGAAAGTAAACAACACTCTACTCAATGATTCCTTTGTCAAGGATGAAATAAAGAAAGAAATTAAAGACATTTTAGAGTTTAATGAAAATGAAGCCACAACATACCCACACTTATGGGACACAATTAAGGCAGTCCTAACAGGAAAACTCAGCCCTGGGTGCCTCCAAAAAGAAACTAGAGACAGCATACACTAATAGTCTGACAGCACTCCTAAAACCTCTAGAACTAAAGGAAGCAAATTCACCCAAGAGGAGTAGACCACAGGAAATAACCTCAGGGTTGAAATTAAACAAGTGGAAACAAACAACTATTCAAAGAATCAACCATAAGATCTGGTTCTTTGAGAAAATCAACAAGATAGATAAAACCTTAGCCAGATTAACGAGAAGACACAGGGACAATATTCTAATTAACCAAATCAGAAATTAAAAAGGAGACATTACAACAAATCTCGAAAATATCCAAACCACCATTAGATCCTTCTACAAAAGTCTATACTCAACAAAATTGGAAAACCTGGAAGAAATGCACAAATTTCTAGACAGAAAACAGGTAACAAAGTTAAATCAGGATCAGATTAATTACGTAGACAGTCCTATATCCCCTAAAGAAATAGAAGCAGTCATCAATAGTCTCGTAGCCAAAAAACAAAAACAAAAACAAAAACATAAACATAAACATAAACATAAACATAAACATAAACAAAAACAAAAACAAAAACAAAAACAAAAACAAAAAACAAAAAACAAAAAACAAAACACATGACATGATGGGTTTAGGGAAGAGTTCGGTCAGACCTTCAATGAAGACCTAATTCCACTTCTTCACAAACTTTTCCACAAAATAGAAGCATAAGTTACTCTAACCAACTCATTCTATGAATCCACAATTACTCTGATACCTAAACCACAGAAAGATCTAACAAAGATAGAGAACTTCAGACCAATTTCCATTATGGATATTGATAAAAAAATACTCAATACAATCCAAGAACACATCAAACAATCATCCCTCCTGACCTAGTAGGTTTCATTCCAGGGATGCAGAGATGGTTTAATATATGGATATCCATCAACGTAATCCATTATATAAACAAACTAAAAGAAAAAAAAAAACACAAGATCAGCTGGATAAATGCTGAGAAAGCATTTGACAAATCCAACACCCATTCATGAAAAAAGTCTAGGAAAGATCAGGAATTCAAAGCCCATACATAGACATGATAAAAGCAATCTACAGTAAACCAGTAGCCAACATCAAAGTAAATAGTGAGAAGCTGGATGTAATCCCACTAAAATCAGGGACTAGACAAGGCTGCTCACTTTCTCCTTACCTAGTTAACATTGTACTTGAAGCCCAAGCCAGAGCAATTAGACAACAAAAGGAAATCAAGAGGGTGCAAATTGGAAAGGAAGAAGTCAAAATATCACTATTTGCAGATGGCATGATAGTATATATAAGTGTCCCTAAAAATCCACCACGGAACTCCTAAACCGGATAAACAGCTTCAGTGAAGTAACTGGATATAAAATTAAGTCAAACAAGTCAATGGCCTTTCTCTACACAAAGGATAAACAGGCTGAGAGAGAAATTAGTGAAAGAACACCCTTCTCAATAGTCACAAATAATATAAGGTACCTTGAGGTGACTCTAAGGAAGTGAAATTTTGGTATGATAAGAACTTCAAATCTCTGAAGAAATAAATTGCAGAAGATCCCCTAAGATGGAAAGATCTCCCATACCAATGGATTGGCAGGATCAATATAGTAAAAATGGCTATCTTGCCAAAATCAATCTACAGATTTAATGCAATCCCCATTAAAATTCCAACTCAATTCTTCACTGAGTTAGAAAAGGGCAATGTGCAAATTCATCTGACATAATAAAAAACCTAGGATAGCAAAAACTCTTCTCAAGGATAAAAGAACCTCTGGTGGAATCACCATGCCTGACCTAAAGCTGTACTACAGAGCAATTGTGATAAAAAAAAAAAAAAAAAAAACTGCATGATACTGATATAGCAACAGACAAGTAGACCAGTGCAATAAAATTGAAGACCCCGAAATAAACCCAAATACTTATGGACACTTGAACTTTGAACAAGGAAGCTAAAACCATCCAGAGGGGGGAAAAAAAACCACAGCATTTTCAACAAATGGTGCTGGCACAAATGGTGATTATCATGTAGAAGACTGTGAATTGATACATTCCTATCTTCTTTTACTAAGGTCATATCTAAGTGGATGAAGGAATTCCACTTAAAACCATAGACCCTAAAACTTATAGAAGAGAAAGTGGAGGAAAGTCTTGAAGATCTGAACACAGGGGAAAAAATCCTGAATAGAATAGCAATGTCTTATGCTGTAAGATTGAGAATTGACAAATGGGACCTCATAAGATTACAAAGCTTCTATAAGGCAAAAGACACCATCAATAAGACAAAAAGGTCACCAACAGATTGGGAAAGGATCTTTACCTATCCTAAATCAGATAGAGGTCTAATATCCAATACATATAAAGAACTCAAGAAGGTGGACTGTAGAAAATGAAATAACTACATTAAAAATGGGGCTCAGATCTAAACAAGGAATTCTCATCTGAGAGATCCGGAATGGCAGAGAAGCACATGAAAAAAATGTTCAGCATTCTTAATAATCAGAAAAATCAATATCAAAACAACCCTGAGATTCCACCTCACACTAGTCAGAACGGCTAAGATCAAAAATTCAGGTGACAGCAGATGCTGTCGAGCATGTGGAGAAAGAGGAACACTCCTCCATTGTTGGCAGGATTGCAAGCTTGTACAACCACTCTGGAAATCAGTCTGGTGGTTCCTCAGAAAATTGGACTTAGTACTACCGGAGGATCCAGCAATACCTCTTCTGGGCATATATCCAGAAGGTGTTCCAACTGGTAAGAAGGACACATGCTCCTCTATGTTCATAGCAGCCTTATTTATAATAGCCAGAAGCTGGAAAGAACCCAGCTGTCCCTCAACAGAGGAATGGATACAGAAAATGTGGTACATTTACACAATGGAGTACTACACAACTATTAAAAAGAATGAATTTAATAAATTCCTAGGCAAATGGATGGACCTGGAGGGCATCATCCTGTGTGAGGTAACCCGATTACAAAAGAACTCACTTAATATGCACTCAGTGAAAAGTGGATATTAGTCCAGAAAATTATATTACCCAAGATATAAGGCACAACTTGAAAAACACATGAAACTCAAGAAAAACGAAGAATATAGTGTGGATACTTTGCCCATTCTTAGAATTGGAAACAAAACACCCATGGAAAGAGTTACAGAGACCAAGTTTGGAGCTGAAATGAAAGGATGCATCATCTAGAGACTGTCATACCCGGGGATTCATCCCATACCCGGGGATTCATCCAAACACTGACACCTTTGCATACACCAGCAAGATTTCGCTGAAAGGACCCCGATATAGCTGTCTCTTGTGAGACTATGCCAGGGCCTAGCTAACACATAAGTGGATGTTCATAGTCAGCTATTGGATGGAATATAGGGGCACCAATGGAGGAACTGCAAAAAGTACCCAAGGAGCTAAAGGGGTCTGCATCCATATAGGTGGAATAACAATATGAACTAACCAGTACAAGCCCCCCCACCCCCCGGAGCTCATGTGCCTAGCTGCATATGTATCAGAAGGGGGGCCAGTTGGAAAGAGAGGCCCACTGGTCTTGCAAACTTTATATGCCTCAGTACAGGTGAACGCACGTGCCAAGAAGTGGGAGTTGGTGTGTAGGGGAGTGGGGAAGGGAGGGTATTGGGGACTTTTGGGATAGCATTGGAAATGTAAATGAAGAAAATTATTAATTTAAAAATAAATAAATAAAATATACTTTATATTTTATCTGATATTCTTAACATCCAACTTGTATATTTTAAAGCTATTCCAAAGTTAAGCGATTCTGTACTGCCATATGCATAGTGTCACAGTGCTTCACACACTGCTAACTTTCACTCTTGTCTCTCTTTTCAAATCAATGCCTTTTATCACATCAGGAATCTATGACCTTCCAAATCCCAACAGAGACAATTTACCATTATGTGATTTCTTAGATTTTGTTGCTGGAAAAAACACCATGACCAAGAGAAACATGCGAGGAAAGTGTTTATTTATTTATCCACCTTATTTCGTAGTACATTGAATGAAGTCGAGGCATGAAATTGGATGCAAGAACTCCATGAAAGCAAATGGAACAATGTTGATTACAGGCTTCTTCATATTCATTGTGTATTCAGTACCCTTTCTTATAACTCAAGGACAGTGTACCTACAGGTGCCACTGTTCACAGACAGTAGGGTAACCTCATATTAATCATTAATTAAGGACATGGCTTAAACACACAACCACAGATCAAAATGATGGTAGCCATTACACATTGAGATTCCCTGATCTAAACATATTCATGTTTGCTTTCCTGTTTGTAAGTACACATATGTAATTACTTAATTTTTTTTATATGATGAAGTACTACTTTTATTAAGATGAAGAATAACATAACTTAAATATCATCTAACATTTTCTTACCATGGAAATATCAATAAAGCAATTTACCTTTTCAGTTCTTTATAAAATTTGAATCTGGTCTATTTAAAATAACATAACACTTTGGGAGAAAGAAACACATTTGCAACCCTACACTAGAAGGCAAGATTGAGAAAATTTCCACAACTACCATGACCTTCACCCTGATGCTGTGGTAGACAGGGAGGAAGGTGATCCAGACACTGCAGAACACCAGCATGCTGAAAGTTAGGAACTTGGCTTCATTGAATGTTTCAGGAAGATTCCTAGACAAGAAAGTCAAAGTGAAACTCCCCAGAGCCAACAGCCCAAGTATCCCAGGACAACGTGGAAGGCAATGACAGAAGGTTTATTGCAAATTATGACAATCTTCCCATGTTCAGATTGTATATCTCTGTCAATAAAGGGAGGAGATGTTACCAACCAGATTCCACAGAGAAGAAGTTGGAGTAGGGTACAAATGGGAATGACCAAATTAGGTGCCCCTGTTACCAATATCCCTCTCATTCTTCTTCCTGGAGTAGTGAGCTTGAAAGCCATGACCACAGATATTGTTTTGGCCAATACTGTAGAAACAGACACAGTGAAAAATACTCCAGATATGGTTTGCTACCAGAAGCAGGTGATCTGGTCAGGATTTCCAATGAAGAGCAGGGAGCAGATAAAGCAGAAGACAAAAGAGATGAGCAGGATGTAGCTGAGAATGTGGTTATTGGACTTCACAATGGGAGTATCCTTGTACTTCACAAATGTGATGAGGACTAGAATTGTGATGGCCGAAAAGTACACTGCCATGCAGTGTAGAGCCATCCCAAATGGATCTTCTTAAGCCAGAAATGATACAGCTCTTGAGAGAGAGTAGGTTTGCTCTATGTTGGCATTCTTATCGTCTGGAGATTTCACACACTGTTCCATATCTGCTGGCAAATGAAAACAATCCCTTATAAGTTATCATAATTACATAGGTAGTAATTTTATATTCATATTATTCTAAGGAAATATCAATAAATAAGTTGATGTTGAGCATCTATTCCCTTCCTTTTTGCTGTAGAACCAGTAAATTGAGATTGCTCTGTATTAACCTACACATTGTGATGGGAAAAAAAAAACCATCATTGGAAGTGGAAAGAAAAAAAATTATTGAACAAAAACAAGTATATGATGAATAATAATATGATAATCTCAGATTATTTAATTCCTCTAAACATAAATCCACTATTCACAGAAAAGTGTGGTGTGCAGATATCAGTACTGGTGTCAGTTGATGAAATGCATCATGTGCTTTGTTTGCTCTATGGTTTGTGCCTTTGTCTGTATCTACACATAGGAACAGAACATACAATTCCTCATTCAAACACTATTTGCATAAAGGAATATTTTCATTCTTGAAGCTGTAGGCCTCATAGACCTATGCATGTCCCTTTCATTTTTTTTACAATCTCTATCTTGCCAAATACACATTCCATGCTATATGGCATGAAGATTATGAAGGTTCATATTTCTCCCTCTTTCCTTAGCTATGCTCTAAGCAATCTCTTGTTGCATGTTTGAAATCTTCACTCTTGTTCTAATTCTTTAAGAGGAAATATTTAATCCTTTGTCCATCTAACCTCTTAAAATATATTTCATTAAACAACTGTTACACTGAGCATGTGGTCTTTTTCACAGAGTAAGCTGGGTGATAGAGGGAAAGATTATGGACTGATCAGGTGGTCAACTTTCTATGTACAACAAATCAAAGAAAAATAAACATATGCATAGATTACATCTAAAATGTTTCTTTAAAACATTTTTTACAGGTTTGTCCTCCTAAACACTTTCTATATTATATAAAAGCAGTAATCATCATATTGTGAGAGAAATGCCTTGTTTCAAGAAGACATTGGAAGTTATTTGCTTGGTCTAAAAGAAGTTGGCACTATTTAACTGATTATGTTTTCATTCATGGAGATTTTAAGTCTTTAGTTTGCATCCAGGCCATTTGATATTTCTAGTTTGGATAGAGAAGGTATTCAAATTCAGCAAATGTTCTTCTGTATGCAAGCATGTACCTCTGTCATTGGAAACCTCATTTTCTGGGCACTGAACACAATCAAAGCAGCAGTCTGCTGTTTCTTACTGAAATTTTTCCCTGAATCCCGCAGTACATATCACACTACACACAGAAGAGGGAACCTGAGACAGTGCATAAATATTATATAATATTCATGTGAGTCTATGTATTTCATGTATTTATCATATGAATAATGACCCATAGATTGATATATAGGGCACTAACAGAAATGGCTATACATATTCCTCTGATAACCTGTATCACTTAACAATATCAGGCACATTTGTATTCATATTACCCTGCAACACACTAAGTGTCACACAAAAATTACTACATTATGTAGTATTATTTATGTATCATTCAGGTTGTTGCAATTCAGAAATTGTCCTTCCTAAACTGATCAATCCAAAAAGAATGTTTAGTTGGCACAAGTTTTGCCTCTCATGATTTATAAATTACAAAAAAAAAAAAAATACTGTGGTATATGGAGGGAGAATGTAGGGTAAATAAAGAAAGAGTAGTTTGATGATTATGACCAAAATATTTTATATAAGGCTCCCATAAAATTAATGAAGTACTCCTAAGTGTAAAAGAAAACCTTGAACACACTGTCCCTTTCTCTCTTTCACCTGCATCTATGAGGGTGCTCCCTACCCACCCACTCGTGCTTCATCACTCTAGATTTCCCCTCTAGTTTTCCCCTGTACTTGGCCATCAAGCCTTCACAGGACCAAGGGATTCTCCTCACACTGATGCCAGATAAGGCAATCCTCCACGGAGGACGGGAATTCACGAAGGAAGATAACATTTGAAATGTAAATAAATAAAAAAACAATACAAAATAAAAAAAAAAAGAGAAAACCATGAATCTATAGAAACATTTATGTTAACGAATGCATGTTATACTAAATTAGGCTATAAATAAGTTTGCACAGAACTAAAAAAATTCACATATTTAAATTTTTTTCATTAATCATTTGTACCTATACATTATACTATAAATCCATTATATATATATATATATATATATATATATATATATATATATATATATATATATATATATATATATATATATATATATACATATACATATATACATATATACATATATACATACATATATATATACACACACACACACACATATATATATATTCCTGTATTGTAGGATATAAGTAATTGTACCACTGTGTATATCTTGAAATGGATAAATAAAATTAAATAAAATGGATATTAAAATGAGTAGCCTGATTGGTGATATTAACAGTTGATTATATTAAAAGCATGATCTACAAACATACAAAACAAATATAAAATATGTTCTAACATATTACTCATAATTTTCTTCCTTTGAATAAAATTAGCCTTTTCTTAATGCTTAAATTCATAGAGTTTTTGTTATTTGGAAATATGTAAAATATTCTTACTGATAAAATATTTTCTTTACTTGAAACACTGATAATCTTCTTAAAGTAAGCTGATTGTTAGTTAAGATACACAACTATATAATGTTTTTTGAATACTGTCAGGTGGTATCTAATAAGGGCTTTTGAATATATTTCTTAATTATTCACTATATAAAATTTTATACTCCTTTATTATGCTTAATTCCCAAAGAGTATTTTGTATGTTTTGTAATAACTTAGTAGTGAACATTAGACATAGTATCCTCAGTTATGGATATTATTAAATATGCATTAAAATATTATAGGGTATAAAAGGATAAGAATAAAAAAGTTGAAAGAACAGATATATTAGTTAATTCTCAAAGTATTCAATAATATTAAGATTTTTGATGTATAAATTTCAGTTAAGTATAAGTTATAAGGAGAATCTGTTAGGTATTTCATATGTAGTGGAAGTCATGCTCTTTTATATATCTGTGGAATGACAACTCTAAGGTTATTTTATAGCAGTTTTACACAATAGGACTGTAATTTAGTTCAAGGATGGCATTCAGAGATAAAACAATATTTATTTATTTTCATGAATACAAAATGTATCATATCATAGTGCTCAATGTGTATAAATACTTAAATTGTATTCAGCTCTAAGGATCCCTAATATGTCAGGCATATTTCAAGATATTTAGACAGAAATTTAGCGTATCTCATATTACAAACTTTACTGCAGTTGAAATTTTATATTTCACACATCTCCCTTAATCATCACTATGCCCTCTTGTAGAATTTCAGCAAGTGAATATGAGCTTCTTCTGGTAATGTTTTTTGCTACTGATGAGAGCAACAAGAATCCTTATCTTTTACCAACATGAGTTTGATGTTCTCCATCATTGGTGAAAACTGTCAGCATTTATTGAGAGATTTGAGTCAAGAATATACACAAACAGAAGGACAAATGAGTTTTGTTAATTATTTCTATTATTTAGATGAATCATAGGTCTTACAGGAGCATCATGGAAAAAAACCTAAAAACTGGCAATGCACTCTTCCATGCGACTGGTAAGAATTTGTGACACTAAAAGGGTTAAGAACATTAAATTACATTTACAGGTGCCTACCATCCTAGGCTGTTGCAGTCTTTTGGAAGTCATTTGGTGCACATGAACAATGGATTGAGATCCATATCATACTCATTAAAACAAGACTACATGTCAAACATTCAGGTCTTTAATAATCTTGAATTTGGGTTTGCCCAGATTTAGAGGTGAGGCTCCATGTGCTTTTCTGCAGAGACATCCTCCATGTTGCTTGGAGCACAAAGAGTATTTCTTAAAATTTATTTTATTTTGCCTAAAATTCATGTTATGTACTTGATTTGGAGGAAAGAAGGCAGAGCACATATCATCATGTCCTTCCTAATTATCAAGGCAATATGTGGATTCTATTTTCCTTTAAGTTTTTCTATTGGGTGGCAATCTTAAGCTATCCACTACAATACTTTTTGAGCTTATAAAACAAAGTTTTCTTCTGTTTCACAGATAATATTGCATAGCTTCTTTCCAGTTGCTTGTCCCTTTATTTCTTGCTGATATCAGATATCTGAGTCCATGTTATTCTCTGTGTAAGACGTGATGGCCTCTATCCTATTTTCATGTCAGAGAATAGTCTTAGAAGTGTTGCTGTTGTATATTCATTAATTTTGAGGTCATTTATTAGTAAACCATTCTTATCCTGTTTTTCCCCATTAATCAGATACTGATTTGTGATTCTTCAATCACTTTAAACAAGGTTTAATATGGCACAGAAGTACGATTTATACAAAGCATTGAAGCACTTTTGAGTATCTGCACTCATCAATCTACATGGATGGAAGGACTTCCTCTTTCATGAAAATGTATGCAGTAGCAAATAGGTTATTCATGAACTACAGATATTTGAAAGGTAATGGGATGCCCGTTATACAACTATGCACCAACAAATATAATTTCAGTTTCTTTAATACAAATATCATATTAGTGTAATATACTTTAAATGATTTTTGTACAAAATTCAACTTATTCTAATGAAACTAATTCTGACATGTTATAGCTTGTTTACACACAGGATTTTTAACCCAATGCATTATAATTGGCACGACATATTACTTCACTAATACTCAACATCCATGCAGGATTGTTGATGGTGATTCTTCCAAGGTTTCCCCTTAAAACCCTTAATCCATAGTACTAGGCTTACAATACAGGGTCCAATTTCCCTTCCAATTTTCATTGTCCCATATGCATAACTATACTAATATTGAATACCAAAATTAGAATTTCAATATTATATAAAAATTTTACACCTGTAGGACCTCTGCAGTCTGAACTTATGAAAGCAGGGTTTACCACCCAGCCCTACCAACCTACATGCCTAACAGGAGCTCTTCCATAATTAGAAACATAGGAGAACCCTTTGGCTGAATACCCATATCATTTTGGACCTCCACAGTGATAAGCACATGAGGTACATATCGAGCTCTTCCTGAGTACTATTGTCTTTCCAGTTTGAATCTCCAACTGAAAATATTGAAGATCTATATGCTTTCCCTAGACCCCAAAGCCAACTTGGCTCCTATTAGATCTGCCAAATCCAGAGACTGTGTGATATATGATGGCTGTACCAAGCAAAGACACTGAAGGCATGTCCTAACCAGATACAGTACTTCCTGACTCCCAGAAGGCCTTCTGGAATCGAGGTCACACTATACTATTTGATTCCAAAGAGTACTGATCCAATCCCAGATACCCAGACAATTTAACAACAGAAATGACCAGATGGTGAACGAAAAATGAAAGGACATAACCAAAAGAGGCCAAAGTAATTTGGCATTATCATAACCCAGTTTTCCTACCCTGGATACTTAAACATTCATGAATAGCAAGATTTTGACTAAAAATTTCATTTCATGAAGATGAAAAATACCTTAAATGAGGATAAAATAACACCTTTAAAGAAATACAGAAAACCACAGTCTAACAGGTAGAAGTCCTTAGAGAGGAAAAAAAAAATCACTTGAAGACATGCAATAAAATACAATTTATTTTTTTTCCATTTTTTATTAGGTATTTAGCTCACTTACGTTTCCAATGCTATACCAAAAATCCCCCATACCCCCCCACTCCCCACAAATTGGAAAGGAAGATGTCAAAATATCACATTTTGCAGATAATATGACAGTATATATACATATATGTGACCCTAAAAATTCCTCCAGAGAACTCCTAAGCCTGATAAACAGCTTCAGTGAAGTCGCTGAATATAAAATTAACTGAAACAAGTCAATGGCCTTTCTCTACACAAAGGACCAACAGGCTGAGAAAGACATTAGGGAAACAACACTCTTCTCAATAGCTACAAATAATATAAAATACCTAGGAGTGACTCTAACTAAGGAAGTGAAAGATCTGTATGACAAGAACTTCATGTCTCTGAAGAAAGAAGTTAAAGAAGATCTCAGAAGATGGAAAGATCTCCAATGCTCATGTATTCTCAGGATACATATAGTAAAAATGGCTATCTTGCCGAAAGCAATCTACAGATTCAATGCAATCCTCATCAAAATTCCAACTCAATTCTTCAACGAATTAGAAAGGGCAAATGGCAGATTCATCTGGATTAACAAAAACCTAGGATAGCAAAAACTCTTCTCAGCCGGGCGTGGTGGCGCACGCCTTTAATCCCAGCACTCGGGAGGCAGAGGGAGGCAGATTTCTGAGTTCGAGGCCAGTCTGGTCTACAAAGTGAGTTCCAGGACAGCCAGAGCTATACAGAGAAACCCTGTCTAGAAAAACCAAAAAAAAAAAAAAAAAAAAAAAAAAAAAAAAAAAAAACTCTTCTCAAGGATAAAAGAACCTCTGGTGGAATCACCATGCCCGACCTAAAGCTGTACTACAGAGCAATTGTGTTAAAAACTGAATTGGTACTGGTATAGCGACAGACAAGTAGAGCAATGAAATAGAATTGAGACCTGGAAATTAACTGACACACCTATGATCACTTCATCTCTGACAAGGGAGTTAAAACCATCCAGTTGGAAAAAAAAAAAAAAAAAAAAAAAAACATTTTCAACAAATGCTGCTGCCACAGCTGGTGATTATCATGTAGAAGAATATGAATTGTTCCATTTTCTCTCCTTGTACTAAGGTCAAATATAAGTGGATTAAGGAACTCCACATAAAACCAGAGACACTGAAACTTATCGGGGTGACCTTGGGGCAAAGCCTCCAATATGGGCATGGGGTGAAAATCCTGAATAGAACAGCAATGTCTTGTGCTGTTAAGATCAAAAATCGACAAATGGAACCTCATAAAATTGCAAAGCATCTGTAAGGCAAAAGACACCATCAATAAGACAAAAATGCCATCAACATGTTGGGAAAGGATCTTTACCTATTCTAAATCATATAGGAGACTAATATCCAATATATATATTATATATATATATTATATATATATATAAAGTACTCAATATGGTGGACTCCAGAAAAATCAAATAACCCCATTAAAAAATGGGGCTCAGAGCTAAACAAAGAATTTTCACCTAAGGAATAACAAATGGCTGAAAAAAGGTTCAGCATCCTTAATCATCCTTAATCATCAGGAAAATGCAAACCAAAAAAATCCTGATATTTCACCTCTCCGCAGTCTGAATGACTAAGATCAAAAATTCAGGTGACAGCAGATGATTTGGAGAAAGAGGAACACTCCTCAATTGTTAGTGGAATTCGAGCTCATACAACCACTTTGGAAATAATCTGGTGTTTCCTCAAAAAATTGGACATAGTACTAAAGGAGGATCCCACAATACCTCTCCTGGGCAAATATCCAGAAGATACTCGTACCAGTAAGAATGCTCTACACATGCTCTACTATGTTCATTGCAGTGTTATTTATAATAGCCCGAAGCTGAAAAGAACCCAGATGCTCCTCAACAGAGGAATGGATACAGAAAATGTAGTACATTTATACAATGGAGTATTACTCAGCTATTAAATAAATGAATGTATGAAGTTCCTGGGCAAATGGATGGACCTGGAGGGCATCATCCTGAGTGAGGTAACTCAATTACAAAAGAACTCACATGATATGTACTCACTGGATAATAAGTGGATATAAGCCCATAAATTTAGAATTCCTAAGATATAAGATACAATTTGCTAAACATATGAAGCTTGGAAAGAAGGAAGACCAAGGTGTGGATACTTTGCCTCTTCTTGGAATTGGGAGCAAGGCACACATGGAAGTAGCTACAAAGTTAGAGTTTGGAGCTGAGACAAAAGGATGGACCATCTAGAGACTGTCATACCCGGGAATCCATCCCATAATCAGCCTTCAAACCCTGACAACATTGCATACACTAGCAAGATTTTGCTGAAAGGACCCTGATATATCTGTCCCTTGTGAGACTATGCCAGGGCCTAGCAAAAACAGAAGTGGATGCTCACAGTCAGCTATTGGATGGATCGCATGGTCCCCAAAGAAGGAGCTGGAGGAAGTACCCAGTGAGCTTGGGGCATCTGGAATCCTCTAGGTGGAACAAAAATATGAAGTAACCAGTACTCCTCCAGAGTTCATGTCTCTAGCTGCATATGTATCAGAAGATGGCCTGGTAGGACATCAGTGGAAAGAGAGGCCCATTGAGCATGCAGACCTTACATGTCTCAGTACAGGGGAATGCCAGGGCCAAAAGGTAGGAGTGGGTGGATGGGTGTGTAGGTGTGGGAGGGTGTGGGGGATTTTTGGGATAGCATTGGAAATGTAAATGAAATAAATACATAATAATAATAATAAAAATGTCAATCTAAGAGTACATAAGGAGGGACCCATGGCTACAGCCACATATGAAGCAGAGGATGGTCTAGTTGGACACGAATGAGAGGCTCCTGGTCCTGAGAAGGCTCCATTCCCCAGTGTAGGGGAATGCCAGGACAGGGAAGTATGATTGGTTGTGTTGGTGAGTAGAGAGAGGATGGATGGGATAGGGGGTATTTGGAGGGGAAACCAGGAAAGGGAATAACATTTGAAATTTAATTAAAGAAAATATCTAATAAAGTAAAATAAAGTAAAGTAAAATAAAATAAAATAAAATAAAATAAAATAAAATAAAATAAAATAAAATAAAATAATACTGTGGAACAATAACTTCATAGCAGAAAAAAATTAAAGAAATCAAAGCACACAGAGGAATGCAGAAGAGCACTGCTCCCAAAGACAGCCCTGTCCTTATGATACTATAGCACATTGTTTCACAAAATGGATTTGATCATGTCCTCAGATAGGGCATTTGACTATACTATGTAGGTTATCCCCATATGATCAGAAGAAACAAATGGAAGCAAGAAGAGCAGAGTCAGAAGCAGATCTTAGACTGATGCCAAGGCAAGGCTGGGAGGCACAGCATGCTTTTGGTCTTCAAGGTTCCAGAGTGTTGTTCTCCACCTTCCTGATGCTGCAGTTCCTACAAATATATATTATCTTATGCTGTGGGGAATCCCAACAATAAAATTATTTTTTTTACTACTTCATAACTGTAATTTCCTAGTGTTAGGAATCGTGACATAATTATCTGACATACAGATAGTCTTAGACAACTCCTGTGAAAGTGTCACAAGGACTTGCAACCTATAGGTTGCCAAGAACAGTTCCAGGCATGAGTAAAACTAGCTAACCCCTTGAGTTTTACACTTTCTGCCTTCTGGAATTGTACTAGAATAGATAAGCTCTGTTTTAGTTGTCTAAAGATGTGATCATTTGTAACACTAACTGAAAACACACATACCAAAGTGGATAAGGGAGTCCAATTTTCCTGTCCTGGAATCTTGGCAGGTCTTAGAGTCAGCTCTAATCAAATGGAAGAGAAAGGATGCTGGATGATTCCCTACTCAAAGTCTTTGGAGACAACAGGGAGTCTGTTTGTTTCCATGGAGAATGGGGGAGGAATTGTACTCCATTATAAAGATCCTTACATTCCCTAATTTTATGCCTGATGGCCTATTGGAGTGTACTTTGTACTTTTGTTTGCTACATGTTGTGTTCTGTGTTCATGATTATTAACTCTAGGGTTCTTACCATACTTTCAAAATGAAATTCTTCCGAGTTTTAAATCTTTCATATTTGTCCTTTGTATACTATATGATTCTTTTTAAAAAAATCAGTTTATAGGTCTTTTGTACCAACATCTATCTTTTGGGAAAATACTTTTTATTGAAAATACATCTTTTCTTTCAATTCAGAGATAAGTAAATAACATTTTCCAAACTGTTGTAAAGGGGCCTTAGGGACTTAAGGAGATCTGTCTACTTCCTTTCCATAAAGGTGAACAAGGCGTCATCATCTCACCCTGTGTGCGAAAGTCCATTATGGTTCAAAATTGCCACTTTTGAAGTCTTTAGCAAACTAAAGAACTCCTTAATTATACCTTAAATTCTGGAGAAACAAAAAAGTAGGGGATTTTGCTGTTTCACTTACAGGTGGAAAGAAAGGCTAAAAATATTACATCTTCCCCACCAGAAATTTCTGTTGGAGGGCTCCTTTAAAAAAATAAAAATAACAAATGCTTAAGAAAATTTTAGAGTCGTGATCACAAAGCACAGATTTGTTGAAAATATTAAAAGATTTTTCCGGAGGTTCCTGTGTCTGCCCTTCATATTTCCAGGAGGAAACCTCCATCAGAGACTTAGAAAGGCTGAATCTGACCTTTTGTTGACCCCACTAGCTCAGTTCTCTTCAGTGGACATTCACAAGGTCATTTTAGCTGTAGAAGACACATGTGAAATGAGTGATTCCTGAAGGTATGCAGGCTCACTTTTTGCTTCAAAAGGCAAAAGAACCTGAGGAAGCCACATGGAACTCAGTCCAAGCCCACTGTGATGAGAGCCAGTCACCTACAAGTAAGTGCAAAGCAGAGATCTGGATGGTTGATGGCAGGGAAAGGAAATTCTTTCTTTCCTCAGGTGGTAGATAATTATCAGGAGAGGATCAGTGATATTTACTGCTGTACCCCAGTCTCTGAGCAGGCTCAGATTCAGCACAGGATAGCTGTTAAGTCTGTGTGACTATTGGGCCAGACCCTTCTTAGCTCCAAGACACTTTACTGATGGCAAAGGGGAGATATTTCTGGAGCAGTCTTCAAAACCTAATTACTTAATGACTTTGCCTCGGGGTAAGCTGAGGCCAGCCAGTATATGGCCGATCTGAGGAGCTCTGATGTTCCAGAGCAGAACGTGACACAAGGGACCAGTCAGGTATAGGAGGAAAGGAACTAGTTTTTAGCGCCCCACCTCCCACTCCCAGTAGCATCAGTTCCTGAGGTGCCTGAGACATGAGAGTCCCTGTTAGACCTGAAGTTGGGAAGAAGGCCGCAAAGCTGACTGTTCCTGCAACATCATTATCTTTGCTGAGGACTGAGTGGCTACTGGATGGTTGACAACAAGGAGATGAGGTTGCTTCTGGGAATTGGGAAGGAGACAGAGTCGGGCCGGTGATGTGTGGAGTGGAGTTTAGCATGTGGGGTCGTTTATTACTCAGAGAAGGGGCCTTGCAAGCAGACAGACAGTACTGTGGCATTAAGGATAAAGCAAACTTTGACCTCAATGGAGCCTGTGACTTTACTAACTTTAGGATGCAAATTGCACGGTTTGGTAAGTTGAGGTCGCCTGGTAAGCAGATGTTCCCTGGTAGGAAATCCTTACATGCTGACCTCTCTCTCTGGAACCCACCATAACAAGGAAAGAACAAACTGTCTTAGGTAAAGTTGTACTCTGATGACAACCAGCACAAGGCTTGCCCTTGACAGTATGGACACACAAGAGAACTAAAATGAAAGCAAATGGCTTTATTGGGAACACGGAGGGGGCATGACCTGGGTGCGAGGTAGCCAAGCTGACTAACCTCATAACGATGATGGGCCAGTTACTTGGTGACTGTGTTTTAGATTGCCTCAGATCCTAGGCGGGAAGGATCTTGATTGTTCCCTCTTAACAATCTTATGATTTATATTTCTGTCCAGATTTTTTTTCATATTTTTATTGATTATTGTTAATTTCATGTCAAGAACCCCAAGCAAAGTCTCTTCCTAGTACTCCTAGGTCCGCCCCCACCCATCTGCCCTACCCCCTCCAAAAAAAAAAAGATAAAAAATACAAGTCCAGTTTGCATTGCTTATGCACTTTCACACTGGAGCAAGGTCAATCTCTCAGTGACCAGACAAAAGGACTCAGTTCCATCCAGTTTAATGAAAATTTTATTTCTTCATAGATGCATAAAACTCCATAGTTTATACATTTGGTGTGCATGTATAAATAGTGAAGAAATTATATATAAATTCACTGGTGTGCCTTCTTCATATGGTAGTTCTAACAGCTTTAATTTAAATATTATTACCTTTTATTTACTTTTTAAAATATTTAACTTTCAAAGAGCAATTTCTATAGCTAATGTGCTAGTTTGGTTTCCTTTGGTTGTCTTTTTCCCTTTCTTCCTTTCATCCTTGAGGCAGGGTTTCTCTGAGAAGTACTGGCTGTCCAGAACTTTCTCTTCAGGACAGGCTGTCATGGAACTCACAGAGAGTAAAAGGCCTCTGCTTCCCTAGTAGGAGGTTAAAGGCATGCACCACCACAACCCAGAAGTAGTTAGGTTTTTATCCAGCAATATATAATGTTTTTCCCCACATACTCACCAGTACTTATTGCTGTTTGTTTGATAGTAATTGTTCTGACTGCTGTTAGATCTCAATTTAGCTTTAATTTGTCTTCCTCTGATAGCTAAAGATGTTGAATGTTTTACATGTATTTATTGGTGACTTGTATGTGCTGTTTTGAGTATTATCTATTAACTCATTAACCCATCCAGTGATGAGATAATTTTCCTTAAGTTTTGAGGTTCTTTATAGATTTGTCCAGATTAATATTTTTACAAATGTGGTTGGCAAAGTTATTATTTTTATTTTTTAACTTTTTTCCTGTCCTGTAGGCTCGCTCTTCATTCTCCTTTGCCACTTGCTTCCTTTGGAGACTGGAATCTTTTACTGTCATGTAATGACATTTGTCAATTCTTATACTATTTTTTTGAGCTATATGTGACTAATTTAAATTCCCTCAGACCTTAGACAGAAAAGAACTAAGCTTACTTCGTTTAACCTGACCTCCCTCCCCATCTAGTTTACTAAATTTTTTATTCTTTATTGCTGAATAAACATAAAATAAGTTGCTATTTGGGGTCCTTTTCAGAAACTCCTTGATTGTGCTTAAAGTGGGATATTGTAATTTTATTTTCCTTTAGCAGTTTGGGTTTCAAGTGTCATCTTAAGATCATGGGTCCAGCCAGGCTTGGTGGCTCATGCCTTTAATCCCAGTACTTGGGAGGCAGAGACAGGCAGATTTCTGAGTTTCAGGCCAGCCTGATCTACAAAGTAAGTTCCAGGACAGCCAAGGCTACACAGGGAAATCCTTTCTGGAAAAAACAAAAATCAAACAAACAAACAAACAAACAAACAAACAAACAAACAAAAAGATGATGGATCCATTTTGAACACTTTTGGACTTTTGGACAGAGTAAGGGACACAGTTTTAGTTTTGTTCTTTGACATATAAACACTCAATTTTTTGCCAGCCCCATTTATTTTTCCTCTTTAGTTTCTTTACTTTCCTTTTTGGGGTTTTGGATTTTGGGGACAGCCTATGTAGTGAAGAATGATCTTGAATCCCTTTTTTCCTTACCTCTACCTCCCAAAGTACTGGGATTATCCACATCAACATTTCTGGTTTTATTACCATTTCTTGAAGACATTTTCTTGTTCATCAATGAATATTTTTAACAGCAATGTGAAAACAAAATGGCTGTAGCTGTGGGTTCACCTCTGCATCCTTTATTTTGTTCATGGATTTTCTTTATTGTGTCAGCATGTGACTGTTACTATAGCTCTTTACTGGATTTGTTGTAGTTGTTGTGGTTGTTTTTTTCTTTGTGGAGACAGCGTTTCACTGTGTAGCCTTGATTGTCCTGGAAATCACTCTGTAGACCAGGCTGGCCTTGGACTCAGAAATCCACTGGCATCTAACATCCAAGTGCCAGGATTGAAGACATGCACCACCCCTGCCTATCATATTATTGGAAATTTAAATTGATTATTGTGATCCATCTATGCAATTTCCTTCTGTTTAAGATTGCTTTGGAAAATCAGAGATGTTTTGTATTTAAATATGAATTTTTATTTTTTCTTTTTCAAGTTCTGTGAAGAATGGCATTGGAATTTTTGATGAGGATTATATTAACCTTGCAGACACTTTCTGGCAGAAGTGCCATTTTCACAATCTTAATCTTCTAATCTAAGAAGAGGGAAATGTTCCCATTTTCATGTGTTTGGTTTCTTTTTACAATGTTTTTCAGTTTTCATCACCTTGGATAGATTTATTCTTAGGTATTTTATTTTTAAGACTGTATGGTTTGGTATTCACAATGTAGCCAAGGTTGGCTTCCAAGTCACAGCAGTTTTCCATGTATTAGTTTTCTGAATGCTGCAATTATCACAGCACAATACCCCAAACCCAGGTCTTCCTTTAACTTTAAGAATCTGGAATGAATGGAGTTCTCCCCTCCTGATTAACTTGTCCTTTATCATAATATATTTTTATATTATATTATATTTTTAATTATATTATTGGTATAGAAAAAACACTAGTTCTTATATCCTGACTATACATTATTTTGTTGAATTTATACATCTGATCTAAGAGCTTTCTAGAAGGTCTCTAGGGTTTTTTCATGTCAGATTATGCTATTTATTATTAAATTATGTGACTTCAAATTTCTCTATTTGAATCCCTTTTATTATTTTTTTTCCTTGTTCTCTAGGCAAGATTCTAATCAATGTATTAAATGCTACTGGAAAGAGTACATGGCTTTGTTTCTTGATTTTAGAAGGAATGTTTTCAATTTGTCACAGTTTATTGTAATTGGCTATAGGTTAATTACATATAGCCTGTAAGGAAATTTTATATAGTTTATTATGTTACACTTATATATTATAATTACATTATCAATCACTACATTAATTATATTATTACTATATTTAAACCACATGTAATCATATTATCAGTAAATTATTAAATAAATATTATTAATATATAAATGTGTAATATATAAATATATTGTAATTTATATGATTTAATATAATTGGCTATAGGTTTGTTACATATATCCTAAATGGACATTTTTTATATGTTTTATTTTAACATAATCATATATTATAATTATATTATTACTATATCATATTACTATAATGTTACTATAATATATTATAACCACACGTTATTATTGTATGATTAATTAATTATTAAGAATATATTATTAATATATTAACATATTGTGATTTATATGATTTATGATTATTGACTATAGGTTTGTTACATATACCCTACATGGAGATTTTTATATGGTTTATCATATTTCTCTATTATAATTATACTATTAATATTATTAATATAATATATTCTAATAATATTATTCTAACATTATAATACTATTATTCATAAATTATAATTATGTGATCAGTACATCATTATTAATTTTATAATATAAATATATAAATATATAATATATACATATAATACAATTTATATTAATTATTATTGTTGGCTATCGTTTTCTTATATATAGCCTAAATAGACATTTTTATATGGTTTACCATAACATATTCCTATATTATAAGTATGTTGTTAATTATATTGTTAATATAATAATATATTCTCAGTCAATGATTAATTAACCATTATTAATATATTAATATAATATAAAATTATATATTATAATTTATATGATTGATTATAATTGGCTCTATGTTTGCTGAATATAGCCTATATGGAGTTGTTTATACGGAAATCTCTTTTTTCTATCCATATTTTTTCCCAGAGTTTGTACCAAGAAGGGATGTTGAACTTCGAAAAGTCCTTTACCTCAGCTATTGAGATAATCATGTGATTTCTGTCCCTGTTATATTTGCTCTAGAAGTATGTTGATTGGAATTCTTAAGTTAAAGTCAACTTGACCATGGGTAGGGTCTTTTTAATGTGTTCTAAAATTTGATTATTAAGTATTTTGTAGATTATTTTTGCCTTTGTGTTTATCAGGAAAAATGGTCTAGTTTTTGTTGTATCCTCTGATTGTTGGAATCATAGTAATACCAGCTTTATAAAATGTATTTGGTAGTGCTTCTTTTTTTTTTTCTAGTTATTGGAAATAGTTTGAGAATTATTGCTCTTTTTTCCATAATGGTTTAAGATATTGATAGTGAATCAATCTGACCTTGGGCTTACACACATGCATAAAACCAAACACACACACACACACACACACACACACACACACACAAACCTTACACATATGAACGCACAAATTTATATTATATATATAATATACAAGATATATTCAATATATATCATTATATATTTGTTAACATATTTAATATTCAAAATGTATATAATATATAACATATTATATATGCATATATATGGATGTGTTTGTATATGCATATATTTGAACACTCTTTTTGTTTAACATAAGCACTCATAGTTGCCAATGATCATCTTGTTTTTATGTCTTAGATTCAAAACATAAGTACTTGCATTTTCATTTGGATCTTAGGGTTTTTACATTTTTTTCCCATTTTCGTTAAAACTTTGCAGATAATTGAAGTACATGTTCAATGCCAGTTTAATCGTATAGTATTTTGGGAGGAGTTGAGGAGCACTGTTTAAGTCTACATGGGAAGAGTTATCAGGAAGCTTTACCTTTGAGTTTTATCTTACAACAAGCTGCTGTATTTTTGTTTTTTCTATGAGACTGAATGGAAAAAAAAAAGATAAAAAAGAATTACAAGGAGGCTATGACTGCTCCTAATTAGTTGAGAGACCTAACAGAGACAGATAGGGTGTTAGTATTGAGCCCTGGCAGGCCTGGGACTCACTATACATATCAGGCTAGTCTCCATGTCATGGAGACTTTCCTGCCTCTGCCCCCTAAGTGCTGAAATTATTCTGTCTTAGTACCATTTTACTGGTTATACTGTCAGTCTTTGTGGTTCCAATGTCTTATTCAAATTTTAAGGAAGACATTTATGCTCCATACAGTATTGTGTGGTTTCCCTGCCTTTGTTTGACCTCACTAACCCTGACCTAATCAGGAGACAGGGACCTAGGACCTTTCCACACTGACCCTTAAAACCCAGCTTTCTTAAGCTGTGTATACAAAAGGTGCCTCCTGAAGGTGACATATGGTCAATTGGAGCTTCAAAAGGTAGATGTGGCTAAGGAGTATGAAACTTGTATTGAAGCCAGTGTGAGGAAGAATGCAACTCCTTTGTATCTCTCAGCATTGGAACACAGCAGTGAGTCTTAGACTCTCATGTCAGGGACAGAGATTCCAGAGAGAAAAATCTAGCTCCTTCCAGAGTTACTCAAAGTAAGCACAACGTGGAGAAATCTGTGTATTGGTGGTGGTCTGGCGGAGGGGGAGTATCTATGAGCTGCTAGACAGACCCTCATCTGACTCTTGCAGGCTCAAATGATAGATGCTGGCTAACCCCACCCCTGAAGTGTCAGTAAGACTTGCCATAGGCAACAAGTAGCTAGATTCTTTGCATTACTAAATAGGTCTGTTGGGGAAAGGAGGCAGCTTTCTGAGAAGGGATTCTTTTCTGATGATCTGTTAAGCCAGCACCATGAGGTGTTTGATGCATGGAGTGATTTGAAAAAGGGAGACAGCAGATCAGTCAAGTCTAGGAGCAAGGGACAGAAGATATTCATTCTTGGTAGCCCCAGTTCATGAAGTACCTAAGTATAAGGTGAGGTGAATGATTCTGAATAGTTCTTTGAAAGTTCCTGTGAATGGGGGAGGCAGGAGAAAGGATGTGCAATAGAGAGTGGCAGTTGGCATAACTGAAGCTTGGATATTCACTTGAAGGATGGAGACCAGGTGGGTGGGACCTAGGAGCCAGGGACAGGTTGCAACCTGCCCGGGGAAGCATTGTTTGCTGTGTGTTATAATGAGAGGGCTCATAGGACTTGAAGTCAGGCAGTGTCATGGTAAAAACAATGGTGTGAATTATAATGAGCACAAGGTTTCAAATGTGTGTGGTAGGAGGTAAAAGCACTCACTGTGCAATCTTGAGTACCTAGTTCCATCCTAAAAAACCTTGGTAGTGGGAAGGAATCTCAGACTCCCAAAAGCCACCCTCTAGTCATCCCATGCACCACAACCCACTTGTACAGCCATATTCTCACATATTCCTCATACATACAATGTAATAATAATAATAATATTACTATTTTTATTATAATCATAATAATAGTAATTTTTTCTAATAATAGTAATTGTAATAATTATAATAATTAAATCCTTATTTTGGGGATACAAAATATGAGAAATAAGGGTTTGCAGCTTGGTATGAAATGTTCATGTTGACCACATAAGAGGAGAGTACCTATTAATGTGTGATCTAGTTAATAACTTAGCCTTTGACCTAGGATCACAGGGAGGAGGGTTTCTGGCCACTAAAGAGCTGGGACAGAGCTTACCAACAGATTTCTTGGCTTAGGGTCTCAGAAATATGGAGTCTAACACCTATCTTATAAATATTTAATAAGGTACTTATTTTAAAAACAACAAAATTACTAATCTGTTCTCCCAGAGCTTTGAGACACTTCACCCCAATTTCTCTTTGTAATGCTTTGCTTAGTCTTACGAAGTAAACCATGACTGTACTAAGTAAGCTTGTAGATGATTTCAGCATTGTCTACATTTAAGTGTTTATATGTAAACATTTATATGTTTCTCAAATTACATCATGGATATGTATCACATGCTCATCTCTTGGGTGATACCAACCCAGAGGGCGTCATTTGGAAGCCTAGATATCTAGATCAAGGAAAGTAGAATCTTCTAAGGGTTCCATAGAGGCTTTTCCTCTTCCATGTGCCTGGATACTATAATCCTTTCAGGCTCCTTGTAGATAGGCTCATAGTTGTTTCTGAGTCACCAATGCACAGGCTAGGTATCTCTTCACTTTTGCAAGGAAATGTTACAGGGGAAATCGGGTTGAGGTCATTTTCATGGCCAGTCTTTTAGAGAAGATGTCAAGAAAAGAAACTGCTTTAGGAAAGGGAACAGAAACAGGAAGGAAGGAAAAGAGTCACTGAGGGGGAGAGGGAAAAAGGGTACAAGGGCAGAAGTTGAAATCCAGCCAGAGAAAAAAGCTCTCCAATGCCACAGTAGGCACAAGCCCTGAAAGCTGGGGAGACCAGTCTTTGAGCACTTTCAATGAATTCAGTGACTCTAAGATTTTTTTTTTTACCTCAACCCTCATCATACCAAAGGGTAAGAACAATACTACTCTCTCTCTCCTAAGTTCCTGTGGGAGATAAGCACACAGATGTGTGAGGGATGTTTAGAATAGGCCCTGTCTCCAGATATGGAGTGAACTGAGTATTGATTTCACAATAAGAACTCCTGAGATATTTTTTATGACATTCATCTCCTCACATGGTGTTTTTTTTTTTCCTTCGAGAAAAACTATTATGAAGGTTATAGCAAAGACAAAGTGGTAGAGGTGGGCATGAAGTCATTACACTTAGTGGGTGTGACAAGATCAAGAGAGGAAGGGTTGACTGCAAATGTTACTAGTGGACACTCAAAGCTGGAGGGCTTTCTCAGGGAAACTGTAGCTGTTTCCCTTTTGGGGACCTCCTTTCATTTGGAAACACTTGGATACCATTATTGTGTGAGGAGTGGGATTAGATGCCTGCACCTCTTTTAAAGTTTTAATGTTTGTATCTTATAATTGTGTATGGATGTTTTATGTTCCTGTACGCATGACTGACTATATACATACATGCATGCCTGGTATCTGGAGACGATAGAAGAGTTTGTTGGATCCCCTTGAACTTGATTACAAATGGTTGTGGGCACCGTGTGGGTGTTGAGAATGAAACCTGGGCCATATGTGAGAACAGACAGTACTCTTATCCTAAGAGGCAGTGTTCTAGTCATGTGTCTCTGCAGAAGGATAGGTGTTCCCAGCTGCAGTCCATGGGACTGCTCAGAACATGGCTACCTAATAGCAGAGAACATTCTGCAGGGATACTTGCGGGTAGGAATAAAAGCTTCCAGTTTCCACTAATTCCAAGTTCAGTAGCCACACAGGCCAGTGGCTAACTTACTATTACACACAGTTCAAAGGAGTCTGCAAAAAGGGTTTGTGGGCATGCTTTGTATAACTTTTGACATCTCTGTGCAGAGTTGGATGTGCACACTTATGTTTTGGAGAAGAGACCATGTCTGGCATCAGGTTCTGAAAGCTGAAAGGACAGGAACCATATACACGTTAGTTATCACTCCCCTGTCTCCTTTCTCACGGAGGCCTTCTCTCTGCTGCAGGCGGCATCCCTGTTGAAGGCCAAAGGAAACACCTGAGACCTGAGGCCCCAGGACCAAGAAAGAGCTGTCCAGTGGGAATAATGGAAGCACCCGTTAACTGCCCCACAGGGATCCTCTACTCAGCCTTGGAAATATGGCAGCCTGTGAAGTCTTCGTCTAGCGCTTCAGGCAGTTCCAGTATGATGAAGCGGATGGGCCTCACGAGGCCTTCGGCAAACTCTGGGGACTTTGTTTCCAGTGGATGAAGCCTCAGTCACACTCTGTGGAGCACATCCTGACTCTGTTCCTGTTGGAGCAGTTCTTGTTTATTTTGCCCAATACAAACACCAAGACCCAGATGTTCAGCCTTGAAATTAGACAAAGATTTCTCACCCTGAGAGAAGACCTCAAGAGAGATCACAAGAAGCCAGGATACAAGGTGAAGATTGGTTGTGGTTGTTTGTTCTCAGGCCAAAAATGGAGGCAGGCAGCTGGGTCGGGATGAGCCATTCTGTCTCTGTGTCATTCCACAGCCCCTAGCCTTCCACAGAGCCCTTTAAACATTCTCTTCTGCTGGATTCAGAAATGAGGTCAGAGTCTCCACAGTTGCTGACTCCATGCCCACTCTACAACACCCAAATGACAATGCCTCATTTATTATCAGTAAATGAATTTCTTGAGCAGCATCAGTTACTACAATTATCACTGTAGTGAGGAGATATGTATTGCTTGGATCTTTATGGAACAGTTTGAAAAGGCAATGCCAGATAGTCTAGAAAACATATAAAAGGAGGGAACGGGAACATAGTTTATTATAAACTATTATTACTTCTGTATAAATGTGCTTGGACATTGTTTTTCCTGAAGACACTTCAAATTGTCTTCCATGAAATGGTTCCATGCCTATATCTCTGATTACTCACTGTGGTAGGACAGTTAGAAGTTAACATCAAATTTCCTGTGCTATATACTCTTTATGTTTGTCATGTGTTATCCTTAAGTGGATAGATGCTTTTACCTTCCTGTAACTACTAACCAGCAGCAAAGCTATGAGCTTTGGTTAGGGTAAATAAGGACAACAAATGCAATGCTCTCCCTCCTGTTAAGAATTCAAAGAACATCTAAGTGACAGGAAAATATGTAACAGTATCTGGTTCTTCCTAAGTTTTCCTGATGTGCATGATGAATATGGGGGGGGGTGTGTGTAGATGTCTGAATTTGTGAGAGCTTAGGAAGAGCTTTCCATCATGAGTGATACACATCACTGGCCCATTAAATTCCAATAGCAGTTCACATTAGCATACCCCAAAGGCCTCAGAAGGAAGGTAGTAGTGCTTTGTGCTCAGAACCACTTCTCAAAGCCTCTGTACAGGGAAGGCCTGGATGTACACTGGACAGTGTCTGTGGGAGAGCAGCCAGCTGAGATTCGTCACTTCAGCATGGGACAGGTGCTGCTTTGCAGTAGCTTCAGCTTCAGGGCAGTTGACTGAATGGACAGGAATATGCCAAAGGACTCTGCCTCCTGAAGGTAGCATGACTGAATGGTTTTGCTTTCTTCCTGTCTTCCTGATTTGTTGAAAATAGAAGATGTCATCTTCAAGGGTCTAGACATGTCATGACCTGTCTAGGATCCACATGCCTCCCCCGGCACTTGAGTAATTGAAATGTGGCCATTTAGGTATAAATCTGTTGTGAGTATGGAATGTATTTGACCCCACTGTCTCCTTTATGTGTGTTGTCTGTAGTGGTTACTGGAAACGTAAAAGCTCCTCCCATTGCTCCTGGCCAATGATGTACTTCCTGTGAGGTAAAAGGAGCTGCATTTCAGTGGAATGATGGGTTCTGAAATTTTCTTCAGATCAACATGTGTGACATACTCCTGGAAGAACTGATGTAGATGAGTATGTTTGTCACACAATCCAAAACACCTGTGAGTCTACCCAAACTTAAGATAATAAAACCTGTCCAGGAGATCTCTGAGATCCCAGCACAAGGGCCACTGCAAAGCAGTTTCCATGGTCCTGGCCAAAGCCAGACCTTTCTGACTATTGGTAAGGCAATCTCCTTCCCCTCCTACTCTTTACTTCTGTTTGAAAGCTCATGTTCTATGATAGAGTTGGGACAAGTTGCCATTATCAGTTCTCTAAACATAATAGACATGGTCAAATTTCCTCCCAAGTTACCTTCCAGCCAGTATTCTCCAGTCATAAATTATGCTGTGCTAGTTTTTGCTTCCCTCAGCAACTACTTTAGTTCTCCACAAACAGTTGGATGTCAGCCTTGTGACAAGAAATCTGGCTGTCCACACTCCCTCGGTAGGCAGACAGAAGGAGGCACTGTGACAATCCATGGAAAGATATTCAATAACTACCAAGTTCTCTCAGCATCAAGTGATGGTGTTTCATTCAATGTGAAGGAGTAGAGGGTGGGAACAGAAGGCAAGGTTAGCATTGGTTATTGGCTTTAGCTAGCATGGGCTGTGAGCAGAGAATCTGAACAGAAAAATGGAGGAGGATTTTAGGAATAGGACTCTGTTTACCCAGGATGTGGAGGTTATTTGTACATGTCACATGTTGTTGAATGTCACTGAAAATGATATTACTTTGTTTATTATGAATTTTAATTTTTTTTCTTGATTTTCAGTTCTTATTAGGGTTTAGTTAATTTTTTAATGTTATACTGTTTTATTTGATTGTGTGTGTGTTGTGTGTGTGTTTTTAAGTATGTGCTTAAAATTTTTAGGGTTATATTTTGGGGGTCTAAGAGTTTTAGTGTTTCCAGGCAGTGGTGATCCATGCCTTCAGTCTCAGTCTTGGTAGGCAGAGGCAGGTGAATTTCTTAATTGAAGGC
>NW_028227277.1:5312138-5327138 GCF_978045245.1 Mus caroli | reverse complement strand
CGTTCTCCATCCAATAGCTAACTGTGAACATCCACTTCTGTGTTTGCTAGGCCCCAGCATAGTCTCACAAGTGACAGCTATATCAGGGTCTTTCAGCAAAATCTTGCAAGTGTATGCAATGGTGTCATCGTCTGTAGGCTAATTATGAGATGGATCCCTGGATATGGCAGTCTCTAGATGGTCCATCCTTTTGTCTCAGATCCAAACTTTATCTCTGTAACTCCTTCCATGGGTATTTTGCTCCCAATTCTAAGAACGGGCAAAGTGTCTACACTTTGATCTTCATTTTTCAATTTCATATGTTTTACAAATTGTCTCTTGTATCTTGGGTATGCTAAGTTTCTGGGCTAATATCCACTTATCAGTGAGTCCATATCATTTGAGTTCATTTGTGATTATGTTACCTCACTCAGGATGATGCCCTCCAGGCTCAACCATTTTCCTAGGAATTTCATAAATTCATTCTTTTTAATAGCTGAGTAGTACTCCATTGTGTAAATATATCACATTTTCTGTATCTATTCCTGTTTTGAGGGGCATCTGTTTTCTTTCCAGCTTCTGGCTATTTTAAATAGGGCTGCTATGAACATAATGGAGCATCTATCCTTCTTACTGGTTTGCATATCTTCTGGATGTATGCCCAGGAGAGGTATTGCGGGATCCTCTGGTAGTACTATGGTCAATTTTCTGAGAAACTGCCAGACAGATTTCCAGAGTGGTTGTAAAGCTTGAAATCCAACCAACAATGAAGGAGTGTTCCCCTTTCTCCACATCCTCGCCAGCATCTGCTGTCACCTGAATTTTTGATCTTAGCCATTCTGACACGTTTGAGATGGAATCTAAGGGTTGTTTTGATTTGCGTTTCTCTGATGATTAAGGATGTTGAACATTTTTTCAGGTGTGTACTGGCTAGTTTTGTGTCAGCTTCACACAGCTGGAGTTATCACAGAGAAAGGAGCTTCAGTTGGGAAATGCCTCCATGAGATACAACTGTAAGGCATTTTCTCAATTAGTGATCAAGGGGGGAGGCCCCTTGTGGGTGGTGTCATCTCTGTGCTGGTAGTCTTGGTTCTATGAGAGAGCAGGCTGAGCAAGCCAGAGAAAGCAAGCCAGTAAAAGAACATCCCTCCATGGCCTCTGCTCAGCTCCTGCTTCCTGACCTGCTTGAGATCCAGTCCTGTTTTCCTTTGGTAATGAACAGCAGCATGGAAGTGTAAGCCGAATAAACGCTTTCCTCCCCCAACTGGCTTCATGGTCATGATGCTTGTGCAGGATTAGAAACCCTGACTAAGACAAGGTGCTTCTCTGACATTCAGTATTCCCCAGGTGAGAATTATTTGTTTAGCTCTGAGCCCCATTTTTTAATGGGGTTATTTGATTTTCTGGAGTCCACCTTCTTGAGTTCTTTATATATATTGGATATTAGTCCCCTATCTGATTTACGATAGGTATAGATTCTTTCTCAATTTGTTGGTGGCCTTTTTGTCTTATTGACAGTGTCTTTTGCATTGCAGAAGCTTTGCAGTTTCATGAGGTCCCTTTTGTCAATCCTCAATTTTACAGCACAAGCCATTGCTGTTCTATTCAGGAATTTTTCCCCTGTACCCATATCTTCGAGGCTTATCCCCACTTTCTCCTCTATAAGTTTCACTGTCTCTGGTTTTATGTGGAGTTCCTTGATCCACTTAGATTTGACCTTAGTACAAGGAGATAAGAATGGATATATTCACATTCTTCTACATGATAACCACCAGTTGTGCCAGCACCATTTGTTGAAAATGCTGTCTTTCTTTCACTGGATGGTTTTAGCTCCCTTGTCGAAGATCAAATGACCATAGGTGTGTGGGTTCATTTCTGGGTCTTCAATTCTGTTCCATTTGTCTACTTGTATGTCACTATACCAGTACCATGCAGTTATTATCACAATTGCTCTGTAGTACAGCATTAGGTCAGGAATGGTGATCCAACCAGAGGTTCTTTTATTCTTGAGAAGAGTTTTTGCTATCCTAGGTTTTTTGTTATTCCAGATGAACTTGCAGATTGCTCTTTGTAATTCGTTGAAGAATTGAGATGGCATTTTGATGGGGATTGCATTGAATCTGTAGATTGCTTTTGGCAAGATAGCCATCTTTACAATGTTGATCCTGCCAATCCATGAGCATGGGAGATTTTTCCATCTTCTGAGATCTTCTTTAATTTCTTTCTTCAGAGACTTGAAGTTCTTATCATAGAGATCTTTCACTTCCTTAGTTTAGTCACGCCAAGGTATTTTATATTATTTGTGACTTTTTTTTTTTTTTTTTTTTTTGGTTTTTCGAGACAGGGTTTCTCTGTGTAGCCCTGGCTGTCCTGGCACTCACTTTGTAGACCAGGCTGGCCTCGAACTCAGAAATCCGCCTGCCTCTGCCTCCCGAGTGCTGGGATTAAAGGCGTGCGCCACCACGCCCGGCTTATTTGTGACTATTGAGAAGGGTGTTTTTTCCCTAATTTCTCTCTCAGCCTGTTTATCCTTTGTGTAGAGAAAGGCCATTGACTTGTTTGAGTTAATTTTATATCCAGCTACTTCACCGAAGCTGTTTATCAGGTTTAGGAGTTCTCTGGTGGAATTTTTAGGGTCACTTATATATACTATCATATCATCCGCAAAAATTGATATTTTAACTTCATCTTTTCCAATTTGTATCCCCTTGATCTCCTTTTGTTGTCTAATTTCTCTGGCTAGGACATCAAGTACAATGTTGAATAGGTAGGGAGAGAGTAGACAGCCTTGTTAAGTCCCTGATTTTAGTGGGATTGCTTAGAGCTTCTCACCATTTACTTTGATGTTGGCTTCGGGTTTGCTGTAGATTGCTTTTATCAGGTTTAGGTATGGGCCTTGAATTAATGATCTTTCCCAGATTTTTTATCATAAATGGGTGTTAGATTTTGTCAAATGCTTTCTCCGCATCTAACGAGATGATCATGTCGTTTTTGTCTTTGAGTTTGTTTATATACCGGATTACATTGATGGATTTCTGTATATTAAACCATCCCTGCATCCATGGAATAAAACCTCCTTGGTCAGTATGGATGATTGCTTTAATGTTTTTTTGGATTCGTTTAGCGAGAATTTTATTGAGTATTTTTGCATCAATATTCATAAGGGAAATTGGTCTGAAGTTCTCTATCTTTGTTCAATCTTTTTGTGGTTTAGGAATCAGAGTAATTGTGACTTCATTGAATGAGTTGGGTAGCGTACCTTTTACTTCTATTTTGTGGAACAGTTTGTGCAGAATTGAAATTAGATCTTTGCAGGTGTGATAGAACTCTGCACTATACCCATCTGCTCCTGGGCTTTTTTTGGCTGGGTGACTATTAATGACTGATACTATTTCTTTAGGGGATATGGGAATGTTTAGATCCTTAACTTGATCTGGTATCTGTCTAGAAATTTGTCCATTTCAGCCGAGCGTGGTGGCGCACGCCTTTAATCCCAGCACTTGGGAGGCAGAGGCAGGCAGATTTCCGAGTTCGAGGCCAGCCTGGTTTACAAAGTGAGTTCCAGGACAGCCAGGACTATACAGAGAAATCCTGTCTCGAAAAACCAAAAAAAAAAAAAAAAGAAATTTATCCATTTGGTTAAGGTTTTCCAGTTTTTTTTTTTTAGTGTAGCCTTTTGTAGAAGGATCTGATAGTGTTTGGATTTCTTCAGGATATGTTGATTATCTTCCTTTGCATTTCTGATTTTGTTAATTAGGATGCTGTCCCTGTGCCCTATAGTGAGTCTGGCTAAGGGTTTATCAATCTTGTTGATTTTCTCAAAGAAACAACTCTTCGTTTGGTTAATTCTGTTAATAGTTCTTCTTGTTTCCAGTTGGTTGATTTCGCCCCTGAGTTTGATTATTTCCAGCTGTCTAATCCTCTTGGGTGAATTTGCTTCCTTTTGTTCTAGAGCCTTTAGATGTTTTGTCATGCTGCTAGTGTGTGCTCTCTCTAGTTTTGGGTTTTTTTTTTTTTTTTTTTTTTTTTGTTTTGTTTTGTTTGTTTTTTTTTTTTTTTGGAGGCACTCAGAGCTATGAGTTTCCCTCTTAGAAATGCTTTCTTTGTGTCCCATAGGTTTGGGTATGTTGTGGCTTCATTTTCATTAAACACTAAAAAGTCTTTAATTTCCTTCTTTATTCCTTCCTTGACCAAGGTATCATTGAGAAGAGTGTTGTTCAGTTTCCTCGTGAAGGTTGGCTTTCTATTATTTATGTTGTTATTGAAGATCAGCCTTAGTCCATGGTGATCTGATAAGATGCATGGGACAATTTCAATATTTTTATATCTTTTGAGGCCTGTTTTGTGACCAGTTATATGGTCAGTTTTGGAGAATGTCCCATGAGGTGCTGAGAAGAAGGTATATACTTTTGTTTTAGGATAAAATGTTCTGTAGATATCTGTTAGGTCCATTTGTTTCATAACTTCTCTTAGTTTCACTGTGTCTCTGTTTAGTTTCTGTTTTCACGATCTGTCCATTGATGAAAGTGGTGTGTTGAAGTCTCCCACTATTATTGTGTGAGGTGCAATGTGTGCTTTGAGCTTTACTAAAGCATCTTTAATGAATGCGGCTGTCCTTGCATTTGGAGCATAGATAATCAGAATTGAGTGTTTCTCTTGGAGGAGTTTACCTTTGATGAGTATGAAGTTTCCGTCCTTGTCTTTTTTGATAAATTTGGGTTGGAAGTCGATTTTATTCGATATTAGAATGGCTACTCCAGCTTTTTCTTCAGACCATTTGCTTGGAAAATTGTTTTCCAGCCTTTCATTCTGAGGTAGTGTCTGCCTTTTTCCGTGAATTGTGTTTCCTATAAGCAGCAATATGTTGGATTCTGTTGGGGCAGCCAGTATATTAGTCTATGTGTTTTTATTGGGGAATTGAGTACATTGATGTTAAGAGAAATTACATAAAATTAATTGTTGCTTCCTGTTATTTTTGTTGTTTAAAGTTAGGATTCTGTTCCTGCAGCTGTCTTCTTTTACGTTCGTTGAAGGATTACTTTCTTGCTTTTGTTGGTATTAGTTTCCGTTCTTATATTGGTGTTTTCCCTTTATTATACTTTGAAGCACTGGATTCATTGAAAGATATTTTGTGAAATAGGTTTTATCATAGAATACTTTGGTTTTTCCATCTACAGTAATTGAGAGTTTTGCTAGGTATAGTATCCTGGGCTGGCATTTGTTTCCTCTTAGGGTCTGCATGACATCTGTCCAGGATCTTCTGGCTTTCATAGTCTCTGATGAGAAGAATGTTGTAATTCTAATAGGCCTGCCTTTATATGTTACTTGATCTTTTTCCCTTACTGCTTTTAATATTCTATCTTTATTTAGTGCATTTGTTATTCTGATTATTTTGTCAGGAGTAATTTCTTTTCCGGTCCAGTCTATTTGGAGTTCTGTAGGCTTCTTGTATGTTCATGGGCATGTCATTTTTTAGGTTTGGGAAGTTTTCTTTTATAATTTTGTTGAAAATGTTTGCTGGCCCTTTAAGTTGAAAATCTTCATTTTCATCAACTCCTATTATCTGTAGGTTTGGTCTTCTCATTGTGTCCTGGATTTCCTGGATGTTTTGAGTTAGGATCCTTTTGCGTTTTGTATTTTCTTTTTTTTTTTTTTCTTTTAGAATTTTTTTTTATTTATTTATTTTTTTACCTGTCCTGAGCTTTGGAGCCTGTATGCACAATGTAACTTTTAACTAATCTCTAATATCTTGGCCAGTCCTTGATTTACCTGGGCAAGGAAGGCTGGTCCATTACCTCGGGAAGATTTCTTTTAGGATCTTTTTGGCTATCACATTGGCCATCTCAGTCTTTTAACTGTAAGGCTCCTGCCATTTGTGTACCAGCTTGAACTCTCAGACCAAGAATGATCTGATCCTTCAGATCATTTTGAGTACCAGTTTTTTCTATCAGAATGTCAGCGCAGGGATGAGTATGTGAAGTCTTGGGCAGTAGGATAGAGATTGAGGACAGCAGGTGGAGCGAAGTTCACTAGTTCAGTTAACAAAAAGCTCTGATAATGTGTCACAGGAGCGTTGGTAGTCATCTATCAGTCAGGAGGGTTTTGGATAATGCTTTTAAGTGTGTGGGGTGCCACTACAGTTATTTGCTGTCCCAAAGTGAGCTTATCAGCATCTTTGATAAGTAGAGCTATTGCAGCAGTAGCTTGTAGGCAAGAAAACCACCTGCTGGCAACAGGGTCTAACTTCATGGATAGGTAAGCCACTGGCCTTTTTCAAAGTCCTAAAGTCTGTGTATGGATTCTTTTGGTGACCAGTGATCTCTCTTTTACATAAAGAGTGAAAGGCTTGGTTAGGTCAGGCAAAGGCTGGCCATCATTAGGGCCTTTTTTTATTTCACTAAAGGCTTTCTGGTGATCTGGGGTCTACACAGACACTTCCCCTTCCTTGGTTAGGGGGTACAACGGGCAGCTAAGGTAGCCAACCCAGGTATCCCGAGCCTGCAGAAACCAGTGGTGCCCAAGAATTTTCTTACTTGCCTTGGTGTAGTTATAGACTTTTTTTTTTTTTGTCTTTATTTAGCCACTGCTTCCCAACTCCAAAGGTGTATTTTAAATAAGTAACTTTAATCTGAAACAGCTGAGCCTTTTTAGCTGAGGCTCAGTCTTCTGTTGCCCAGATTTCTTGTCTAGATCTTGTTTTTTTCTTTTTCTCTTATCACTGTGGCCAAGATTCTAGTCAAATTTCTCTCTTGTTTACAATCCCTCTTATCTTCTCTTTTTTTGCCTCTCGCCTCTCTCTCTCTCTCTCTCTCTCTCTCTCTCTCTCTCTCTCTCTCTCTCTCTCTCTCTCTCTCTCTCTCCGTTTGAAATATGCCTTTTCTGCCTCTTACTTACTGGTTTTACTCTAAATATTTTTCATTTGGGGTATCTCTCTCATCTCGGACCTCTCTAATCTCTTTTATCTCTATTTTTACTATTATCTATTTCTCCTCAGTCTGCCGAAGCTTTGCTTTTTCTTACAATCTAAGCTCACCTTTTTCTAGTCCTCTATATGCATTTGTCAGAGCCTGGTGATTAGACTTGTATTTGCTCTTTACCTGGGACAGAAGTTTTAAGTGGGCAGATATCTCCCTCGCGGTTAGCAGCTTAGGGTGAGACCACCCTAGAAGAGAAAACATGTGAGGCAGGGAAGGGAAGGCAGCTCTCACAGATGGCTGTGCCAGGCCAACTCGGGGATGCAGGGGAAGGCGGCAGAAGAGGTGACTCTAGTTGGCCCTAGGAAGCCAGGAGAGGTCAGCGCTGTGGGACCCCCCTCAGGCCTCGCCCCTCTTTCTTTTCTTGCCCGTCCCGCAGGTGGTGAAATGTGTGGTGGTGGTGGGGCAGGCATCCCAGGGAAACCTCCATATCGGTGTTCCTGGGCCACAGTTTCCCACGTAGCGCCTTGTCTCGGCCAGTGCATGCCACTTTTGCTGAAGTTCTCAGTACGGCCCTGTAGCTGCATGCAGCTCCAATGGGTCTTTCGGGTTTCCTGGGTCATGCAGATCTCCGTGGAACCTCCAAATGAAAGAACCTAGTGGGGAAACACCCACTCAATTCCTGTTCGGTGTGCATCCAAGAATCACGAACAGACGACCATCTTAATGTAAAAGCATGTGGTAATTTGATGACGGAGCTCTGGCCGACACATATCTCCCACAGGAGACAGAGGTGTCGACCACATGGTGGAGCCATAATAGAGGAGCTCCGGGTCGAAATTATCTCTCGCAGAAGACAGTGGTATCGACCTGTATTTTCTTTGATTATTGTGCCGATGTTCTCTATGGAATCTTCTTCACCTGAAATTCTCTCTTCAATCTCTTGCATTCTGTTGCTGATGCTTGCATCTATGGTTCCAGATTTCTTTCCTAGGGTTTCTATCTCCTGCGTTGCCTCACTTTGGGTTTTCTTTATTGTGTCTACTTCCCTTTTTATGTCTTGCATGGCTTTATTCAATTCCATCACCTGTTTGGTCATGTTTTCCTGCAATTCTTTTAGGAATTTTTCTGTTTCCTCTTTAAGGTCTTCTCCCTGTTTAGCTGTGTACTCCTGTATTTCTTTAATGAGTTATTAAAGTCCTTATTGATGTCCTCTACCATCACCATGAGTTATGCTTTTAAGTCTGGGTCTTGCTTTTTGAATGTTTTGGGGTGCCCAGGACTAGGTGATTGGGAGTGCTACTTTCTGATGATGGTTAGTGGAATTGATTTCTGTTAGTAGGATTCTTATGTTTGCCTTTCGCCGTCTGGTAATCTCTGAAGCTAGTTGTTATAGTTGTCTGTGATAGGTGCTTGTTCCTCAGGTGACTCTGTTAGCCTCTATCAGCAGACTAGCTCTATCCTTAGCTTCAGTGGTCAGAGTACTTTCTGCAGGCAAGCTCTCTTCTTGCACAGAAGGTGGCCAGATATCAGTTGTTCGAACCTGCCTGGCAGAGGTTGTGTTCCACTCACCAGAGGTCTTAAGATCCCGTGGAGGGTCCTGTGAGGAACTTGGGGGTGTCCCGAAACTCCACGTGAAAGGAACCCCAGTGCTAGGGTGGACTGGAAGGGACTTTTGCCCCTGTTTAGGCTGGGTATCTGCCTCCCTAATTAATGCAATCTCAGGTCCTGCACTAATGGATTGGTGCAGACGCTGTATTCCAAGCACCAGAGATCTTAGGATCCCATGGGGGATCCTGTGTGCATCCTTGCATGTGTCAGCAGACTCCCCGGGCAATGCACCCAAATGCTGGAGTGGACCTGAAGGCTTATTTTATTTCTTAATTTCTTTATATTTCTTTTCTTTTCTTTCTTCCTTTTTTTTTTTTTTTTGAGTTTTTTGGAGACTGTTTTTCTCTGTGTATCCCTGGCTGTCCTGGAGCTCCCTTTGTAGACCAGACTAGCCTTGAACTCAAAAATTCCCTACCTTTTTCTCCCAATTGCTGGGTTTAAAGGCATGGGCCGCCATTGCTTGGCAACACTAAAACTATGAAACACCAAAATTAAAAACACTCAAATTTTAAATAAGTATTCAAGAACAAGAACAGCAAAATAACCTAAGAAAACCACTATAATGCAAAAAAAAAAAAAAAAAAACAAAAAATAAAAAAAAAAACCTGAAGGATAAATAAAACCTCAAAACCCTAAAACACACTAAAATCATTTAAAGAAACAGAAAAAAATACTAAAAATACACTAGAAGCCTGAAAAAAAAAGACAAATAAACACTCTAAAACACTCTTCTAAAAACCCTACAAACACTAAAAAAATCCTAAAAACTTAAAAAAACACACAAGAAGCCAAAAATATCACTAAACTTATTTTTTCTTCTTTTCTTTCTTTCTTTCTTTCTTTCTTTCTTTCTTTCTTTCTTTCTTTCTTTCTTTCTTTCTTTCTTTCTTTCTCTCTCTCTTTCTCTCTCTCTCTTTCTGTCTCTCTCTCTTTTCTTTCTTTCTTTCTTTCTTCTTCTTAATTTTTTTTTTTTTTGAGTTTTGGAGACGGGGTTTCTCTGTGTTACCCTGGCTGTCCTGGAGCGTCCTCTGTAGACCATGATAACCTTGAACTCTTAAATCTATCTACCTCTGCCTCCCAAGTGTAGGATTAAAGGCAAGGTCACCACTGCCTGCTAACACTAAAACTCTTAAACCCCAAAAATATAATTCTTAAATTAAAAAAAAGAAAAAAAAAACTCAAAAAAACAAAAAATAGAAACAGTAAAATGCTAAAAATACCCTGAAGCCTAATAAGAAATGAAAATCACTAAAACAACGGACCAAGTAGCACTCTGAACCCAAAAGAAGGGGCTCCTCAGCGTCCCTCCTCATTCAGAAAGCTTGGATGATTGCATTACTACCTCAAGCAGAACTGCAAAGTGAGGAAGATCAGAACTGGCCAGTGCAGGCACAAGGACAGCTTCTCCACGGGCTCTAGACTGGCCAGTGCAGGCTTGACGACAGCCAATTTCCAGCTGAGGACTGACGCGTGCAGGCGCAAGGACACTCACTTTCAAGGCTCAGGACTGGCCCATTCAGGCATGAGGACAGCCTCCCTCCAGGCTCGGGACTGGCCCGTGCAGGCATGAGGACTGCGATTCTCGAGGTTTGCTTGATTCCTGAGGCCAATGGCCACTCTAGTTCTGTGTGCTTGGCCTTCAGGACACTTTCACAGTTCTAGGGAGAGAGAGCCTCTCTCAGAGGAAGCTGCTTAAGTGTTTATTTTATTTATTTATTTATTTATTTATTTATTTATTTATTTAGCCTCGAGTAACCATTTGCAAGTACATTCGCTGCCCCTCTCATGGGCAGTGGCCCATTTCATGTTTCTTGAACAATGTCCTTCACAATTAAATGGCCAGACGTGTGGAGAGGGGGCAGCAAGCCTCAGCCTGGACTTTACCCTCTGACCACAGACTGTCGGTTTCCCAGCCTCCACAGCCTTGGACCCCCTTCACTGTCCCCCAACCAGATGGTAACACCTTACCCCAACAGGGTCAGCACTTGACAAGCAGAGACCCGAGGGACTTTGCTACTCCAGGGCCCCTTAGACCAACTGGGTAAAAGTTCAGGTGCCCAAATCCCTATGAAGACCAGAGATTCAAAACACCTGATGCGCATGTGACAGAAAAGCTAGTGAAACTCAAAGCTCTTATCAAGGCTTCGGCCAAGAAGAGGACCTCGGACCCTTTGAAAGATCTAAAAAAGAACAAAAAAATGGACACTTACACATCCTCTGAAGGTTCCAGAGAGCACGAGTCACCCACTGACCAGGGATACCAGACCATCTGTTTTACAGCCCGCCACCAGAAAAAGAGTAGCCTCCTCTTCTGTGCCCATCCCTGGGAAGGTGACAAGAAGCCAGTCTATATCCACTGTGTTTGAAGAACCTATGGATTTTGACCAGTTGGGTGCCAGAGTGCCTGCAACATCTTTTAAACATGGGGCAGGAGATGTCAGTCAAAAGTTCAAAGAAGATCACTCAGTGCATGGGCCATCTTCTGCTGGACAACATGGACAGGTAATTTCCCTGCACATTCAAGGTTCCCCACACCCTTCCCGATTTAGCCAGGAAGATCTGGGATCATCCACTTCTCCCCAAGATGCTCAGGGACTGTCGCTATCCACCCAACATGCTCAGGGACTGTCCCTATCAACCCAAGATGTTCTGGAACTAACCAGATATTTCCAAGAGTCTATGGGACATTCCACTTCTGCCCAAGCATCCCAAAGACTTCCCACTTGTGCTGAAAGGAAAATCATACATGCCTCCTCTTCCAGAAGGAGTTCTAAAAGGATGTCCCCTACCCTACCTAACTCTCATCTTTCCAATTCTCCTCCAAAGCATGTTGGACAAGACTCCTCTGTTCAAGGGGACCTACCACAGGCCCCATCAGACAAGGAGGGATCCAAACCTCCTTCTCCCAAAGGTAACGTCAGAGATTTCTCCTTTGTCCCAAATGCACCGAGTTCCATCTCCTTTCCCCAAGAGAGTTCAACATTTTTGACAGCTGCCAAAGCAGAGCATGGAGATAAGTCCTGTCACAAAGACAGCCAAAGATGTTCCCCTTCTCCCCCAAAGTGCTCTATGCAATCTGTTTCTAGTAAAGTTAGTGTGAGACCTGACCATGCTGACCAAGGGGATTTCAGAACTTCCCCTTTAAACCAAGAGCGCTTTCAAAGTCCTCTACCATTAAAAAACGGGCTCGGATCATTTCTTACAGTCCAAAGGGAAAGAAATGCAAACATGATTCCCCAAGTGAGCCTCAAACCGCTCATATCTGCCCAATCAGAGACAAAAATTTCCACACTTATACCAGGAGCTCAAGGACCTTTGCCATCCTTAGAAGGGGCTCTTGAAAGTTTCACACATAGGCTAGATGTGATAGAAACTCCCGAGTCGTCCAAAGGGACTCTTGTGCCTTCTGCACAAACACAAAGTGAACTAGAACCATCAACATCTTCGCCAGGGGTTCTGAAACATTCTCTATCTGTAAGGGGGCCACTAGGATTATCCCCCTCTATGGAAGAGCATCAAAGACATGTTCTTAAATCTGCTCTCCCACAGAAAAGAAGATTAAATCATTCTCCTGCTATGAAAAGTGACCCTGAACATTCTCATTCTAGCAGAGGACTGAAAGATGCTCTCTCCAAACAATGGGTCCTCAGAAAGTTCCTATCTGATCAAGAATTATTCAAATATCCCCCACCAGCCAAAAGGGCCCTCCAGACTTGTCATCAGGTCCCAAACAGCCGAGATTCTGCCAAAATGCTTCCAGGGAGCCAAACAAGCTCCATCTTTGTACAGTGTGCTGAGACCATACAACCCTCCATGCAGCCCTTGGGGGCGCTGGTACATTATGTATCTGTAGGAGAGGCTGTAAAGAATTCCCCATATACACCAAAGATGCTAGGATTTCCAAAACCTGTACAGGATTCTCTGAGTATTACCCTATCACATAAAGGGATTGTAGGACAGGATACCTCTACAAAAGGAATTATAGCCACAGTCCCATCTTTAGAAAGGACTCGTGGTTGTGACACATCTACAAAAGATGTTCTAGGACAGATTCCATCTGTACAGAGGTTCTGGATCCAATCCAATGTGAACAAGATGCTATGGGACGTGATTTGCACACACAAGAGTCTGTAGCATCCTGTACAGCTAAAGAAGGGAATTCCTTGGATTCTACCTGTGCACAAGAATCCATAGGGCCTCCCCAAATTTCACAGGAGACTATGAGAACTACCCTATCTCCTCAAGAGGATCAACCATCTTCCCCAAATACACAACATGCTATAGACTCTTGTCCACATGGACAAAGGGCCGTTGGTCCTTCTCCATGCCAACACGTCTCCAGAATATCTTCCAAATGCCCAGAAAGCTATGGGCTCTACTTCATCTTCAAAAGGCCCCGTGGAACCTGTTTTGACCATCAAGTTGGCTAAGACACCTGATACTTCTAGACAGAAGTTGTTATCCCCTTCTCCAGCTGAAGAAAGTTTTCTTGGAAATTCCATGAGTACACAAGTAGGGCTAGAAATCTCCCTACCTGCCCAAGAGTCTCTTAGATCTCTCAAATATGTCCATGATGCTCTAGGAGAGGCCACATCTACAGAGGTATCTCTAGGCCCTTGCCCTCATTCTGAAGCCACAGGCAAGTCTTGCACAGGTACACAAGACACATTAAGACCTTCCCCATCTGTGCAGATGTGCATAGGATCTACCATATCTGAACAGGGCACTTTACAATTATGCAAGTCCCATTTTAGCAGAAGTTCTGGAGTCTCCTTTGTCAAAGTGTTGTTGAATGTAATATGATTATTAGGATGTTTGGACGCACATACAAATAATGCTACTCATCTTCCAGAACTGCTGTTAAGAACAGTAAGATTATACTATACATGTCATGTATTATTCCTTTTAGAATTAGACTATTCCTGACAAGTCTGAAATTCCTAGAACACAGTTTTACCTGTTTGCACAGTACATCTATGAACTGATTATATATATATACATATATATATATACATATATATATATATACATATATATGTATATATATATGTATATATATAATATATATATGTATATATATATAATATATATATGTATATATAAATATATGTATATATAAATTTAGTGTGTGTGTGTGAGTGTGTGTGTGTTTGTGTGTGTGTGTGTGTGAGTTTGTAGCAGTGGTGGCCCATGACTTAAATCCCAGCAACTGGGAGAAACAGTTAGAAGGATTTTTGAGTTCAAGACCAGCTTGGTCTACAGAGGGAGTTCTTGATCAGCCAGAGAAACCCAGTCTCTAAAAACTCAAACAACTAAAATCAAGAAACAAGGTCATGTACTCTCTCCAATAGTATTTAATAAAGTGAATAGAACAGCAATGGCCTGTGCTGTAAGATCGAGGATTGATAAATGGGACCTCATGAAACTGAAAAGCTTCTACAAGGCAAAAGACACCATCAATAAGACATAAAGGTCACCAACAGATTGGGAAAAGATCTTTACCTATCTTAAATCAGATAGGGGACTATTATCCAATATATATAAAGAACTCAAGAGGGTGGACTCCAGAAAATCAAAGGACCCCATTAAAAAATGGGGCTCAGAGCTAAACAAAGAATTCTCACCTGAGGAACACTGAATGGCTGAGAAACACCTATTTTGAATAGAATTGTAGTTATTTTTTTAAAGGAATTTATTATGAATCTTGCATAGAGAGCAAGGCAAAAAAAATAATAAAAGTGATTCAAATAGAGAAATTTGAAGTCAAATAATTTTAGTAATAAATAGCATAACCTGACACGAAAAACCTCTAGAGACCTTCTAGAAAGCTCTTAGATCAGATGTATAAATTCAACAAAATAATAGAATAGTCAGGATATAAGAACTAGTGGACAGCATCATTGGTTGAATTGGAGAAATACTGAAGGAGGCTGACGTCACAGGCCCCTCCCATGACATGCATTTCCTGCCCTGGGCCTGAGTGACTTAAAAACTTTTACCCCCTGGCCCCGACCCCTGCAGCTCACTTCTTGCCCCTGGACCTCGCCTCTCTGGCCTCCATCAGAGGCTTCATCATTGACTTCAGGACCCTGGGACTCCCCCTGCACCTGCTTGTCATATTTAAATAAAAAATATCCCATGAGTTCCTGAACAGAAGGGATTTTTATTTTTGTATTTTTATTTTATTTTTATGAGAGCCCATTGGGTCAAAGGGGTACATTTTATGACATTGATCATCACTTTATGAGTCTTCAAATACTATAGCACATTGTTTCACAAAATGGTTTTATAATTTTTGGGGTCTTTTTAGGGTTCTTGAGGTTTTGTTGAATTTTAGGGCAATTTTTAGGGTTTGTACCTCTACCTCCCAAAGTACTGGAATTATTCACATCAACATTTCTGGTTTTTTAGACTTAAGGTTTTTTCGTGTCTTTTTAGGGTTCTACAGATTTTTTATTATTATTTTAGGTTGTTTAATGCTTTTTAAAAAACATAC
>NW_028227277.1:5304638-5307138 GCF_978045245.1 Mus caroli | reverse complement strand
AAAATTCTAAAGAAAATACACCAAAAGCTAAAAAATGTCCCTAAAATTCTTTTCATTCTTTCTTCCTTACTTTATATATATGTTTTTTTTTTTTTTTGAGATTGGGTTTCTCGGTGTATCCTTGGCTATACCCAAACCCTGAACTCCCCTCAATAAGAACCCTAAATATTTGAAAAAAATAATCTTAAAACCCTAAATAAGAACATGAAACCCTAAAAAGAACAATAAGCCCCTTAAAAAACCCTCAAAATTCTTTCAAAATACTCAAAAATCCTAAAAAAAAAAAGACCAAAAAAACCCATAAAGCTTTAAAAAAGGTACTGAAACCATTAAAAAAAATCCTTCAAGACTTAAAAAAAAAAAATAAAATAAAATAAGAAAGACCTTTAAAAAAACCTGAAAAGACAATAGAAACCTAAAAAAGAAAACCTTGATGTTTTTAAAAAATCAACAAAAACCCTTAAAAAAAACTATAAAATTATATAAAAAAAACTAAAAGAAACTAAAACCCCAACAAAATATCCCAAAATTCCAATACACCAAAAAACCCTACAAATAACCAGAAAACCTTAAACCCTAAAAAACAAAAAACATCAGCAAAAAACACAAAAAAACCATAAATACTTTAAAAAATAATAATAATAAAACCTAAAACATTCCTAAAATCCTTTAAAAACACTAAAGAACCCTAAAATACCTTAAAAATGTAGAAGAAATCAAGAAACATCAAAAAAAAAAAAAAAAAGAAAGAAAACCCAGAAAAAACTTAGGTTTTTTAAACAAACACTAAATGATCCCTAAAAAGCTAAAAACAAAAACAAAAATAATCAAAATAAAACAAAGCAAAACAAAACAAAAAAACAAAAAAAAACCCAAAAAACCCTAAAATTTTTTTTTTGTTTGTTTTTTTGAGACTGTTTCTTTTTGTAGCTCTAGCATTCCTGGAACTCACTCTCAAGACCAGGCTGGCCTCAAACTCAGAAATCTGCCTGCTTCTGCCTCCCCAGTGCTGGGATTAAATGCAGGGGCCATCACTGCCCAGCGACCCTAAAATACTTAATAAACACTTTTAAAAACAAAAACTACAATTCTAGAAAAAATAATAATAATAAAAAAAATAAAGCAAGAATTCTAATAAGACCCCCAAAATTCTAAAACACTAAAAATTGCCCTAAAATTCAACAAAAACTCAAGAACACTAAAAAGACCTCAAAAAGTATAAAACCATAAAAAAAAAAACCTATGGCATTTAAAAAATTGCCGAAAACACTGAGAAAAATCCTAAAATCATCTTTTATAGGAAAGAATCCTTAAGAAAATAAAATAAAAGCATAAAATGAAATAAAAATAAAATCCTTAATAAAAACATTTTAAAAACGTAAAAAAATCCTCAAAAATTTTAATTTTTTAAAAAATCTTTAAACAACCTAAAATAATAATAAAACATCTCTAGAACCCTAAAAGACATGAAAAACCCTTAACCCTAAAAAAAAAAAAAACATATAAAGTTAAAAAACGATCCTTCTAGAAACCTATAAAGCTGTAAATCTAAAGCTCAAAAATCTAAAAAAAAAAAAAAAAAAAAAAAAATATTTAGAAAACAACATAAAAGAACCCTAAATTACTAAAACACCCTAAAATCCTTTATAAAAAACTTAAAAAAGCCCTAAAACACTAAAAACAACAACAACAACAACAAATCAACTCTGAAAAAATCAAGAACTCTAAAAAGATTGTGCCAGAATTCCTAAAACCATAAAAATCCCAAATTTAAAACAAAAAAACCTAAAAATACATCAAAACCCTGAAACTCTAGAAAAACACAAAATTCCTATTTAAAAAAAAAAACAAAACAAAACTATAAAACCTTAAAATTCTAAATGAAATCTTGAAAACCTAAAAAGAATCCTAAATCCCTAAAAGAAAAAAAAAAAAAAAAAAAAAAAAAAAAAAACCTTAAAAGTATTGTTAAAAAAAAAAAAAAACCTCAAAGAACCTAAAAACCCTAAAACTCTAAAACAGAAATAGAACCTGAAACCATTAAAATAAAACCAAACAAACAAACAAAAAAATAAATAAAAAATAAAAAATCCTTTGTAAAAATCTAAAAAGACACTAAAAACATAAAAGTATACAAAGAAAACCTCGAAGCTTTAAAAAATCATATAAATGTAAATATACATACATCTACACCTACACCTACACCTACACATACACATATATTAGTTTTTTAGAACAGTGTTTTAGAGATTTTAGGCATTAAGTGTTTTAGTATATGTATAGTGTTGTTTTGTTTTGTTTTTTTTTTTGTTTATTAAGAAGCAGGCCAGCCTGGTGTTCAGAGTGATTTCCAGGGTATACACAGAGAAGCCCAGTCACCAAAATCACACACAAATTTAAAAAAAAAAAAGTAAGAAAAGAGGATTTAAAGATAGAAGGAAATTGATAAAGATGGAAAGAGAGACAGAAACATAGAAAAAGAAAGACAGAATTACACAGA
>NW_028227277.1:5264638-5302138 GCF_978045245.1 Mus caroli | reverse complement strand
CTTCTAGGCCTCTAGGCCTGTCAAGCTGACTCGACCTGAGTATGTGACAGACATGCCTTGAGGAAGGACCATCCATTGGAAGTGAGGCAAAGGCCCTATTCAATTAACTACTGGAAGGGTAAATGCAAAGCATTTACAATCTTCAGGATGGGGAGGAATGGAAAAGAACCAAACTTTTATATCAATCACAAATTTTACATATCCCCTGGAAATAGCCACTGGATAGGGAATACTAGGTTTTAAGACCCCCATGGGGACCATAGTCTTATTAAATTCTCTAAAATCTTGTAACATCCTCCATTTACCATTTCATATTCTTATAACAAAGGAGTGTTCCAAGGCGAAGAGGATGTTTCAATGTGTACAGCTATCAATATTTCCTACACTAACTCTATGGCTGCTGACAATTTATCTGCAGGAAGGGGCCAATGGTCAAGTCAGACAGGGGTATCATCTTTCCATGTAATCTTATCTGCCTGAGGAGCAGGGAGAGCAATGTTCCTTATGAAAAATGGGAGTCATAACCTAAACCTGATTGATCTATTGGGGGTGGCCTTTATTGGTGCAGGCATCCCTTGGCTATTTTTACCCAGTCTGTGTCCATGGAGTTAACACGGAGTATGCATTTGTTGAGTAATGACTCCATTGGTACTGCACATAATGACTCTCATTTGAGAAAGAATGTCTCTTCTCCATAAATTAATGGGCAGACCAGGGACAACATAAGGCTGAATAGAACCAGAATCTCCTTCATCATCTTCCCATGTCAATAACTCTGAACTCTGTAGAGTATTCCTTGATTGTCCAATTCCCTGTAAGTGAGTTAAAGAGTCCTTTAATGGCCAAGTAGCAGGCCAGGCACTTTGTAAAATCATAGGAGAATCTGCACCTGAATCTAAAAGGCCCTCAATGCTCTTGTCATTTATCTTAAGGCAGAGTGTAGGGCAATCTTTGGAAATTGCTTGTACCCAATACAGATCTGATGACCCTGGCTGTGAAGAACCATGATGTGTGCCCATTGCTGGATCAGAAGTATCTAAAGGTAGAGGCAAGGCTTGTGCTAAACGTTGCCCTTTGATACAGAAATTGGTCTTTGAGAGGCACTAACTAAAATTTTAATTTCTCCAGTGTAGTAATTATCTACTATTGAGGGATGGACAGTAAGTCCTTTCAAAGTGGCAGAAGCACGCCCTAATATATAATAATAATAATAATAATAATAATAATAATAATAATAATAATAAATAATAAGTATCAGGTGAAGGAGGGCCATAGACCCCATAGGGAGGATATAAACGCCATGCTCAGGTGTTAAATTTGCACTGGTGGCAGAACACAAGTTCAGTCCTGCTCTGCCCATGATGGCTCTGGAGAGACCAGTGGCTGATTTGTCTGCTGGCTGTACACCGTGTCTGGGAGAAATGCGATGGTTTTTGGGACTTGGTCTGTCCCCCATATCCGTTTCCCTGAACGGGAGGCAGGGGATTCCCAGATGCATCTGTCTGAGCTCTGCAAGTGTTTACCCAATGCTGGCCGTTTTTGCAGCGTGGACAAAGAAAATAAGGCCATGTAGGCCGAAAAGAATGGTCAGTAGGTTGTGCTGGAGCACCATTAAGGGAGGGCACAGTGGGACACTTTCATGCAAATTGTCCAGGCTGGCTACACTTAAAAAAACTAGTTTGTAGGCCAGCATGCTGAAGAGCCTTGCCAATTGCCATAAGAGGTTGAAGAGCTGCACCCATTGCAAGATTGACTGTCTTGGACATCTTGTAAGGGAACACAACAAAGATGAATCATCTCATTAAGATCTTTGTCCCTAATCTTACCAGGCAGGACTGCCTTACAAGCCGAATTAGCATTCTCAAAAGCCAGATGTTTTACAAGATTATTGTCTGCATCTGAAAGGAAATAAAACTTGAGATCTGTGATTCATGTAATGTATGTCAAATAGCCCAAACCTGGGGCTGAGAACATAGCAGAACAGACCAGGACATGCAAAGGCAGGCCCATCACCACCCTATCTCCCCCACCCCTCTCTGAACTCTGGCTGCTGATGTTTAAATGGACCAATCATGTGAAACCGTGCCAATTCCTCCCCCAGCCCCACTCCTTTTCTATAAAAACCCCTAGCTTCCAAGCCTCGTGGTCCAATCAACTGTCTCCTGTGTGAGATACGTTTCGACCTGGAGCTCCACCATTAAAATACCTCGTGTTGTTACATCAAGGCGTTGTGTTCTATTTGTGATTCTTGGGTGCACGCCGAATCTGGAGTTGAGTGGGGGTTTCCCCACTAGGTTCTTTCATTTGGAGGTACCAAAGAGATCTGCTTGACACCCAGGAACCCCGAAGGACCCCTTGGAGGTACGTTTGTTTGTGTGAGTCTTGTTATGTTGTCTGTTGTCTAAGTGTCTAAGTGTGGCACTGCTGAATTTGTGTCTTAGTTTTTCAGTTCTGAGATTGTGGGTTTGAGCCCCACCTGTGTTACCAGTTCTGGTATTCTGTATTCTGGCAGCTGCCACTGAGGACCATAAGGACCCTAGTGGCTGTGGGAAGAGGACGGTCTATTTCCCCACAGGCTGCACAACTGGAAGACATTCCGAGGGAGACCATGGAGTGCCCAGGGTACGGAACAGTCAGGAGGACCTGGCTTTTGCCTGGCAGAGTGAAGAAGAGTGAGTGCTCTTCCTGCCAGAGGAGTGGACGCGGAATCCCACTCTCTCAGAGGTAGCATTTGGCTGGTTGTATAAGTCCAGACTCGGACGGGTGTGTTTGGATGTCTTAGTGTTTTCTGTCTCTGTCATTGTGTTGTGTTTATTCTTATTCTTCACTATGGGACAGACTGTGTCTACTTCTTTATCTTTGACTAAGGACCATTGAATGGACGTTAGGGCTAGAGGACGAAATTTGTCAGTAACAGTGAAGAAAAAGCCATAGATGACTTTCTATTCCTCAGAATGGCCTGTTTTTGGAGTAGGTTGGCCAGCAGAAGGAACTATTTACTTACCCACCATAAGGGCTGTGAAGGCTATTGTTTTTCAGGAGGGGCCAGGGTTGTATCCAGAGCAGCAACCGTACATCACAGTATGGGAGGACTTGGCTCGCTACCCACCCCTGTGGGTTCGCCCATTCCTCCCACCTCTCCACCCTGGCACCAAGATTCTAGCCATCTGAGAAAATGGTGAGAAAGAGAAACCAAAACCACTGCGCAGGGGAGATTTTGATCGCAGCACACCAGTGATGAATCCCCCCAAGATCTATCCAGAGATTGAAGAAACCCCTGAGTGGCCTGATACCCCTCAACCCCCACCATATGCTCCCCAGCCCCAATCTTCAGCTCTCTCGGGACCCCTGCCTCAGGCCCCTGCCGGAGGAGGGGGTCCCTCCACAGGAACAAGGAGCCGGAAAGGAGTCACCCCTGAGGGGTCTGAGGATTCAACCTTGGCGCTCCCCCTCAGGTCTATTGGAGCTCCCCCTGCTGATCTGAACAGTCTACAGCCCCTACAGTATTGGCCTTTTTCCTCTTCTGACCTCTATATCTGGAAAGCTAATCACCCCCCTTTTTCAGAGAACCCTGCAGGACTCACTGGGTTGGTTGAATCATTAATCTATTCACACCAGCCGACCTGGGTTGACTGCCAGCAGCTTCTGCAGACTCTATTCACAACCTAGGAGAGAGAGAGAATTCTCCTCAAGGCTCGGAAAAACGTCCAAGAGGAGGCTGGGCGCCCTGTCCAAACTCCAGTTGAAATAGATGAAGGATTCCCGCTAACCCGGCCATGATGGGATTATAAAATGGCTCCAGGTAGGGAACGACTGTCCAATTATCGCTGGGTCCTAGTGGCGGGTCTCTAAGGTGCTCTCCGGCAGCCCACGAATCTGGCCAAGGTAAGAGAAGTTATGCAGGGAGCGACTAAGCCCCCCTCAGTCTTCCTCGAAAGGCTCATGGATGCTTATAGGAGATATACCCCATTCCACCCTACGTAAGGGTCAAAGGGCCTCAGTACTTATGGCCTTCATTGACCAGTAGGCTCCTGACATTAAGAAGAAGTTACAGCGAATTGAGGGCTTGCAGGATTACACTATAAGGGATGTAGTTAGAGAGGCAGAGAAAGTGTATCATAGGAAAGAAACAGAAGATGAAAAGTTAGAGAGAGAGAAGAGAGAGAAAAGAGAGGATGAGGATAGGAGAGACAGGATGCAAGAAAAGGTTTTGACTAGGATCCTGGCCGCAGTAGGAGAAAGAGATAAAGGAAGAAGAGGTAGACATTCAGGAAACCTGGGAGACAAAAGACAGCAGGGACCAAGGAGACCTCGAGAAAGCGGGCAGCACCTGGAGAGGAACCAATGCGCATATTGCAAGGAAATGGGCCACTGGAAGAGCAACTGTCCGGGAAAAAAACAAAACAAAACAAAACAACAAAAAAAAAAAAAAACAAGAGGTAAAGGTGCTTTCTCTTGGAGAAGATGAAGACTAGGGGGAAAGGGGTTCGGACCCCCTCCCTAGCCTAGGGTAAACTTAGAAGTGGCGGGGACCCCCGAGGATTTTCTAGTCTACATGGGAGCCGAATTTTCAGTACTCAAAACTCCTCTAGGAAAAGTGAAGAAAAATAAAAAAACCTTGGTGATTGGGGCCACGGGACAAAAAATGTATCCATGGACCACATCCCAAGTAGTAGACATAGGGCGAAATCGAGTAACTCACTTGTTTCTAGTCATTCCAGAGTGTCCTATGCCTTTATTGGGGAGAGACTTACTAACCAAGTTAAAAGCACAAATAACTTTCACCTCTCATCGACCAGAGGTTTTCTGGGGAATAAAAGTGCCCCAGACTCTAGAGTTGTCTTTACAACTAGGAGGGGAATATCGACTTTACCAAAATAAAGTAAAGCCCCATGAGAGATTACAGGACTGGTTGAATCAATACCCTCAGGCATGGGCAGAGACGGGAGGAGTGGGGATGGCAAAACTGGTCCCCCCCATGGTGATTGAACTTAAGTCCAGGGCCACCCCTATAGGGGTCCGACAATATCCCATGTTCAGAGAAGCTCAAGAGGGTATATGCCCCCAAATCAACAAACTGCTGCAAAAAGGCATCTTGGTCCCATGCAAATCCCCTTGGAACACTCCTTTACTTTCAGTAAAAAAACCAGGGACCAGTGAATACCGTCCAGTCAAGGACCTTAGAGAAGTCAATAAAAGATTTCAGGACATATACCCCACGGTGCCAAATCCATATAACCTCCTCAGCACCTTGCCACCTGGTCGGACATGATACACAGTCCTGGATCTTAAAGACGCTTTTTTCTGTTTGAGGTTACACACCAACAACCAGCCCTTGTTCGCTTTCGAATGGTGAGACTCTGAGAGTGGACACGCCGGACAGCTCACATGGACGAGGCTGCCTCAGGGATTCAAGAACTCACCCACTTTGTTCGATGAAGCCCTACACCGAGATCTTGCTCTTTTCTGAGCCAATAACCCACAGGTGACTCTTCTGCAATATGTAGATGACCTGCTCCTAGCTGCAGAAACACGCAAGGACTGTGAAATTGGAACCCATAACCTCCTGGGCGAGTTAGGTAAGCTGGGCTATTGGGCCTCTGCTAAAAAGGCTCAGTTATGCCAGATAGAAGTGACCTACCTAGGATATGTCCTGAGAGATGGACAACGGTGGCTCACAGAAGCCAGAAATCAAGCTGTTATGCAGATCCAGGCCCCAACCACTGCTTGCCAGGTAAGATAGTTCCTGGGGACTGCCGGGTTTTGCAGACTCTGGATTCCGGATTTGCCTCACTGGCAGCTCCCTTGTATCCACTAACCAAAGAGAAAGGGGAATTCACCTGGACCAGGGAACATCAGCTAGCCTTTGAAACTCTCAAAAAGGCACTGTTGCAGGCTCCAGCATTGGCCCTGCCAGATTTAAACAAACCTTTCACTCTATACATTGATGAAAGAAATGGAGTGGCAAGGGGAGTCCTTACCCGGGTTTTGGGATCATGGAAGTGCCCGGTAGCCTACTTATCAAAGAAACTGGACTCTGTGGCCAGTGGATGGCCCTCCTGCCTGCGAGGGATAACAGCCACGGCTATGCTATTAAGAGATGCTGACAAACTGACTATGGGCCAGAATGTTACCATAGTGGCCCCACACTCTCTTGAGAGCATCGTCAGGCAACCGCCGGACTGCTGGATGACCAATGCCTGAATGACGCTTTACCAGAGTCTATTGCTGACAGAGCGAGTAAGTTTCGCACCCCCAGCCATTCTCAACACTGCCTCCTTACTACCTGAGGCTGACGAGACCCCTGCACATAAGTGTGAAGAAATACTGGCAGAAGAGCCTGGAATCTGGCCAGAACTCACAGACCAACCTTGGCCAGGGGCGATGACTTGGTTCACGGACGTAAGCAGCTTTGTAGTAGAAGGTAAGCAGAGGGCTGGGGCAGCAGTAGTGGATGGAAATTCTGTCATATGGGCCAGCAGCCTACCGGATGGTACATCAGCTCAAAAAGGGGAACTAATTGCACTAATTCAAGCCTTAAGGTGGCAGAAGGAAGGACTCTTAATGTCTATACCGACAGCCGGTATGCTTTTGCCAAGGCTCATAGTCACGGAGCAATATACCGACACCATGGACTGCTGACGTCTGCCAGCAAAGATATCAAAAATAAAGAAGAAATTCTCAGCTTATTAGAAGCTGTTCATCTGCCCCGTTGGGTGGCAATTATCCATTGCCCAGGACACCAGAAGGGAACTGGGCCCGTTGAAAAGGGAAATCAAACGGCAGACCAAGAAGCTAAAAAAGCAGCCCAAGGGCCAATGACTGGTTATGAGAACCCAATAGCCCGCTGCTGAGGAAATAAATAAAAGAACCCTCACAGAAGAAGAGGGGCGAGATTACTTAGCTAACATAGATCATCTGACTCATTTAGGAACTAAAAAAATACTAAAATTGGTTAGTAAGTCCCCCTATTACATTCCTGGATTAAAGAGAATTGTGGAGGAGATAATAAAAAACTTCCTTGCTTGTGCACTTACCAATGCTGAGTCTAGCAAGCTCCAGGAAAGAAAACAACTGCGAGTAGACAGGCCTGGAGCCTACTGGGAAACTGACTTCACTGAGGTGAAACCAACTATGTATGGAAATAAATATCTCCTAGTTTTTATAGACACCTTCTCGGGATGAGTCGAAGCGTTCCCCACCAAGAAAGAAATGGCTAATGTAGTGGTCAAGAAGATACTTGAAGAAATCCTTCCCCGCTTTGGGGTACCTAAGGTAATGGGGTCAGACAACGGACCTGCCTTCATCTCCCAGGCAAGTCAGGGATTGGCCAGGCAACTGGGGACAAATTGGAAATTACATTGTGCATACAGAGTCCAGAGTTCAGGACAGGTAGAGAGGATGAACAGAACGCTAAAGAAGACTCTGAATAAAATAGCCTTAGAATCCAGCGGAAGTGATTGGACAGCCGTTCTCCCTTATGCCTTGTTCAGGGTTCGGAATACACCTGGACCCCTTGACCTAACTCCATTTAAGTTAATGTATGGGGCGTCGCCACCCATTTTTATGACTGTAGGGGATAGGAATCGCCCGGATGTGTCTTTCTCTCCTTCTTCTAGTATTTTGGCTCGATTAAAAGCTCTCGAAATAGTAAGAAATGAGGTCTGGGAACAGCTAAAAGAAACCAATATTGCTGGTGACACACAGGTGCTGCACCAGTTTGAAGTAGGAAATGCAGTCCTGGTGAGGAGACACCAAGCGGGAAACCTAGATCCGAGGTGGAAGGGACCCTACTTGGTGCTACTGACAACGCCCACCGTGATCAAATTGGAAGGAATCCCCACTTGGGTCCATGCATCCCACGTCAAGAGAGCACCCCCTGGAGTCAGCCATGATGAGTGGACTTTGGAGAAGACTACTAACCCTTTTAAGTTGTGCCTGCTTTGTAGGAGTGATCCCAATGGACTTCAACCCCCACAGTCCTGTTCAACAAACGTGGGAGGTACTCAATGAGGAGGGTAGGGCTGTATGGACAATCGCCAAGGTACACCCTCTGTGGACTTGGTGGCCTGATCTTTTCCCTGACATCTGTAAGTTGTCTATAGGAGCCCCTACTGGATGGGACTTGGAGGGGTACTCTGACATTCAGAGGGCACCTTTAACACCCCGTCCGTACGTAGAAAAACATTTGAGAGACCCATGGGGTGGTTGCTCTAACCAAAGGGATAGAAGTATGCTTCAAACCCATCCCTTCTTTGTCTGTCCCGGGTCCCACCAAAGTCAATCCCTTAATCCAACATGTGGAGGTAAGGCTGACTTCTTTTGCAAGAGCTGGGGTTGCGAGACTTCAGGTACAGCCCACTGGAAGCCCTCCTCAAGCTGGGACTATATTAGAGTAACAGCCAACTATTCCCTAGCGTCTTATATACCTGGAGGATTTGACCTAGATGAGTGTACTGACTGGTGCCATCCGCACCGTGTCACCTTTACTGAACCAGGGAAAAGAGCTCTGGGATGGACAAAAGGGTATACCTGGTGTCTTAGGATTTACAAGGAAAGATATGATGAGGGATTATTGTTCACTATCAGATTAAAAATAGAGACCCCCTACAATCCTTTAGGCCCCCCAACCAAGTCCACACCCTTCACCCATACTATTACTCAGCGTACTCCATTGATTGCAGACCCCCTTAGTATGGCTGCTATCACCTAATCTCCCACTCCTCAGGTACCTCTAACTATTACCACGGCGATTCCTTCAACAAGACAGAGGATGTCTAACCTAGTGAGAGGAGCTGTTTATGCCCTTAATAGAACTGATCCAAGGGCTACTGAGGACTGCTGGCTATCCCTGTCCTCGGGTTCGCCTTATTATGAAGAAATTGCCTTCAATGGAGATTTCAACAGAATCAGCAGCCATACTTCCTGCTCTTGGGGAACAGGACAAAAACTGACCCTGACTGATGTATCTGTGAGGAGTCCAGGTCTCTGTATAGGCACCCCACCTTCCACTCACAAACACCTATGCAGACAAATTCAGTCCATGTCCAGAACGGAAGCTAATTATTATCTTGTATCTTCCCCAGTTGGATGGTGGGTTTGCAATACAGGACTTACTCCCTGTGTATCAACTAAGGTTTTTAATTCAACTCATGATTTTTGTGTCATGATCTAGCTGTTACCCCACATATATTATCACCCTGCATCCAGTTTAGAAGAAAGCTATGCTGGCCCGTGGTCGAAAAGAGAACCAATTACTTTAACCCTGGCTGCATTCATGGGAATAGGTATGGCAGTAGGAGTGGGGACAGAAGTTTCAGCTTTGATAGAAGGAAGACAGGTTAATTCAGTCTTTGAGGGATGCTGTCAATGAAGACCTAATGGCAATAGAGAAGTCCATTGATGCTTTAGAAAAATCTTTGACCTCCCTGTCTGAGGTAGTTTTGTAGAACAGGAGAGGCCTTGATTTGTTGTTCCTAAAAGAAGGAGGACTGTGTGCCGCCCTTAAAGAAGAGTGTTGCTTCTATGCAGATCATACAGGAAGAGTTAGAGACTCTATGCAGAAACTGAAAGATTAGAGTGAAGGAAACGGGAATGGAATGCTCAAAGTGGGTGGTTTGAGATGTGGTTTGAATTATGACCATCTTGGATAACTTCTTTGATTTCCGCTGTAGCTGGACCAATCCTTATGATATGCTTACCTTTAGTTTTCAGCCCCTGTATAATAAATAGAGGAATGGCTTTCATCCAGAGTAGAATTGATACAGTAAAACTCATGGTTCTTCAGAGACAATATCAACATATAGTTCAGGTAAATGAAGAGTTAGGGGACACCAATCTCTAAAATTCTATGATTAGAATTAGTCTAAACAGAAGAAGAGGGGAATGAAAGGAAATAAAACTTGAGACCTGTGATTCATGTAATGTATGTCAAATAGCCCAAAGTGTTGTTTGTGAGCTTTGAAAACTGGGGCTGAGAACATAGCAGAACAGACCAGGACATGCCCGGGCAGGCCCATTGCCTCCCTATCTCCCACCCCTCTGACCTCAGGCTGCTGATGTTTAAATGGACCAATCATGTGAAACCGCGCCAATTCCTCCCCCCGCCCCACTCTTTTTCTATAATAACCCCTAGCTTCCAAGCCTCGTGGTCTAATTCACTGTCTCCTGTGTGAGATGCGTTTCGACACGGAGCTCCGCCATTAAAATACCTCGTGTTGTTACATCAAGTCTTTGTGTTCTATTTGTGATTCTTGGGTGCACGCTGAATCGGGAGTTGAGTGGGGGTTTCCACACTAGGTTCTTTCACATCCTCATGACCTAAGGTCCTTTTTGCAGCCTCAAGCAAATTACTAACACATTCACTAAAGTCTTCTTGGGTTCCTTGAATGATTTTAGTTAAAGGGGAAATAATGGAACCTTTCATAGGAAAAGCATGCCAAGTTCCCAATGCTGTGTTAGCAGTTTGAGCCAAGAGACCCACTGGGCAATTTCTGCCTGGCCTTAACCAAATATTTTTCTTGACCAGAAAGCTTTTCCAAGGTCCAGCCATTCCAAGCACTAGAGGGTTTTTCTGATTAGCTACTGCAATGGTCTGGCACCTATTGAGGAAATCAAACCTCCATGAGAAAAACTATCCTCGAGTTAACACAGTTTAAATATCTTTGATCAAAGAACAAAGAAATACCCTATAAGAAGCCAAAAAACCCTAAATTATTTTTTTTAAACTTTCAAAAATCTAAAAACACCCTAAAACTCTAAAAGAAAAAAACCTGAAAGTCTAAAAAATCCGTAAAACCCTAAAAATAACCCTAAAGTCTTTTTTTAAAAATTCAAAAACATTAAAAAACCCTAATTTTTTTTAAAGTCCTAAAAAAATTCCTAAAAAACCAACCAAACAAACAAACAAAAAACAAAACAAATACCAAAACAAAAACTTGCAGGAGATTTTAAAACACTAAAAAAACAAACAAACAAACAAACAAACAAACAAACAAAAAAAAACCCTAAATTTCTAAAATAAAATAAAATAAAATAAAATAAAATAAAATAAAATAAAATAAAAACTTAGGACCCAAAAACCCAAAAACAATACTCAAAAACAAAACACTATCACCTTCAAATAAACATATATTTATGTTATATATATACATATATAAACATTACAATGAACCTAAAACCCTAAAATAAACAATTAAACCCTAATTCCTAAAAAAAAAAAAAAAACCCTACATTTCTAAAAAAAAAATAATAAAATAAATAACTAAATAAATACAATAAAATAAAATCTTCGGAACCAGAAACGCAAAACCAATACTCAAAAACAATAATCTATAACCTTTAAATAAACATATATATATATATATATAAAACATTACAATGTACATTAAACCCTAAAATAAACCAGGAAACCCTAATCCCTAAAATGAAACAAACGACAAAAACAAGAGAAACACAAAATAAAAACACACAATTACAACCCTGAAAAACCCTAAATTTCTAAAAAAAAATTCTAGAACCATAAAAAAATTCCTTAAAAAATTTTTCAAAAAACCCTGAATTTTCCCCCCCAAATCTTGAAATCTTAAAAAAAGAAACCTAAATATCTATAATGCTAAAAAACACTAATTCTAAAAAAAAATTCTTTAATTCAGAAAAACCTAACCCCCCCAAAAATCCCTAAAATTCCAAAAAAAAAACCCTAACACACACACAGACACCCAAAAATCTTAAATAACAATATAAACCTAACACCCTAAAGCTGTAAAATAAACCGTGAAACACAATAAAACAAACAAACAAACAAACAAACAAACAAAGCAACTTTAAACTTCTAAAAACTAAAAACAAAAAAAAAATCTCTAGAAATCAAAAAACAACCTTCCAAAATACATAAGACCCTCAAAACCCCAAAATAACCCTAAAGATTTTTATGAAAATCCTAAAAAAATTCCTAAATCCTTATAAAGCTAAAAAATTAAAAATTAAACTCATTTTTAAAATACACATAAAAATCCCTAAAATCAGAAAAAAACTAAAAAATTAAACCGTGAAAAAATTATAAAAGCCTAAAAAGAAGCCATAAAATAACTATTAAAAAAAAAAAGACCAAAAGCTCCCCAAACCCTAAAATTATTTAAAAATCAAAAAAAAAAAAAACCCTGACACCCTAAAAAAAAATTAAAGAATTAAACAACAACAAAAAAAACCATTTAAATCTTTTTTTAAAAACCTGAAAAATCCCTAATAACCATAAAATTAAAAACAAAAACAAAGACAAAAACAAAAACAAAAATGAAGCTTTAAAAAAAATCACCAAAAATCCAAAATTCTTTTTTAAAACTCAAGAATGATAAAAAGACCCCCTCAAAAAACCCTAAAATCCTAAAAAAAAACCCTCCTAAAATATATTAAAAGCACTTAAAATACATCAAAACCATGAATCTCCCCAAATCTCTGAAACACACTTTTAAAAATGTATAAAATCCTAATAACCTAAATATAAAAACTGAAATCCTAAAAAGAATCCTAAATTCAAAAAAAAAAAAATCTATAATACCAAAATAAACCCATGAACCCTACAGACACTAAAACAAAAACCAAAAATCCCTCAAATAACTTAAAGCTGTAAAAAAAAAAAAAAGAAAAAACAACAAACAAAGAAAAATACAACAACAAAAAAAACATATAAAACATAAAAACAAAAAAAAAACAAGAACTCTTAAGAAATCCTAAAACATTCTAAAAACCTAAAAAAGACCTAAAATTCTACAAAACCTAAAGAACCCTAAAAAAAAAATGTAAAACTATAAGAAAAAACCCTAAGGCTCCAAAAAAAATCCCAAAAATTTAAAAACACAATAAAATTCTTTAAAAAACATATACAAACAAGAAAACACCATGAAATTTCTTTTTAAAAAAAAACTTCAAAAAAATCTTAAATCACTAAGAAAATTCCTATAATTCTGAAAAACTGAAGAACACTAAAAAGACACAAAAAACACTAAAACCATAAAATACCTAAAATCCTTTAAAAAGAAAAAGCTGAAAATCCATCAAAACACTGAAATCCAAAAAAAACCCTTTAACGATGTACAACATACCAACAAAACTTTAAAGCCCTAAATAAAAACCTGAAACCCTAAAGAGAATGCTAAAGTTCTAAAAAAAAAAAAAAAAAAAAAAACCTTTAAATTCTAAAAATAAAATAAAATAAAATAAATTACAAGAAATCTAAGATGAGAGCATGCCCTGCTTATAGTCTATGGTAAGGCAGCTGTTTAACTTTCACAATTTTGGGTGATGTATTCCGGGAGTATCAGATTGAGTAAAGGGGATTATTCCTCCAGATGATCCTGAATCACATGCTTTTGAAGAGTCAGGACTAGTGGTACTCAATTTTCCCAATATTGTGGCCCTTTAAAGCACAGCTCCCAAATCGTAATGTTATCTCATTGCAAATTCAAACTATAATTTTGTTATAGTCATTGATTGTAATGTATATATCTTATAAACAAGATATATGATATGGGACACTTGTATCAGAGTTGTTTGAGCACTGAGAGGAGTCTCAACCCATGGTTTGAAAACCATTAGTCTGGACACGATGGGGGTACCATTACCAATGTATATTGTTTATCTAGTGTTGCTGGGCAGATGTCTCCCACCATTGATCACAGAGAGTTTTTCAAGAACAGGCTTCTTCTGAGTCCCCAAACTTTTTCCACACATGTACAGCTTGTTGATGATCACTGATGTATCAAATGGCCTTACTTAGTAAATTAAAGTAATCCAGTTATCTCTTAAAATCTAGAAAATGGTGATTCTAAAAATAGTTCTACTAGCTAAAAGCAGTGGCTGGCACTCTTCCTAGGGATCCCTTATGTAGTGTCCCTTTATATCTCCAAGGCCAACACCAGATGGCTGAGTCCCTCCTGGGCTGTACCTCTCTGATCTATTCTCACCCAGTATGCAGCTTTCTTTCATGAAGAGAACGCATGATAACACTGAACTCATCTCGTCTTTAGTCAGCACAAATAGCCTAATTATTTCCCCCTATGGTTCAGTTGATCATGATTCTGAGACATAATCATACAAGTTGTATTGACCAAAAGAATGACACTAATTTCTAGTATATAATAAAGCCTATTTTGCAAGACTTCTTTTCAGGAGTCAGGAAATTCAAGAAGAAGACACTATCAGTAGATAAAGAAATTCTAGTGAGATGTTGAAATCACAGAAGGGATCAAATGGGCTAGAAAGACAAAAGAGGGAACCAAACTCCCTGTCATAATTAAACCTTTTCTATGACAGCATTATTCATTGATTTTTATTTGTAGGTCCTATCCCTCCTGACCCAGTCCAATTTTTCCTAATATATTAAAACCTGAGTATTAGTCTACAGAAAATTACATTTGGAGAAACACATTCAAACAACATATGAAGGTGAATAAGGAAAATCTATAGTCATGTGGGGGCATTTTTCTTTCTACCTCATGTACACTTAATATCTCTAGCTACTTCCTTCCCTATGAAAGCATGGCAGCCCAGTGAGTGACATGTGTTTAGGGTGAATAATGATATACAAAGATGTAAACACCTTGCCATATCCTGTCAACCATATCTAGCCCAAAATGCAACATCCACATGAGAGTAGAAACATAAAAATAAATTTTATAGTATCTTGAAGCTAAAATTCCCAATTTAATCAAACCATCATTTAGAATCTTCTACTTAATACCAATGTGCTTTAAGTGTACAAGTCACTGGACTTTGTTGTGACTCTTTTCACAGGTTTATACTGTCCTTTAACCATCTTCATCCTCCCCACTATTCTCCATTTCTACCTGCTCAGCCCCCCTGCTGCTGCCCATACACTTTCAAAATATCTCCTTTTATTTAATGTGCCTTATTAAAATTATAATTTGACAATTGTCATTTTGAGTTTGGCTTGTCTCACCTAACATAATTCCCATTCCCATCTATTCTTTCTGAAAACAAAACCCTTCACTAGTAAACTTAGATGAGAAATACCTGTCTCTCTCTCTGTCTCTCTGTCTCTCTGTCTCTCTGTCTCTCTGTCTCTCTGTCTCCCTGTCTCTGTCTCTGTCTCTGTCTATCTCTGTCTCTCTCTCTCTCTGTCTCTCTGTCTCTGTCTCTCTCTCTGTCTCTGTCTCTGTCTCTGTCTCTGTCTCTCTCTCTCTCTCTCTCTCTCTCTCTCTCTCACACACACACACACACACACACACACACTCTCTCTCTCATTTTAAGAAATTCATCGTGTGGTTGACATCTATATTTCCTCCATAGCTTGTCTATTTCACACAGTATAACAATCAACATTGATAATATGGATGTTTAGTGGTCCTTCTTAGATTATTATTGGAACAAAAATCAAACTGGGAAGATAGTACCTCAGATGAAGACTGCCTCCCATCACACTGACATGTGGCCACATCTGTAAGGAATGATCTTTTGTTGATGGCTGAGCTGGAAGAGTCTAACTAATTAGTAGGTGTCATCCACTATGAAGAGGATGTACAGTGTGGTGGGGACAGTGGAGGAGACTGAAAAAGATTTTTTGAAGAACTGAAGATCTATGTGGCATGAACAATTAAAGTGCCCTCTAATTTGTAAGTAAATTCCATACTTACCTGTGTCCAGTATTCTGTCAACCCATATTTCAAAAATAAAATTACATTATTTATTTCATCCTGTTTTACTGCATTCAATCTATGAAATTCCTTGTAACCAGAAATGGTGGTAAATTTTAAAGAACTTTAACATGTTACTGTTAGATATCATGTTGTTTTAAGTTTATCTCATATTTGTAAGCAGGCCCAAGGACTATGATTTCCTTGCACTTTGCAAAGAATCCATAATTCATGGTTGCCATTGGCTTCAATACAAGGTATTCAATCCTGTCTAATTCCAGCTTTCTTTGAATAAAAAATTGTCTTCCTCTAACTGTGGGTTTTGATAAAATGAATAGTGTGCTATCCAGTGTGTTGCCTCAAGTGTCTGGCAACATTTCTGATTCCAAGAACAGCTTAAAGATAACCAAGGGGGAGATTGTTACAGGGAAAATAACCACCAAGAATGCTGGTGTGTCAGACACTGAAGACTTTCACGAAGGAAAATAGAAACAACTTCCCCCAAAAAACCCGAATAAACATACAAACAAACAAACACACAATAAAAATGATACAACAGTGAATCTACTTGGGCAGAATGTGAATCAGGTAATCAGGCCATTTTTGTAGGGATTTATTTTGGATTTCTAGGAGGCCATATAAAAATGTAAATTCTAGATGCTCAAAGTTTCTGAGTGTAACTCCAGACAAAACCAGCCTGATAGAGGTTCTATGATGTAAGCTGAGACAGGGTGATGTCACAGAGCACTGGTCAGAGTTTGCGCATCTATTCCACTTGGAGACACTAGAATTCCTTGAAGCTGGGTTCAGTATCTTCACAGTGGTGTGTGAATGCCAGGTCAGCTCCTGACCCATAAAGTTGTTCCAGAGGCTTTTGGTGCCTGGCCTGGTTCAGAAGACAGAATCTTGAAAACTAGGACATTTGTTTGGGGTATGTATATTTATGGAGTATCTTGGACTCTCATGGCTCCTTAAGGCTATATGTTTTCCCTCCTACAGTGAGTAACTGTACATTCTAATTTCTCCCATGTTTGGGATCTAGGAGGATGGATGGTTTAGGTTATTTGATCTCCTGAGTTTATTAACCTTGCTAACAATATCTCCTTCAGAATTCCACTAATATGCCAAAACTCCCCTTTGTCCATGTGCATTTTAGAAGATATTACTTCTAAATGGCTGATATGGCATGGACTTGTTGAGATCTTATTGAAGTCGGAGATGCAATGGCTTCAATAATATGCCTGGGACTGGATCTGGAGACACAATACAGAAGGCCAGTTGTGTGCTCTGTCCCTAGGTAGATATTTGTGAAAGTAGCCACCTAGCTCAGAACATGCAAATACAAGAGAGGTATGGTGACAACTCTGGCTCATTTTTTAATTCTATTCTGCTTGATCCTTGAGGGCAACAGACATACCAACTTCCACACTGACCTACCCATTTAAGGAAAGTTTCCTCAGCAGAGGAAAATTAGCTCAGGTCTGAAGAAAATTTTATCTGAGTATGTTATTCTGAGCTCTAGAGAATTACTTGTTCATTTCCCTATGTTCATTTCCTGGAATCCCTTGTTCGTTGGTTTATTTGTTTGTTTAATTTTATTTTGAGTTTCTCTGTGTGTAGCTATGGCTGTGAGACCAGGCTAGCCTTGATGTCACAAAGGTCAGCCTCCCACTGCCCCTTGAAATCTGGGATTAAAGATTTAGGTCACGACCAATTCCTATTAAATTCTCTTTTTATTCGTTTGTTTTCTTTGTTCATTTTTTGTTATTTTGTTCTTTGTTTTGTTTGTTTGTTTGTTTTGTTTTGTTGTTTTTGTTCTTTTTGAAACAGGAATACTCTGTATATCACTGGCTGCCCTGGATCTAACTTTGTAGACCAGGATGGCCTCTAACTCAGAAAAATGCCTGACCCTGCCTCCTGAGTGCTGGGAATAAATGCATGCACCATAATGGCTGGCTTATGAACTTCTTATTTTGATAAAATTGACTTTAGAAGCACACACCTGATTAGCATAGCCTTCTTCACCTACCCAGAAGTTCTCTTAAAGAAGAGCATTGGTCCAGCATTCTCTCACACCCCACACCCATTGCCCTTTAAGATCTCATATTTATGACAGAGGCAACAGCATTGTTTCTGCTTTAAACAGGCAAGATCTTCAAACCCAGATAATGGCCAAGTATGATGATTGAACAAAGAATGATAGTCACAAGACAGTGGACCAGGGTTGCTGTGGCCTACTACACCAGTTCTACAACCATTTAGAAGACAATACCTCTGAAGAGGCTGAGCATGTCATCCCTCAAAAAGAAGAGGAGGAGGATGCCTTCATCCCAGGCCCTGAGAATTATTGTCGGCTGCAGAATTTCTCACAGTTGGAAGGAAGGTAATGAACCTGTCAGCCATTGGAAGGCCATAGTTCTAGATCAACTGCCAACAAACCCTTCTCTTTATTTGCTGAAGTATGACGGTATTGACAGCGTCTATGGACAGGAGCTCCTCAGTGATGAGAGGATTTTAAATCTTAAGGTCTTGCCTCACAATGTAGTATTTCCTCAGATAAGGGATGCCCACCTAGCCAGAAGCCTGGTTGGCAGAGCGGTACAACACAAATTTGAGGGAAAGCATGGCTCTGAGGAAAACTGGAATGGGATGGTGCTAGCCCAGGTGCCAGTCATGAAGGACTGGTTTTACATTAGCTACAAGAAGGATCCGGTCCTCTACATTTATCAGCTCCTGGATGACTACGATGAAGGTAACCTTGACATCATTCCAGAGACTCCTCATGCTGAGGTGACATCACATGATAACAGTGACTTCTTAATAGGAAACTGGGTGCAATACACCAGAGAGGATGGTTCCAAAAATCTTGGAAAGGTTGTTTACCAAATTCTTGCCAATCCTTCTGTGTACTTTATCAAGTTTCATGGTGATCTCCAGATCTATGTCTATAATCTGGTGTCAAAGACTCCTTAAGGTGAAAAAATCACAAAAGTACAGGCCCATAAACTTGTAGAATAGGAAAAAAAAAAGTTTGTTTTCCTGAGTTGTCTACTTAAGTGTCTTTGACAAACCCAGTATGATTGCCAATAAAATTTGTTTTGCTCTAAAATTTAAAACGTGTGATATGACATGGTGTGAGTGAAGACTTTGGTGGAAGAGATGGGCTATGGTGGAAGAACAGTACATACATCTGATATCACACATGGTAAAATTAATAGGACTTTGTATCTCTGCTCTGTATGGAGGACTGGAATTGGAGATGGGATGTGGTAGAGCAGGGATAGCAGCAAAAGAAGGATGTTTATTAAGTAGGGGAGAAGGATATAACATCAGTAGAATCTCTGGTATGATGTCTGAGGAAGAACAAAGTTGATGAAAGAGTGACACATAAAAGGAATTTGGCCTTGGAACATAAGTAGTAACCCATAAAAATGATCCAAACAGATTCAGCAATTATAGAGTATCAGGTTTCATTTGAATAATGAAGTCTAGTGAAACGTGTCTCTCTTTTTAATATTTTTATCTTTTCTTATATGTGTGAGGGTAGGACATGTGCTCGTGAGTGCAGGTGACCACAGAGATATGAGTTGTTGGGTCCCCTGGAGCTGCCATTAATTGTGATTTTGAGCCTTGGATATGAATTCAAGAAACCAAATCTAATCTGGATTTAGAGTCATCTCTCTAATCCCATAAAGATATCTATTTTAAGAAATACATTATTTACATGCAGAAAAGAAACCACGATGAAGGTAAGAAAGATCAAATTGATAGTGACCTTTAAAAAGAACAATGGACACACAAAGGAGTAGAGGACACTGAGGGATAAATAAATTCAAAGAAGGAATTCTCACAAAATGAAGCAGGAGACTCACAAAGAATAGAAAGTTCATTTACATAGTCAAACTTGTGCCATATCCACATTGGCTTCTTTTGTTTCTTAACAAATAGCCAGCCAGTCATTACAGAAGGATGTGGTGTGTGTGTGTGTGTGTGTGTGTGTGTGTGTGTGTGTGTTTCTTAGAGTACATTTTACCAGAATAAATAGTGAATCCAAATCTAAGAGTATATATATATATGAGTCTCCCTAAAACATCATAAACACCATGATTTTTTTATGATCAGTTCAAATAAGTAATTCAGAAAATAAAATGATTATGCTGTTAGGTAATTTCAGGTGTTGAATAAATCCTGTGTTCCTTCCCTGAGCACTCTTTGCCTCTGATGAATCCAGTGATCTTTTGGATATCTGTGATGAATGACCCAGATGACCATCAAAATCTCCCACACTGGTCTGTTCCACCTGGCTCTCCACCAATCTTATGACTATCTACATATCTGTGTGCTACTTCAACCTGTCTATGCCCTTGAAATTTCAGTCTTTTACTTGTCTGTGACCTCCTTCTCAGAAAACATAGAAGGTGTATCGAATGCATTTGTGCTGACATCTTTCCTCTGCTGTTTGTCATGGGTTTCAAATGCTTTGAGGTTGCCCACTTGGTAGGTCACTTCTCCTGAGGAGCCCCTGAGCTTCATGGGCGTCTACCTTGGCCAGATCTGCACTCTAAGAGTGTCTCTTTGAGGGAGGCTTATCATGAACTCATTCATTGCTGTTTTTCTCTGTTGAATAAATTTGTATGCTGCATGACTTGAAAATACTCTCTATTGTTGATTAATTTTGTTATCTGGGAGAGTTTCTGTACTAGCTGGTTGTCTTAGTTAGGGTTTCATTCATTTGAAAAGCCACCATGACCAAGGCCTCTCATAAGGGACAACATTTCATGAGCGCTTTTCAACATTTCATTACATGTTCAGAGGTTCAATCCACCATCATCAAGGCAGGAAACAGGGTTGTGTCTTGTCAGGCATGGTGGTGGAGTGTAATCTGAGAGTTATGCATCTTGATCCAATTGCAGCCAGGAGAAAAGATTTGTTTTGCATGCAGGGAGGAAGGGAGTCTCTTTCACACTGGACAGAGCTTTAAAGACCCAGAATGATATGCTTCCTCCATCAAGGACACACCTACTCCATCAAGTCCACACCACCTCATAGGCCAACTACATTCAGACTGCCACACTGGTTTCATAGCAACTTGACAAGATCTAAATTCTTTAAAGAGGAGGAGCCTCAGTTGAGAAAATGCCTCCATATGATCTAACTCCCAAGCATTTACTTAATTGGTGGGAGACTGTCCAGTCCATTGTGCATGGTGAAATCCTTATATTGGTAGTCCTGTGCACTTTACGAAAGCAAGATTTGAGGATCAAGTCAATAAGCATCACCACTCCATAGCCTATGCATAAGCTCCTGGCTCCATGATCCTGTGTTCTTTCAGGTTCTGTCCCAACTTCTTTGGTGATAAACAGCAATGTGGAAGTATAAACTATATAAAAACTTTTCTGTGTAGTTTCCTCTATGGACCTGGTGTATCCTTACAACAATAGAAACAGTAAGTGGGACAGATTCTTACAGAAGCAAAATGTCCAATAGTATCACTGTCACTTATCCTATAACCACACACAATAATGTATAGACGTTTCATTTTAATTTTAAGGTAAGATGTACTCATGTACCTATATGACAGGTAATTGTTCTAGTTTGCTTCTTTCTCACCATAAAGAATACTACAATCAATAATAACTTGGGAATAAATGGGTTAGTTTCTTACAGGTTACAGACTATCTCTTAGGAAGCCAAATATAGGAACTTGAAGTGATAACAGGAAACACTGTTTATTGGCTTGACCCTGTCTTAGTCACTGTTCTATTGCAGTGAAGTGACACCATGGTTAAGACTATTATTGGAAAATAAAGCATTTATTTGGACGATGGGATACAGCGTCAGAACTTTGGTCAATCATCATGGCAGGGAGCACAGAACTGAAGCAATAGAGAAATATTGATTCTTAGGCAGCCTCAGAGAAAGAGAGAGAGAGAGAGAGAGAGAGAGAGAGAGAGAGAGAGAGAGAGACAGAGACAGAGACAGAGACAGAGACAGAGACAGACAGAGAGACAGAGACAGACAGAGAGACAGAGACACACAGAGACCGAGAGAGGCAGAGAGTGGCAGAGAGAGACAGAGAGACAGAGTGATTGAGAGACAGAGAGATTGAGAGACAGAGAAAGAGACAGAGAGAAAGACAGAGATAGACAGAGAGACAGAGAGACAGAGAGAGACAGAGAGAGACACAGAGAGACAGAGAGACAGAGACAGAGACTTAGATAGAGAGACAGAGACAGATACAGAGACAGGGACAGAGAGATTCTGCCATTATATGGGTTCTTTAAATACAAAAGACCTCTGATTTTCCAAAAGAGCCATTTTCACAATCTTAGTCTGCTAATCTAAGAAGAAACAAACAGAAGCAAAAAAAATTCCACCAGAGAGAAACTAAACCTGATAAACAGCTTTTATCATAAATGGGTGTTGGATTTTGTCAAATACTTTCTCAGCATCTAACGAGATGATCATGTGGTTTAGTTATGTTTTTTAAAAAGCATTAAACAACCTAAAATAATAATAAAAAATCTGTAGATTTCTAAAAAGACACGAAAAAACCTTAAGTCTAAAAAACCAGAAATGTTGATGTGAATAATTCCAGTACTTTGGGAGGTAAGGTACAACCCCTAAAAATTGCCCGAAAATTCAACAAAACCTCAAGAACCCTAAAAAGACCCCAAAAATTATAAAACCATTTTGTGAAACAATGTGCTATAGTATTTGAAGACTCATAAAGTGATGATCGAGGTCATAAAATGTACCCCTTTGACCCAATGGGCTCTCATAAAAATAAAATAAAAATAAAAAAATAAAAATCCCTTCTTTTCAGGAACTCATGTGATATTTTTTATTTAAATATGACAAGCAGGTGCAGGGGGAGTCCCAGGGCCCTGAAGTCAATGATGAAGCCTCTGATGGAGGCCAGAGAGGCGAAGTCCAGGGGCAAGAAGTCAGCTGCAGAGGTCGGGGCCAGGGGGTCAAGGCTTTTCAGTCACTCAGGCCCAGGGCAGGAAATGCATGTCATGGGAGGGGCCTGTGACGTCAGCCTCCTTCAGTCTTTCTCCATTCAACCAATGATGCTGTCCACTAGTTCTTATATCCTGACTATTCTATTATTTTGTTGAATTTATACATCTGATCTAAGAGCTTTCTAGAAGGTCTCTAGGGGTTTTTCGTGTCAGGTTATGCTATTTATTACTAAAATTATTTGACTTCAAATTTCTCTATTTGAATCACTTTTATTATTTTTTTTGCCTTGCTCTCTAGGCAAAAAATAAATAAATTATAATAAATTTAATAATTCCTTTAAAAAATAATAATTTCCTTTAAAATAATAAAAAATAATTCCTTTAAAAAAAACTACAATTCTATTCAACATAGGTGTTTCTCAGCCATTCGGGTGTTCCTCAGGTGAGAATTCTTTGTTTAGCTCTGTGCCCCATTTTTTAATGGGATCCTTTGATTTTCTGGAGTCCACCCTCTTGAGTTCTTTATATATATTGGATAATAGTCCCCTATCTGATTTAAGATGGGTAAAGATCCTTTCCCAATCTGTTGGTGACCTTTATGTCTTATTGACTGTGTCTTTTGCCTTGCAGAAGCTTTTCAGTTTCATGAGGTCCCATTTGTCAATCCTCGATCTTACAGCACATGCCATTGCTGTTCTATTCACTTTATTAAATACTACTGGAAAGAGTACATGACATTGTTTCTTGATTTTAGTTGTTTGAGATTTTAGAGACTGGGTTTCTCTGGCTGATCAAGAACTCCCTCTGTAGACCAAGCTGGTCTTGAACTCAAAAATCCTTCTAACTGTTTCTCCCAGTTGCTGGGATTTAAGTCATGGGCCACCACTGCTGCAAACACACACACACACACACACACACACACACACACACACACACACACACACACACACACACACACACACACAAAACACACACACACACTCACACACACTATATATATATATATATTTATAATCAGTTCATAGATGTACTGTGCAAACAGGTAAAACTGTGTTCTAGGAATTTCAGACTTGTCAGGAATAGTCTAATTCTAAAAGGTATAATACATGACATGTATAGTATAATCTTACTGTTCTTAACAGCAGTTCTGGAAGATGAGTAGCATTACTTGTATGTGCGTCCAAACATCCTAATAATCATATTACATTCAACAACATTTTGACAAAGGAGACTCCAGAACTTCTGCTAAAATGGGACTTGCATAATTGTAAAGTGCCCTGTTCAGATATGGTAGATCCTATGCACATCTGCACAGATGGGGAAGGTCTTAATGTGTCTTGTGTACCTGTGCAAGACTTGACTGTGGCTTCAGAATGAGGGGAAGGGCCTAGAGATACCTCTGTAGATGTGGCCTCTCCTAGAGCATCATGGACATATTTGAGAGATCTAAGAGACTCTTGGGCAGGTAGGGAGATTTCTAGCCCTACTTGTGTACTCATGGAATTTCCAAGAAAACTTTCTTCAGCTGGAGAAGGGGATAACAAGTTCTGTCTAGAAGTATCAGGTGTCTTAGCCAACTTGATGGTCAAAACAGGTTCCACGGGGCCTTTTGAAGATGAAGTAGAATCTAGAGCTTTCTGGGCATTTGGAAGATATTCTGGAGACATGTGTTGGCATGGAGAAGGACCAACAGCCCTTTGTCCATGTGGATAAGAATCTATAGCATCTTGTGTATTTGGGGAAGATGGCTGATCCTCTTGAGGAGATAGGGTAGTTCTCATAGTCTCCTGTGACATTTGGGGAGGTCCTATGGATTCTTGTGCACAGGTAGAATCCAAGGAATTCCCTTCTTTAGCTGTACAGGATGCTACAGACTCTTGTGTGTGCAAATCACGTCCCATAGCACCTTGTTCACATTGGATTGGATCCAGAACCTTCTGTACAGATGGAATCTGTCCTAGAACATCTTTTGTAGATGTGTCACAACCACAAGTCCTTTCTAAAGATGGGACTGTGGCTATAATTCCTTTTGTAGAGGTATCCTGTCCTACAATCCCTTTATGTGATAGGGTAATACTCAGAGAATCCTGTACAGGTTTTGGAAATCCTAGCATCTTTGGTGTATATGGGGAATTCTTTACAGCCTCTCCTACAGATACATAATGTACCAGCGCCCCCAAGGGCTGCATGGAGGGTTGTATGGTCTCAGCACACTCTACAAAGATGGAGCTTGTTTGGCTCCCTGGAAGCATTTTGGCAGAATCTCGGCTGTTTGGGACCTGATGACAAGTCAGGAGGGCCCTTTTGGCTGGTGGGGGATATTTGAATAATTCACGATCAGATAGGGACTTTCTGAGGACCCATTGTTTGGAGAGAGCATCTTTCAGTCCTCTGCTAGAATGAGAATGTTCAGGGTCACTTTTCATAGCAGGAGAATGATTTAATCTTCCTTTCTGTGGGAGAGCAGATTTAAGAACATGTCTTTGATTCTCTTCCATAGAGGCGGATAATCCTAGTGGCCCCCTTACAGATAGAGAAATTTTCAGAACCCCTGGCGAAGATGTTGATGGTTCTAGTTCACTTTGTGTTTGTGCAGAAGGCACAAGAGTCCCTTTGGACAACTCGGGAGTTTCTATCACATCTAGCCTATGTGTGAAACTCTCAAGAGCCCCTTCTAAGGATGGCAAAGGTCCTTGAGCTCCTGGTATAAGTGTGGAAATTTTTGTCTCTGATTGGGCAGATATGAGCGGTTTGAGGCTCACTTGGGGAATCATGTTTGCATTTCTTTCCTTTTGGACTGTAAAAGATGATCCGAGCCCGTTTTTTAATGGTAGAGGACTTTGAAAGCCCTCTTGGTTTAAAGGGGAAGTTCTGAAATCCCCTTGGTCAGCAGGGTCAGGTCTCACACTAACTTTAATAGAAGCAGATTGCATAGAGCACTTTGGGGGAGAAGGGGAACATCTTTGGCTGTCTTTGTGACAGGACTTATCTCCATGCTCTGCTTTGGCAGCTGTCAAACATGTTGAACTCTCTTGGGGAAAGGAGATGGAACTCGGTGCATTTGGGACAAAGGAGAAATCTCTGACGTTACCTTTGGGAGAAGGAGGTTTGGATCCCTCCTTGTCTGATGGGGCCTGTGGTAGGTCCCCTTGAACAGAGGAGTCTTGTCCAACATGCTTTGGAGGAGAATTGGAAAGATGAGAGTTATGTAGGGTAGGGGACATCCTTTTAGAACTCCTTCTGGAAGAGGAAGCATGTATGATTTTCCTTTCAGCACAAGTGGGAAGTCTTTGGGATGCTTGGGCAGAAGTAGAATGTCCCATAGACTCTTGGAAATATCTGGTTAGTTCCAGAACATCTTGGGTTGATAGGGACAGTCCCTGAGCATGTTGGGTGGATAGCGACAGTCCCTGAGCATCTTGGGGAGAAGTGGAAGATCCCAGATCTTCCTGGCTAAATCGGGAAGGGTGTGGGGAACCTTGAATGTGCAGGGAAATTACCTGTCCATGTTGTCCAGCAGAAGATGGCCCATGCACTGTGTGATCTTCTTTGAACTTTTGACTGACATCTCCTGCCCCATGTTTAAAAGATATTGCAGGCACTCTGGCACACAACTGGTCAAAATCCATAGGTTCTTCAAACACAGTGGATATAGACTGGCTTCTTGTCACCTTCTCAGGGATGGGCACAGAAAAGGAGGCTACTCTTTTTCTGGTGGCGGGCTGTAAAACAGATGGTCTGGTATCCCTGGTCAGTGGGTGACTCGTGCTCTCAGGAACCTTCAGAGGATGTGTAAGTGTCCATTTTTTTGTTCTTTTTTAGATCCTTCAGAGGGTCCGAGGTCCTCTTCTTGGCCGAAGCCTTGACAAGAGCTTTGAGTTTCAGTAGCTTTTCTGTCACATGCGCATCAGGTGTTTTGAATCTCTGGTCTTCATAGGGATTTGGGCACCTGAACTTTTACCCAGTTGGTCTAAGGGGCCCCGGAGTAGCAAAGTCCCTCCGGTCTCTGCTCGTCAAGTGCTGACCCTGTTGGGGTAAGGTGTTACCATCAGGTTGGGGGACAGTGAAGGGGGTCCCAGGCTGTGGAGGCTGGGAAACCGATGGTCTGTGGTCAGAGGGTAAAGTCCAGGCTGAGGCTTGCTGCCTCCTCTCCACACATCTGGCCATTTAATTGTGAAGGACATTGTTCAAGAAACATGAAATGGGCCACTGCCCATGAAAGGGGCAGCGAATGTACTTGCAAATGGTTACTCGAGGCTAAATAAATAAATAAATAAATAAATAAATAAATAAATAAAATAAACGCTTAAGCAGCTTCCTCTGAGAGAGGCTCTCTCTCCCTAGAACTGTGAACGTGTCCTGAAGGCAAAGCACACAGAACTAGAGTGGCCATTGGCCTCAAGAATCAAGCAAACTTCGAGAACCACTGTCCTCATGCCTGCACGGGCCAGTCGCGAGCCTGGAGAGAGGCTGTCCTCATGCCTGAATGGGCCAGTCCTGAGCCTTGAAAGTGAGTGTCCTTGTGCCTGCACGGGTCAGTCCTCAGCTGGAAAGTGGCTGTCGTCAAGCCTGCACGGGCCAGTCCAGAGCCCGTGGAGAAGCTGTCCTTGTGCCTGCACTGGCCAGTTCTGATCTTCCTCACTTTGCAGTTCTGCTTGAGGTAGCAATGCAATCATCCAAGCTTTCTGAATGAGGAGGGACACTGAGGAGCCCCTACTTTTGGGTTCAGAGTGCTACTTGGTCCGGTGTTTTAGTGATTTTCAGTTCTTATTAGGCTTTAGGGTATTTTTAGCATTTTACTGTTTCTATTTTTTGTTTTCTTGAGTTTTTTTTTTTCTTTTTTTTAATTTAAGAATTATATCTTTGGGGTTTAAGAGTTTTAGTGTTAGCAGGCAGTGGTGACCTTGCCTTTTATCCTACACTTGGGAGGCAGAGGTAGATAGATTTAAAAGTTCAAGGTTATCATGGTCTACAGAGGACGCTCCAGGACAGCCAGGGTTACACAGAGAAACCCAGTCTCCAAAACTTAAAAAAAAAAAAAAAAAGAAGAAGAAGAAAGAAAGAGAGAGAGAGAGAGAGAGAGAGAGAGAGAGAGAGAGAGAGAGAGGAAGGAAGGAAGGAAGGAAGGAAGGAAGGAAGGAAGGAAGGAAGGAAGGAAGGAAGGAACTAAGAAAAAATAAGTTTATTGATATTTTTGGCTTCTTGTGTGTTTTTTTAAGATTTTTAGGATTTTTTTTAGTGTTTGTAGGGTTTTTAGAAGAGTGCTTTAGAGTGTTTTTTGTCTTTTTTTTCAGGCTTCTGGTGTATTTTTAGTATTTTTTTCTGTTTCTTTAAATGATTTTAGTGTGTTTTAGGGTTTTGAGGTTCTATTTATCCTTCAGGTTTTTTTTTTTTTATTTTTTGTTTATTGTTTTTTTTTTTTTTTTTTTTTTTGCATTTTAGTGGTTTTCTTAGGTTATTTTGCTATTCTTGTTCTTGAATACTTATTTAAAATTTGAGTGTTTTTAATTTTGGTGTTTCATAGTTTTAGTGTTGCCAAGCAATGGCGGCCCATGCCTTTAAACCCAGCAATGGGGAGGAAAAGGTAGGGGATTTTTGAGTTCAAGGCCAGTCTGGTGTACAGAGGGAGCTCCAGGACAGCCAGGGATAAACAGAGAAAAACAGTCTCCAAAAAAACTCAAAAAAAAAAAAAGAAAGAAAGAAAGAAAGAAAGAAAGAAAGAAAGAAAGAAAAGAAAAAAAAAGAAAAGAAAAGAAAAGAAAAGAAAGGAAAGGAAAAGAAAAGAAAAGAAATGAAATATGAAGAAATTAAGAAATAAATTAAGCCTTCGGGTCCACTCCAGCACTGGGGTGCCTTGACCAGGGAGTCTGCTGTCACCTACAAGGATGCACACAGGATCCCCCACGGGATCCTAAGATCTCTGGTGCGTGGAACACAGCGTCTGCACCAATCCATTCGTGCAAGACCTGAGATTGCATTAACTAGGGAGGCAGATAACCCAGCCTAAACAGGGGCAAATGTCCCTTCCGGTCCACCCTAGCACTGGGGTTCCTTTCACGTGGAGTTTCCAGACACCCCCAAGTTTCTCACAGGACCCTCCACGGGATCTTAAGACCTCTCGTGAGTGGAACACAACCTCTGCCAAGAGGCAGGTTCAAACAACTGATATCTGACCACCTTCTGTGCAAGAAGAGAACTTGCCTGCAGAAAGTACTCTGACCACTGAAGCTAAGGATAGAGCTAGTCTGCTGATAGAGGCTAACAGAGTCACCTGAGGAACAAGCTCCTATCACAGACAACTATAACAACTAGCTTCAGAGTTTACCAGATGGCGAAAGGCAAACATAAGAATCCTACTAACAAATCAATTCCACTAACCATCATCAGAAAGTAGCCCTCCCAATCACCTAGTCCTGGGCACCCCAAAACATCCAAAAAGCAAGACCCGTACTTAAAAGCATAACTCATGGTGATGGTAGAGGACATCAATAAGGACTTTAATAACTCATTAAAGAAATACAGTATACACAGCTAAACAGGTAGAAGACCTTAAAGAGGAAACAGAAAATTCCTAAAAGAATTGCAGGAAAACATGACCAAACAGGTGATGGAATTGAATAAAGCCATGCAAGACATAAAAAGGGAAGTAGACACAACAAAGAAAACCCAAAGTGAGGCAACGCTGGAGATAGAAACCCTAGGAAAGAAATCTGGAACCATAGATGCAAGCATCAGCAACAGAAAGCAAGAGATTGAAGAGAGAATTTCAGGTGAAGAAGATTCCATAGAGAACATCGGCACAACAATCAAAGATAATACAGGTCGATACCACTGTCTTCTGCGAGAGATAATTTCGACCCGGAGCTCCTCTATTATGGCTCCACCATGTGGTAGACACCTCTGTCTCCTGTGGGAGATATGTGTCGGCCTGGAGCTCTGTCATTAAATTACCTCATGCTTTTACATTAAGATGGTCGTCTGTTCGTGATTCTTGGATGCACACCGAACAGGAATTGAGTGGGTGTTTCCCCACTAGGTTCTTTCATTTGGAGGTTCCATGGAGATCTGTATGACCCAGGAAACCCGAAAGACCCCTTGGAGCTGCATGCAGCTACAGGGCCGGACTGAGAACATCAGCAACAGTGGCATGTACTGGCCGAGACAAGGCGCTACGTGGGAAACTGTGGCCCAGGAACACCGATATGGAGGTTTCCCCGGGATGCCTGCCCCACCACCACCACACATTTCACCACCTAGATGGGCAAGAAAAGAAAGAGGGGCGAGGCCTGCGGGGGGTCCCCCAGCGCTGACCTCTCCTGGCTTCCTAGGGCCAACTAGAGTCTCCTCTTCTGCCGCCTTCCCCTGCATCCCCGAGTTGGCCTGGTGCAGCCATCTGTGAGAGCTGCCTTCCCTTCCCTGCCTCACATGTTTTCTCTTCTAGGGTGGTCTCACCCTAAGCTGCTAACCGCAAGGGAGACATCTGCCCACTTAAAACTTCTGTCCCAGGTAAAGAGCACCTACAAGTCTAATCACCAGGCTCTGACAAATGCATAAAGAGGTCTAGAAAAAGGTGAGCTTAGACTGTAAGAAAAAGCAAAGCATCGGCAGACTGAGGAGAAATAGATAATAGTAAAAATAGTGATAAAAGAGATTAGAGAGGTCCGAGATGAGAGAGATACCCCAAATGAAAAATATTTAGAGTAAAACCAGTAAGTAAGAGGCAGAAAAGGCATATTACAAACGGAGAGAGAGAGAGAGAGAGAGAGAGAGAGAGAGAGAGAGAGAGAGAGAGAGAGAGAGAGAGAGAGAGAGAGAGAGAGAGAAAGAGAGAGGCGAGAGAGAGAAAGAAAGAGAGAGGCGAGAGAGAGAAAGAAAGAGAGAGGCGAGAGGCAAAAAAAGAGAAGAGAAGAGGGATCGTAAACAAGAGAGAAATTTGACTAGAATCTTGGCCACAGTGATAAGAGAAAAAGAAAAAGACAAGATCTAGACAAGAATTCTGGGCAACAGAAGACCGAGCCTCAGCTAAAAAGGCTCAGCTGTGTCAGATTAAAGTTACTTATTTAAAATACACCTTTCGAGATGGGAAGCAGTGGCTAAATAAAGCCAAAAAAAAAAAAAATTCTAAAAGAAAAAAAAAAAAAAAAGAAAATACAAAACGCAAAAGGATCCTAACTCATAACATCCAGGAAATCCAGGACACAATGAGAAGACCAAACCTACAGATAATAGAAGTTGATGAAAATGAAGATTTTCAACTTAAAGGGCCAGCAAATATTTTCAACAAAATTATAAAAGAAAACTTCCCATACCTAAAAAATGACATGCCCATGAACATACAAGAAGCCAACAGAACTCCAAATAGACTGCACCGGAAAAGAAATTACTCCCGACACAATAATCAGAATAACAAATGCACTAAATAAAGAGAGAATATTAAAAGCAGTAAGGGAAAAAGGTCAAGTAACATATAAAGGCAGGCCTATTAGAATTACAACATTCTTCTCATCAGAGACTATGAAAGCCAGAAGATCCTGGACAGATGTCATGCAGACCCTAAAAGGAAACAAATGCCAGCCCAGGATACTATACCCAGCAAAACTCTCAATTACTGTAGATGGAAAAACCAAAGTATTCTATGATAAAACCTATTTCACAAAATATCTTTCAATGAATCCAGACCTTCAAAGTATAATAAAGGGAAAACACCTATATAAGAACTGAAACTAATACCAACAAAAGCCAGAAAGTAATCCTTCAACGAACGTAAAAGAAGACAGCTGCAGGAACAGAATCCTAACTTTAAACAACAAAAATAACAGGAAGCAACAATTAATTTTATGTAATTTCTCTTAACATCAATGTACTCAATTCCCCAATAAAAACACATAGACTAATATACTGGCTGCCCCAACAGAATCCAACATATTGCTGCTTATAGGAAACACAATTCACGGAAAAAGGCAGACACTACCTCAGAATGAAAGGCTGGAAAACAATTTTCCAAGCAAATGGTCTGAAGAAAAAGCTAGAGTAGCCATTCTAATATCGAATAAAATCGACTTCCAACCCAAAGTTATCAAAAAAGACAAGGACAGAAACTTCATACTCATCAAAGGTAAACTCCTCCAAGAGGAACACTCAATTCTGAATATCTATGCTCCAAATGCAAGGACAGCTGCATTCATTAAAGATGCTTTAGTAAAGCTCAAAGCACACATTGCACCTCATACAATAATAGTGGGAGACTTCAACACACCACTTTCATCAATGGACAGATCGTGAAAACAGATACTAAACAGGGACACAGTGAAACTAAGAGAAGTTATGAAACAAATGGACCTAACAGATATCTACAGAACATTTTATCCTAAAACAAAAGGATATACCTTCTTCTCACCACCTCATGGGACCTTCTCCAAAACTGACCATATAACTGGTCACAAAACAGGCCTCAACAGATATAAAAATATTGAAATTGTCCCATGCATCTTATCAGATCACCATGGACTAAGGCTGATCTTCAATAACAACATAAATAATAGAAAGCCAACCTTCACGAGGAAACTGAACAACAATCTTGTCAATGATACCTTGGTCAAGGAAGGAATAAAGAAAGAAATTAAAGACTTTTTAGTGTTTAATGAAAATGAAGCCACAACATACCCAAACCTATGGGACACAAAGAAAGCATTTCTAAGAGGGAAACTCATAGCTCTGAGTGCCTCCAAAAAAAAAAAAAAAAAAAAAAAAAAAAAAAAAAAACCTAGAGAGAGCACACACTAGCAGCATGACAAAACATCTAAAGGCTCTAGAACAAAAGGAAGCAAATTCACCCAAGAGGATTAGACAGCTGGAAATAATCAAACTCAGGGGCGAAATCAACCAACTGGAAACAAGAAGAACTATTAAAAGAATTAACCAAACGAAGAGTTGGTTCTTTGAGAAAATCAACAAGATTGATAAACCCTTAGCCAGACTCATTATAGGGCACAGGGACAGCATCCTAATTAACAAAATCAGAAATGAAAAGGAAGATAACATATCCTGAAGAAATCCAAACACTATCAGATCCTTCTACAAAAGGCTACACTAAAAAAACCTGGAAAACCTTAACAAAATGGACAAATTTCTTTTTTTTTTTTTTTTTTTTTTTTTTTTGGTTTTTCGAGACAGGGTTTCTCTGTATAGTCCTGGCTGTCCTGTAACTCACTTTGTAGACCAGGCTGGCCTCGAACTCAGAAATCCGCATGCCTCTGCCTCCCAAGTGCTGGGATTAAAGGTGTGCGCCACCATGCCCGGCTGAAATGGACAAATTTCTAGACAGATACCAGATCAAGTTAAGGATGTAAACATTCCCATATCCCCTAAAGAAATATTATCAGTCATTAATAGTCACCCAGCCAAAAAAAGCCCAGGAGCAGATGGGTATAGTACAGAGTTCTATCATACTTGCAAAGATCTAATTTCAATTCTGCACAAACTGTTCCACAAAATAGAAGTAGAAGGTACGCTACCCAACTCATTCAATGAAGCCACAATTACTCTGATTCCTAAACCACAAAAAGATTGAACAAAGATAGAGAACTTCAGACCAATTTCCCTTATGAATATCGATGCACAAATACTCAATAAAATTCTCGCTAAACGAATCCAAGAACACATTAAAACAATCATCCATACTGACCAAGGAGGTTTTATTCCATGGATGCAGGGATGGTTTAATATACGGAAATCCATCAATGTAATCCGGTATATAAACCAACTCAAAGACAAAAACGACATGATCATCTCATTAGATGTGGAGAAAGCTTTTGACAAAATCTAACACCCATTTATGATAAAAAATCTGGGAAAGATCATTAATTCAAGGCCCATACCTAAACATGATAAAAGCAATCTACAGCAAACCCGAAGCCAACATCAAAGTAAATGGTGAGAAGCTTTAAGCAATCCCACTAAAATCAGGGACTTAACAAGGCTGTCTACTCTCTCCCTACCTATTCAACATTGTACTTGAAGTCCTAGCCAGAGTAATTAGACAACAAAAGGAGATCAAGAGGATACAAATTGGAAAAGATGAAGTCAAAATATCAGTTTTTGCAGATGATATGATAGTATATATAAGTGACCCTAAAAATTCCACCAGAAAACTCCTAAGCCTGATAAACAGCTTCGGTGAAGAAGCTGGATATAAAATTAACTGAAACAAGTCAATGGCCTTTCTCTACACAAAGGATAAACAGGCTGAGAGAGAATTTAGGGAAAAAACACCCTTCTCAATAGTCACAAATAATATAAAATACCTTGGCGTGACTCTAACTAAGGAAGTGAAAGATCTCTATGATAAGAACTTCAAGTCTCTGAAGAAAGAAATTAAAGAAGATCTCAGAAGATGGAAAAATCTCCCATGCTCATGGATTGGCAGGATCAACATTGTAAAGATGGCTATCTTGCCAAAAGCAATCTACAGATTCAATGCAATCCCCATCAAAATGCCATCTCAATTCTTCAACGAATTACAAAGAGCAATCTGCAAATTCATCTGGAATAACACAAAACCTAGGATAGCAAAAACTCTTCTCAAGGATAAAAGAACCTCTGGTTGGATCACCATTCCTGACCTAATGCTGTACTACAGAGAAATTGTGATAATAACTTCATGGTACTGGTATAGTGACATACAAGTAGACTAATGGAACAGAATTGAAGACCCAGAAATGAACCCACACACCCTATGGTCATTTGATCTTCGACAAGAGAGCTAAAACCATCCAGTGAAAGAAAGACAGCATTTTCAACAAATGGTGCTGGCACAACTGGTGGTTATCATGTAGAAGAATGTGAATATATCCATTCTTATCTCCTTGTAATAAGGTCAAATCTAAGAGAATCAAGGAACTCCACATAAAACCAGAGACAGTGAAACTTATTGAGGAGGAAGTGGGTAAAAGCCTCGAAGATGTGGGCACAGGGGAAAAATTCCTGAATAGAACAGCAATGGCTTGTGCTGTAAAATTGAGAATTGACAAAAGGGACCTCATGAAGCTGCAAAGCTTCTGCAATGCAAAAGACACTGTCAATAAGACAAAAAGGCCACCAACAAATTGAGAAAGAATCTATACCTATCGTAAATCAGATAGGGGACTAATATCCAATATATATAAAGAACACAAGAAGGTGGACTCCAGAAAATCAAATAACCCCATTAAAAAATGGGGCTCAGAGCTAAACAAATAATTCTCACCTGGGGAATACTGAATGTCAGAGAAGCACCTTGTCTTAGTCAGGGTTTCTATTCCTGCACAAGCATCATGACCAAGAAGCCAATTGGGGGAGGACAGGGTTTATTCGGCTTACACTTCCATGCTGTTGTTCATCACCAAAGGAAATCAGGACTGGATCTCAAGCAGGTCAGGAAGCAGGAGCTGAGCAGAGGCCATGGAGGGATGTTCTTTTACTGGCTTGCTTTCCCTCGCTTTCTCAGCCTGCTCTCTTATAGAACCAAGACTACCAGCCCAGAGATGGTCCCACCCACAAGGGGCCTCCCCCCTTGATCACTAATTGAGAAAATGCCTCACAGTTGTATCTCATGGAGGCATTTCCCAACTGAAGCTCCTTTCTCTGTGATAACTCCAGCTGTGTGAAGCTGACACAAAACTAGCCAGTACACACCTGAAAAAATGTTCAACATCCTTAATCATCAGAGAAACGCAAATAAAAACAACACTTAGATTCCATCTCAAACGAGTCACAATGGCTAAGATCAAAAATTCAGGTGACAGCAGATGCTGGCGAGGATGTGGAGAAAGAGGAACACTCCTTCATTGTTGGTGGGATTGCAAGCTTTACAACCACTCTGGAAATCTGTCTGGCGGTTTCTCAGAAAATTGGCCATAGTACTACCAGAGGATCCCGAAAAATACCTCTCCTGGGCATACATCCAGAAGATGTGCAAACCAGTAAGAAGGACAGATGCTCCATTATGTTCATAGCAGCCTTATTTAAAATAGCCAGAAGCTGGAAAGAAAACAGATGACCCTCAAAACAGGAATAGATACAGAAAATGTGATATATTTACACAATGGAGTACTACTCAGCTATTAAAACGAATGAATTTATGAAATTCCTAGGAAAATGGTTGAGCCTGGAGGGCATCATCCTGAGTGAGGTAACATAATCACAAATGAACTCAAATGATATGGACTCACTGATAAGTGGATATTAGCCCAGAAACTTAGCATACCCAAGATACAAGAGACAATTTGTAAAACACATGAAACTGAAGAATGAAGATCAAAGTGTAGACACTTTGCCCCTTCTTAGAATTGGGAGCAAAACCCCCATGGAAAGAAGTTACAGAGATAAAGTTTGGATCTGAGACAAAAGGATGGACCATCTAGAGACTGCCATATCCAGGGATCCATCTCATAATTAGCCTCCAGACGGTGACACCATTGCATACACTTGCAAGATTTTGCTGAAAGACCCTGATATAGCTGTCACTTGTGAGACTATGCCGGGGCCTAGCAAACACAGAAGTGGATGTTCACAGTTAGCTATTGGATGGAGCACGGGGCCCCCAATAGAGAAGCTAGAGAAAGTACCCAAGGAGCTAAAGAGATCTGCAACCCTGTAGGTGCAACATTATGAACTAACCAGTACCCCTGAGTTCTTGAGTCTAGCTGCATATGTATCAAAAGATGTCCTAGTTGTCCATCACTGGAAAGAGAGGAACATTGGACACACAAACGTTATATGCCCAAGTACAGGGGCCAAAAAAAAAAAAAAAAAATGGGAATGGGTTGGTAGGGAAATGGGGGAGAGGGGGAAGGGTATAGGGGACTTTTGGGATAGCATTGGAAATGTAATTGAGGAAAATATGTATTAAAATATATTTAAAAAGAGAATAAACAAGAATTATGCTGAATAAAGAAAAAAAAAAAAAACGAAAAAAGGGAATGTCCAAAAGCCTCTAAGGAAGATGAAGAGCCTAGAGTTCCTGGTGAAGATAAAGAAATTCCCAGAGACTTCTGATCAGATGACAAAGACTCTGAGACCACCGCAGTGATTTGGGTAGACACCAAAGGTCCTGGAGTGGAAGGCAAAGTTCCCACAGTCTGATTTGCAGACATGGGCTTTCCTATATAGCCTCCATCTATGGGATGCCCAAGAGCATCTTGTCATTCCAAGGCCACCTCAAACTTGAATTTAAAGCCATAATATGTTAGTGCCAAGATTGCCAGGCAAGCACAACTGCAACCTGACAGTTGGACCTCACATCTTTCTGAGTGTAGGAGAGTGGGCAGAAAATAGAAATCTAAAACTAAATTGCATGTAATCTTCCTAGAGGTTGTTGTCAGAACAGCTGTTTTCTTATCTCTATTTATGGATATCTACAGAACAATACAACAATGAGGGATTCTTAGAGTTCATACAACCACTCACCCTGTTGTAAGGGCATGTTGATCTTGTATTCCTTCCAATAGTATATACGATATTTGGAAACTGGCAAAAAGAGATGGAATCAAATGATGCACTGTCATTCTGTTCTCCCACTACCCAAGGTAAACTAGATTTTCCTCTTCTGCACAGTGTGGTGACTGGATCCTGCTATTTGGTTATACATGGCCAGGAACATCCATCCTTCCTTCCTTCCTTCCTTCCTTCCTTCCTTCCTTCCTTCCTTCCTTCCTTCCTTCCTCCCTCCCTCCCTCCCTCCCTCCCTCCCTCCCTCCCTCCCTCCCTCCCTCTCTCTCTCTCTCTCTCTCTCTCTCTCTCTCTCTCTCTCTCTCTCTCTCTGTCTTTTTTGACCTGTCAGTCTATCTGCCTGCCTGCCTTTCTTCTTGCCTTCCTTCTTCCCTTCCTTGCTTCCTTCCTTCATT
>NW_028227277.1:5162138-5262138 GCF_978045245.1 Mus caroli | reverse complement strand
CCTTCCTTTCTTTCTTCCTTCCTTCCTTCCTCCCTCCCTCTCTCCCTCCCTCTCTCCATCCCTCTCTCTCACTCTCCCTTCCTTCCTCCCTTCCATCCTTCCTTCCTTTCTTTCTTTCTTTCTTTCTTTCTTTCTTTCTTTCTTTCTTTCTTTCTTTCTTTCTTTCTTTCTTTCTTTTTTTCTTTCTTTCTTTCTTTCATTCTTTCTTGCATGGGATTTTGGAGACTAGTTTTCACTGTCTATACCCTGGCGGTCCTGGAAATCACTCTGTACACTATGCTGGCTTTCAATTAAGAAATTCACCTGCCTCTGCCTACCAAGACTGAGACTGAAGGCATGGATCACCACTGCCTGGAAACACTAAAACTCTTAGACCCCCAAAATATAACCCTAAAAATTTTAAGCACATACTTAAAAACACACACACAACACACACACACAATCAAATAAAATAGTATAACATTAAAAAAAAATAACTAAACCCTAATAAGAACCGAAAATCAAGAAAAAAATTTAAAATTCATAATAAACAAAGTAATATCATTTTCAGTGACATTCAACAACATGTGACATGTACAAATAACCTTCACATCCTGGGTAAACAGAGTCCTATTGCTAAAATCCTCCTCCATTTTTATGTTCAGATTCTCTGCTCACAGCCCATGCTAGCTAAAGCCACTAACCAATGCTAACCTTGCCTTCTGTTCCCACCCTCTACTCCTTCACATTGAATGAAACACCATCACTTGATGCTGAGAGAACTTGGTAGTTATTGAATATCTTTCCATGGATTGTCACACTGCCTCCTTCTTCTGCCTACCAAGGGAGTGTGGACAGCCAGATCTCTTGTCACAAGGCTGACATCCAACTGTTTGTGGAGAACTAAAGTAGTTGCTGAGTGAAGCAAAAACTAGCACAGCATAATTTATGACTGGAGAATACAGGCTTGAAGGTAACTTGGGAGGAAATTTGACCATGTCTATTATGTTTAGAGAACTGATAATGCCAACTTGTCCCAACTCTATCATAGAACATGAGCTTTCAAACAGAAGTAAAGAGCAGGAGGGGAAGGAGATTGCCTTACCAATAGTTAGAAAGGTCTGGCTTTGGCCAGGACCATGGAAACTGCTTTGCAGTGGCCCTTGTGCTGGGATCTCAGAGATCTCCTGGACAGGTTCTATTATCTGAAGTTTGGGTAGACTCACAGGTGTTTTGGATTGTGTGACAAACATACTCATCTACATCAGTTCTTCCAGGAGTATGTCACACATGTTGATCTGAAGAAAATTTCAGAACCCATCATTCCACTGAAATGCAGCTCCTTTTACCTCACAGGAAGTACATCATTGGCCAGGAGCAATGGGAGGAGCTTTTACCTTTCCAGTAACCACTACAGACAACACACATAAAGGAGACAGTGGGGTCAAATACATTCCATTCTCACAACAGATTTATACCTAAATGGCCACATTTCAATTACTCAAGAGCCGGGGGAGGCATGTGGATCCTAGACAGGTCATGACATGTCTAGACCCTTGAAGATGACAACTTCTATTTTCAACAAATCAGGAAGACAGGAAGAAAGCAAAACCATTCAGTCATGCTACCTTCAGGAGGCAGAGTCCTTTGGCAGAGTCCTGTCCATTTAGTCAACTGCCCTGAAGCTGAAGCAACTGCAAAGCAGCACCTGTCCCATGCTGAAGTCCTGAATCTCAGCTGGCTGCTCTCCCACAGACACTGTCCAGTGTACATCAAGGCCTTCCCTGTACAGAGTCTTTGAGAAGTGGTTCTGAGCACAAAGCACTACTACCTTCCTTCTGAGGCCTTTTGGGTATGCTAATGTGAACTGCTATTGGAATTTAATGGGCCAGTGATGTGTATCACTCATGATGGAAAGCTATTCCTAAGCTCTCACAAATTCAGACATCTACACCCCCCCCCCTATATTCATCATGCAGATCAGGAAAACCAAGGAAAAACCAGATACTGTTACATATTTTCCTGTCACTTAGATGTTCTATGAATTCTTAACAGGAGGGATAGCATCACATTTGTTGTCCTTATTTACCCTAACCAAAGCTCATAGCTTTGCTGCTGGTTAGTAGTTACAGGGAGGTAAAAGCATCTATCCACTTTAGGATAACACATGACAAAGAAAGAGTATATAGCACAGGAAATTTAATGTTAACTTCTAACTGTCCTACCACAGTGAGTAATCAGAGATATAGGCATGGAACCATTTCATGGAAGACAATTTGAAGTGTCTTCAGGTAAAACAATGTCCAAGCACATTTATACAGAAGCAATAACAGTTTATAATAAACTATGTTCCCGTTCCCTCCTTTTATATGTTTTCTAGACTATCTGGCATTGCCTTTTCAAACTGTTCCATAAAGATCCAAGCAATACATATCTCGTCACTACAGAGATAATTGTAGTAAGTGATGCTGCTCAAGAAATTCATTTACTGGTAATAAATGAGGCATTGCCATTTGGGTGTTGTAGAGTGGGCATGGAGTCAGGAACTGTGGAAACTCTGTGACCTCATTGCTGAATCCAGCAGAAGAGAATGTTTAAAGGGCTCTGTGGAAGGCTAGGGGCTGTGGAATGACACAGAGACAGAATGGCTCATCCCGACCCAGCTGCCTGCCTCCATTTTTGGACTAAGAACAAACAACCACAACCAATCTTCACCTTGTATCCTGGCCTCTTGTGATCTCTCTTGAGGTCTTCTATCAGGGTAAGAAATCTTTGTCTAATTTCCAGGCTGAACTTCTGGGTCTTGGTGTTTGTATTGGGCAAAATAAACAGGAAATGCTCCAACAGGAGCAGAGTCTGGATCTGCTCCACAGAGTGTGACTGAGGCTTCAGCCACTGGAAACAAAGTCCCCAGAGTTTGCAGAAGGCCTCGTGAGGCCCATCTGCTTCATCATACTGGAACTGCCTGAAGCACTGGACGAAGGCTTCACAGGCTGCCATATTTCCAAGGCTGAGTAGAGGATCCCTGTGGGGCAGAGTTAATGGGTGCTTCCATTTTTCCCACTGGACGGCTCTTTCATGGTCCTGGGGCCTCAGGTCTTAGGTGTTTCCTTGGGCCACCTGCAGCAGAGAGGAGGCCTCCGTGAGAAAGGAGACACAGGAGTGATAACTAACGTGTATATGGTTCCTGTCCTTTCAGCTTTCAGAACCTGATGCCAGACATGGTCTCTTCACCAAAACATAAGTGTACACATCCAACTCTGCACAGAGATGTCAAAAGTTATACAAAGCATGCCCACAAATCCTTTTTGCAGACTCCTTGGAACTGTGCGTTCTAGTAGGTTAGCCACTGGCCTGTGTGGCTACTGAACTTGGACTTAGTGGAAGCTGGAAGCTTTTATTCCTACCCGCAAGTATCCCTGCAGAATGTTCTCTGCTATTAGGAAGCCATGTTCTGAGCAGTCCCATGGACTGCAGCTGGGAACACCTATCCTTCTGCAGAGACACATGACTAGAACACTGCCTCTTAGGATAAGAGTACTGTCTGTTCTCACATAGGGCCCAGGTTTCATTCTCAACACCCACACGGTGCCCACAACCATTTGTAATCAAGTTCAAGGGGATCCAACAAACCCTTCTATCCTCTCCAGATACCAGGCATGCATGTATGTATATAGTCAGTCATGCGTACAGGAACATAAAAAATCCATACACAATTATAAGATACAAACATTAAAACTTTAAAAGAGTGCAGGCATCTAATCCCACTCCTCACACAATAATGGTATCCAAGTGTTTCCAAAAGAATGGAGGTCCCCAAAAGGGGAACAGCTACAGTTTCCCTGAGAAAGCCCTCCAGCTTTGAATGTCCATTAGTAACCTTTGCAGTCAACCCTTCCTCTCTTGATCTTGTCACACCCACTAAGTGGAATGAACTCATGCCCACCTCTACCAGTTTGTCTTTGCTATAACCTTCATAATAGTTTTTCTCGAAGGAAAAAAAACACTATATGAGGAGATGAATGTCATAAAAAATATCTCAGGAGTTCCTATTGTGAAATCAATACTCAGTTCACTCCATATCTGGAGACAGGGCCTATTCTAAACATCCCTCACACATCTGTGTGCTTATCTCCCACAGGATCTTAGGAGAGAGAGAGTAGTATTGTTCTTTCCCTTTGGTATGATGAGGGTTGAGGTAAAAAAAAAATCTTAGAGTCACTGAATTCATTGAAAGTGCTCAAAGACTGGTCTCCCCAGCTTTCAGGGCTTGTGACTACTGTGACATTGGAGAGCTTTTTTCTCTGGCTGGATTTCAACTTCTGCCCTTGTACCCTTTTTCCCTCTCCCCCTCAGTGACTCTTTTCCTTCCTTCCTGTTTCTGTTCCCTTTCCTAAAGCAGTTTCTTTTCTTGACATCTTCTCTAAAAGACTGGCCATGAAAATGACCTCAACCCTATTTCCCCTGTAACATTTCCTTGCAAAAGTGAAGAGATACCTAGCCTGTGCATTGGTGACTCAGATACAATTATGAGCCTATCTACAAGGAGCCTAAAAGGATTATAGTATCCAGGCACATGGAAGAGGAAAAGCCTCTATGGAACCCTTAGAAGATTCTATTTTCCTTGATCTAGATATCTAGGCATCCAAATGAAGCCCTCTGGGTTGGTATCACCCAAGAGATGAGCATGTGATACATATCCATGATGTAATTTGAGAAACATATAAATGTTTACATATAAACACTTAAATGTAGACAATGCTGAAATCATCTACAAGCTTACTTAGTACAGTCATGGTTTACTTCGTAAGACTAAGCAAAGCATTACAAAGAGAAATTGGGGTGAAGTGTCTCAAAGCTCTGGGAGAACAGATTAGTAATTTTGTTGTTTTTAAAATAAGTACCTTATTAAATATTTATAAGATAGGTGTTAGACTCCATATTTCTGAGACCCTAAGCCAAGAAATCTGTTGGTAAGCTCTGTCCCAGCTCTTTAGTGGCCAGAAACCCTCCTCCCTGTGATCCTAGGTCAAAGGCTACATGATTAATTAGATCACACATTAGTAGGTACTCTTCTCTTATGTGGTCAACATGAACATTTCATACCAAGCTGCAAACCCTTATTTCTCATATCTTGTATCCCCAAAATAAGGATTTATTTATTATAATTATTACAATTACTATTATTAGAAAAAATTACTATTATTATGACTAATAATAAAAATATTAATATTAATATTATTATTACATTGTATGTATGAGGAATATGTGAAAATATGGCTGTACAAGTGGGTTGTGGTGCATGGGATGACTAGAGGGTGGCTTTTGGGAGTCTGAGATTCCTTCCCACTACCAAGGTTTTTTAGGATGGAACTAGGTACTCAAGATTGCACAGTGAGTGCTTTTACCTCCTACCACACACATTTGAAACCTAGTGCTCATTATAATTCACACCATTGTTTTTACCATGACACTGCCTGACTTCAAGTCCTATGAGCCCTCTCATTATAACACACAGCAAACAATGCCTCCCCAGGCAGGTTGCAGCATGTCCCTGTCTCCTAGGTCCCACCCACCTGGTCTCCATCCTTCAAGTGAATATCCAAGCTTCAGTTATGCCAACTGCCACTCTCTATTGCACATCCTTTCTCCTGCCTCCCCCATTCACAGGAACTTTCAAAGACCTATTCAGAATCATTCACCTCACCTTATACTTAGATACTTCATGAACTGGGGCTACCAAGAATGAATATCTTCTGTCCCTTGCTCCTAGACTTGACTGATCTGCTGTCTCCCTTTGTCAAATCTCTCCATGCATCAAACACCTCATGGTGCTGGCCTAACAGATCATCAGAAAAGAATCCCTTCTCAGAAAGCTGCCTCCTTTCCCCCACAGACCTGTTTAATAATGCAAAGAATCTGGCTGCTTGTTGCCTATGGCAAGTCTTACTGACACTTCAGGGGTGGGGTTAGCCAGCATCTATCATTTGAGCCTGCAAGAGTCAGATGAGGGTCTGTCTAGCAGCTCATAGATACTCCCCCTCCGCTAGACCACCACCAATACACAGATTTCTCCACGTTGTGCTTACTTTGAGTAACTCTGGAAGGAGCTAGATTTTTCTCTCTGGAATCTCTGTCCCTGACATGAGAGTCTAAGACTCACTGCTGTGTTCCAATGCTGAGAGATACAAAGGAGTTGCATTCTTCCTCACACTGGCTTCAATACAAGTTTCATACTCCTTAGCCACATCTACCTTTTGAAGATCCAATTGACCATATGTCACCTTCAGGAGGCACCTTTTGTATACACAGCTTAAGAAAGCTGGGTTTTAAGGATCAGTGAGGAAAGGTCCTAGGTCCCTGTCTCGTGATTAGGTCAGGGTTAGTGATGTCAAGCAAAGGCAGGGAAACCACACAATACTGTATGGAGCATAAATGTCTTCCTTAAAATTTGAATAAGACATTGTAACCACAAAGACTGACAGTATAACCAGTAAAATGGTAGTAAGACAAAATAATTTCAGCACTTAGGGGGCAGAGGCAGGAAAGTCTCCATGACATGGAGACTAGCCTGATAAGTATAGTGAGTCCCAGGCCTGCCAGGGCTCAATACTAACACCCTATCTGTCTCTGTTAGGTCTCTCAACTAATTAGGAACAGTCATAGCCTCCTTGTAATTCTTTTTTATCTTTTTTTTCATTCAGTCTCATAGAAAAAAACAAAAAGACAGCAGCTTGTTGTAAGATAAAACTCAAAGGTAAAGCTTCCTGATAACTCTTCCCATGTAGACTTCAACAGTGCTCCTCAACTCCTCCCAAAATACTATACGATTAAACTGGCATTGAACATGTACTTGAATTATCTGCAAAGTTTTAAAGAAATTGGGAAAAAAATGTAAAAACCCTAAGATCCAAATGAAAATGCAAGTACTTATGTTTTGAATCTAAGACATAAAAACAAGATGATCATTGGCAACTATGAGTGCTTATGTTAAACAAATAGAGCGTTCAAATACATGCATATACAAACACATCCATATATATGCATATATAATATGTTATATATTATATACATTTTGAATATTAAATATGTTAACAAATATATAATGATATATATTGAATATATCTTGTATATTATATATATAATATAAATTTGTGCGTTCATATGTGTAAGGTTTTGTGTGTGTGTGTGTGTGTGTGTGTGTGTGTGTGTGTGTGTGTGAGAGAGAGAGAGAGAGTTAAAGTGTGTGTGTTTGGTTTTATGCATGTGTGTAAGCCCAAGGTCAGATTGATTCACTATCAATATCTTAAACCATTATGGAAAAAAGAGCAATAATTCTGGAACTATTTCCAATAACTAGGAAAAAAAAAGTAGCACTACCAAATACATTTTATAAAGCTGGTATTACTATGATTCCAACAATCAGAGGATACAACAAAAACTAGACCATTTTTCCTGATAAACACAAAGGCAAAAATAATCTACAAAATACTTAATAATCAAATTTTAGAACACATTAAAAATACCCTATCCATGGTCAAGTTGACTTTAACTTAAGAATTCCAATCAACATACTTCTAGAGCAAATATAACAGGGACAGAAATCACATGATTATCTCAATAGCTAAGGTAAAGGACTTTTCGAAGTTCAACATCCCTTCTTGGTACGAACTCCTGAAAAAAATATGGATAGAAAAAAGAGATTTCCGTATAAACAACTCCATATAGGCTATATTCAGCAAACATAGAGCCAATTATAATCAATCATATAAATTATAATATATAATTTTATATTATATTAATATATTAATAATGGTTAATTAATAATTGTCTGAGAATATATTATTATATTAACAATATAATTAACAACATACTTATAATATAGGAATATGTTATGGTAAACCATATAAAAATTTCTATGTAGGCTATATATAGGAAAACGATAGCCAACACTAATAATTAATATAAATTGTATTATATATATTATATATTTATATTATAAAATTTATAATGATGTACTGATCACATAATTATAATTTATGAATAATAGTATTATAATGTTAGAATAATATTATTAGAATATATTATATTAATAATATTAATAGAATAATTATAATAGAGAAATATGATAAACCATATAAAAATCTCCATGTAGGGTATATGTAACAAACCTATAGTCAATAATCATAAATCATATAAATCACAATATATCAATATATTAATAATATATTCTTAATAATTAATTGATCATACAATAATAATATGTGGTTATAATATATTATAGTAACATTATAGTAATATGATATAGTAATAATATAATTATAATATATGATTATGTTAAAATAAAACATATAAAAAATGTCCATTTAGGATATATGTAACAAACCTATAGCCAATTATATTAAATCATATAAATTACAATATATTTATATATTACACATTTATATATTAATAATATTTATTTAATAATTTACTGATAATATGATTACATGTGATTTAAATATAGTAATAATATAATTAATTTAGTGATTGATAATGTAATTATAATATGTAAGTGTAACATAATAAACTATATAAAATTTCCTTACAGGCTATATGTAATTAACCTATAGCCAATTACAATAAACTGTGGAAAATTGAAAACATTCCTTCTAAAATCAAGAAACAAAGCCATGTACTCTTTCCAATAGTATTTAATAAATTGATTAGAATCTTGCCTAGAGAACAAGGAAAAAAAATAATAAAAGGGATTCAAATAGAGAAATTTGAAGTCACATAATTTAATAATAAATAGCATAATCTGACATGAAAAACCCCTAGAGACCTCTAGAAAGCTCTTAGATCAGATGTATAAATTCAACAAAATAATTTATAGTCAGGATATAAGAACTAGTGTTTTTTTCTATACCAATAATATAATTAAAAATATAATTATAATATAAAAATATATTATGATAAAGGACAAGTTAATCAGGAGGGGAGAACTCCATTCATTCCAGATTCTTAAAGTTAAAGGAAGACCTGGGTTTGGGGTATTGTGCTGTGATAATTGCAGCATTCAGAAAACTAATACATGGAAAACTGCTGTGACTTGGATGCCAACCTGGGCTGCATTGTGAATACCAAACCATACAGTCTTAAAAATAAAATACCTAAGAATAAATCTATCCAAGGTGATGAAAACTGAAAAAACATTGTAAAAAGAAACCAAACACATGAAAATGGGAACATTTCCCACTTCTTAGATTAGAAGATTAAGATTGTGAAATGGCACTTCTGCCAGAAAGTGTCTGCAAGGTTAATATAATCCTCACCAAAATTCCAATGCCATTCTTCACAGAAATAGAAAAAGAAAAAATAAAAATTCATATTTAAATACAAAACATCTCTGATTTTCCAAAGCAATCCTAAACAGAAGGAAAATGCATAGATGGATCACAATACTTAATTAAAATTTCCACTAATATGATAGGCAGGGGTGGTGCATGTCTTCAATCCTGGCACTTGGAAGTTAGATGCCAGTGTATTTCTGAGTCCAAGGCCAGCCTGGTCTACAGAGTGATTTCCAGGACAATCAAGGCTACACAGAGAAACCCTGTCTCCACAAAGAAAAAAACAACCACAACAACTACAACAAATCCAGTAAAGAGCTATAGTAACAGTCACATGCTGACACAATAAAGAAAATCCATGAACAAAATAAAGGATGCAGAGGTGAACCCACAGCTACAGCCATTTTGTTTTCACATTGCTGTTAAAAATATTCATTGATGAACAAGAAAATGTCTTCAAGAAATTGTGATAAAACCAGAAATATTGATGTGGATAATCCCAGTACTTTGGGAGGTAGAGGTAAGGAAAAAAGGGATTCAAGATCATTCTTCACTACATAGGCTGTCCCCAAAACCCAAAACCCCACAAAGGAAAGTAAACAAACTAAAGAGGAAAAATAAATGGGGCTGGCAAAAAATTGAGTGTTTATATGTCAAAGAACAAAACTAAAACTGTGTCCCTCACTCTGTCCAAAAGTGTTCAAAATGGATCCATCATCTTTTTGTTTGTTTGTTTGTTTGTTTGTTTGTTTGGTTTTTGTTTTTTCCAGAAAGGATTTCTCTGTGTAGCCTTGGCTGTCCTGGAACTTACTTTGTAGATCAGGCTGGCCTGGAACTCAGAAATCTGCCTGTCTCTGCCTCCCAAGTACTGGGATTAAAGGCATGAGCCACCAAGCCTGGCTGGACCCATGATCTTAAGATGACACTTGAAACCCAAACTGCTAAAGGAAAATAAAATTACAATATCCCACTTTAAGCACAATCAAGGAGTTTCTGAAAAGGACCCCAAATAGCAACTTATTTTATGCTTATTCAGCAATAAAGAATAAAAAATTTAGTAAACTAGATGGGGAGGGAGGTCAGGTTAAAGGAAGTAAGCTTAGTTCTTTTCTGTCTAAGGTCTGAGGGAATTTAAATTAGTCACATATAGCTCAAAAAATAGTACAAGAATTGACAAATGTCATTACATGACAGTAAAAGATTCCAGTCTCCAAAGGAAGCAAGTGGCAAAGGAGAATGAAGAGGGAGCCTACAGGACAGGAAAAAGTTAAAAAATAAAAATAATAACTTTGCCAACCACATTTGTAAAAATATTAATCTAGAAAATCTATAAAGAACCTCAAAACTTAAGGAAAATTATCTCATCACTGGATGGGTTAATGAGTTAATAGATAATACTCAAAACAGCACATCAAGTCACCAATAAATACATGTAAAACATTCAACATCTTTAGCTATCAGAGGAAGACAAATTAAAGCTAAATTGAGATCTAACAGCAGTCAGAACAATTACTATCAAACAAACAGCAATAAGTACTGGTGAGTATGTGGGGAAAAACATTATATATTGCTGGATAAAAACCTAACTACTTCTGCGCTGTGGTGGTTCATGCCTTTAACCTCCTACTAGGGAAGCAGAGGCCTTTTACTCTCTGTGAGTTCCATGACAGCCTGTCCTGAAGAGAAAGTTCTGGACAGCCAGTACTTCTCAGAGAAACCCTGCCTCAAGGATGAAAGGAAGAAAGGGAAAAAGACAACCAAAGGAAACCAAACTAGCACATTAGCTATAGATATTGCTCTTTGGAAGTTAAATATTTTAAAAAGTAACTAAAATGTAATAATATTTAAATTAAAGCTGTTAGAAATACCATATGAAGAAGGCACACCAGTGAATTTATATATAATTTTCTTCACTATTTATACATGACACCAAATGTATAAACTATGGAGTTTTATGCATCTATGAAGGAATAAAATTTTCATTAAACTGGATGGAACTGAGTCCTTTTGTCTGGTCACTGAGAGTTTGACCTTGCTCCAGTGTGAAAGTGCATAAGAAACGCAAACTGGACTTGTATTTTTTATCTTTTTTTTTTTTTTTTTTTTTTTTTGGAGGGGGTAGGGCAGATGGGTGGGGGCAGACCTAGGAGTACTAGGAAGAGACTTTGCTTGGGGTTCATGACATGAAATTAACAATAATCAATAAAAATATGAAAAAAAAATCTGGACAGAAATATAAATCATAAGATTGTTAATAGGGAACAATCAAGATACTTCCCGCCTAGGATCTGAGGCAATCTAAAACACAGTCACCAAGTAACTGGCCCATCCATATGAGGTTAGTCAGCTTGGCTACCTCGCACCCAGGTCATGCCCCCTCCGTGTTCCCAATCAAGCCATTTGCTTTCATTTTAGTTCTCTTGTGTGTCCATACTGTCAAGGGCGAGCCTTGTGCTGGTTGTCATCAGAGTACAACTTTACCTAAGACAGTTTGTTCTTTCCTTGTTATGATGGGTTCCAGAGAGAGAGGTCAGCGTGTAAGTATTTCCTACCAGGGAACATCTGCTTACCAGGCGACCTCAACTTACCAAACCATGCAATTTGCATCCTAAAGTTAGTAAAGTCCCAGGCTCCACTGAGGTCAAAGTTTGCTTTATCCTTAATGCCACAGTACTGTCTGTCTGCTTGCAAGGCCCCTTCTCTGAGTAATAAACGACCCCACATGCTAAACTCCACTCCACACATCACCGGCCTGACTCTGTCTCCTTCCCAATTCCCAGAAGCAACCTCATCTCCCTGTTGTCAACCATCCAGTAGCAACTCAGTCCTCAGCAAAGATAATGATGATGCAGGAACAGTCAGCTTCGCGGCCTTCTTCCCAACTTCAGGTCTAACAGGGACTCTCGTGTCTCAGGCACCTCAGGAACTGATGCTACTGGGAGTGGGAGGTGGGGCGCTAAAAACTAGTTCCATTCCTTCTAGACCTGACTGGTCCCTTGTGTCACGTTCTGCTCTGGAACATCAGAGCTCCTCAGATTGGCCTTATACTGGCTGGCCTCAGCTTACCCCGAGGCAAAGTCATTAAGTAATTAGGTTTTGAAGACTGCTCCAGAAATATCTCCCCTTTGCCATCAGTAAAGGGTCTTGGAGCTAAGAAGGGTCAGGCCCAATAGTCACACAGACTTAACAGCTATCCTGTGCTGAATCTGAGCCTGCTCAGAGACTGGGGTACAGCAGTAAATATCACTGATCCTCTCCTGATAATTATCTACCACCTGAGGATAGAAAGAAGTTCCTTTCCCTGCCATCAACCATCCAGATCTCTGCTTTGCACTTACTTGTAGGTGACTGGCTCTCATCACAGTGGGCTTGGACTGAGTTCCATGTGTCTTCCTCAAGTTCTTTTGTCTTTTGAAGCAAAAAGTGAGCCTGCATACCTTCAGGAATCACTCATTTCACATGTGTCTTCTACAGCTAAAATGACCTTGTGAATGTCCACTGAAGAGAACTGAGCTAGTGGGGTCAAGAAAAGGTCAGATTCAGCTTTTCTAAGTCTCTGATGGAGGTTTCCTCCTGGAAATATGAAGGGCAGACTCAGGGGCCTCCGGAAAAATCTTTTAATATTTTCAACAAATCTGTGCTTTGTGATCACGTCTCTAAAATTTTCTTAAGCATTTGTTATTTTTATTTTTTTTAAAGGAGCCCTCCAACAGAAATTTCTGGTGGGGAAGATGTAATATTTTTAGCCTTTCTTTCCACCTGTAAGTGAACCAGCAAAACCCCCTACTTTTTTGTTTCTCCAGAATTTAAGGTATAATTAAGGAGTTCTTTAGTTTGCTAAAGACTTCAAAAGTGGCAATTTTGAACCATAATGGACTTTCGCACACAGGGTGAGATGATGACGTCAGCCTTCTTCACCTTTATGGAAAGGAAGTAGACAGATCTCCTTAAGTCCCTAGGGCCCCTTTACAACAGTTTGGAAAATGTTATTTACTTATCTCTGAATTTAATGAAAAGATGTATTTTCAATAAAAAGTATTTTCCCAAAAGCTAGTTGTTGGTACAAAAGACCTATAAACTGATTTTTTTAAAAGAATCATATAGTATACAAAGGACAAATATGAAAGGTTTCAAACTCGGAAGAATTTCATTTTGAAAGTATGGTAAGAACCCTAGAGTTAATAACCATGAACACAGAACACAACATGTAGTAAACAAAAGTACAAAGTACACTCCAATAGGCCAGCAGGCATAAAATTAGGGAATGTAAGGATCTTTATAATGGAGTACAATTCCTCCCCCATTCTCCATGGAAACAAACAGACTCCCTGTTGTCTCCAAAGACTTTGAGTAGGGAATCATCCAGCATCCTTTCTCTTCCATTTGATTAGAGCTGACTCTAAGACCTGCCAAGATTCCAGGACAGGAAAATTGGACTCCCTTATCCACTTTGGTATGTGTGTTTCCAGTTAGTGTTACAAATGATCACATCCTTAGACAACTAAAACAGAGCCTATCTCTTCTAGTACAATTCCAGAAGGCAGAAAGTGTAAAACTCAAGGGGTTAGCTAGTTTTACTCATGCCTGGAACTGTTGTTGGCAACCTATAGGTTGTAAGTCCTTGTGACACTTTCACAGGAGTTGTCTAAGACTATCTGTGTGTCAGATAATTATGTCACGATTCCTAACACTAGGAAATTACAGTTATGAAGTAGTAAAAAAATAATTTTATTGTTGGGATTCCCACAGCATAAGAAAATATATATTTGTAGGAACTGCAACATCAGGAAGGTGGAGAACAACACTCTGGAACCTTGAAGACCAAAAGCATGCTGTGCCTCCCAGCCTCGCCTTGGCATCAGTCTAAGATCTGCTTCTGACTCTGCTCTTCTTGCTTCCGTTTGTTTCTTCTGATCATATGGGGATAACCTACATAGTATAGTCAAATGCCCTATCTGAGGACATGATCAAATCCATTTTGTGAAACAATGTGCCATAGTATCATAGGGACAGGGCTGTCTTTGGGAGCAGTGCTCTTCTGCATTCCTCTGTGTGCTTTGATTTCTTTAATTTTTTTTTTCTGCCATGAAGTTATTGTTCCCCAGTATTATTATATTATATTATATTATATTATATTATATTATATTATATTATATTATATTATATTATATTATATTAGATATTTTCTTAATTAAATTTCAAATGTTATTCCCTTTCCTGGTTTCCCCTCCAAATATCCCCTATCCCATCCATCCTCTCTCTACTCACCAACACAACCAATCATACTTCCCTGTCCTGGCATTCCCCTACACTGGGGAATGGAGCCTTCTCAGGACCAGAAGCCTCTCATTCGTGTCCAACTAGATCATCCTCTGCTTCATATGTGGCTGTAGCCATGGGTCCCTCCTTATGTACTCTTAGATTGACATTTTTATTATTATTATTATTATGTATTTATTTCATTTACATTTCCAATGCTATCCCAAAAATCCCCCACACCCTCCCACACCTACACACCCATCCACCCACTTCTACCTTTTGGCCCTGGCATTCCCCTGTACTGAGGCATATAAGGTCTGCATGATCAATGGGCCTCTCTTTCCACTGATCTCCTACCAGGCCATCTTCTGATACATATGCAGCTAGAGACATGAACTCTGGGGGAGTACTGGTTACTTCATATTTTTTGTTCCACCTAGAGGATTGCAGATGCCCCAAGCTCACTGAGTACTTACTCCAGCTCCTCCTTTGGGGACCATGCGATCCATCCAATAGCTGACTATGAGCATCCACTTCTGTGTTTGCTAGGCCCTGGCATAGTCTCACAAGGGACAGCTATATCAGGGTCCTTTCAGCAAAATCTTGCTAGTGTATGCAAAGTTGTCAGGGTTTGAAGGCTGATAATGGGATGGATTCCCGGGTATGACAGTCTCTAGATGGTCCATCCTTTTGTCTCAGCTCCAAACTCTAACTTTGTAGCTACTTCCATGTGTGCCTTGCTCCCAATTCCAAGAAGAGGCAAAGTATCCACACCTTGGTCTTCCTTCTTCCCAAGCTTCATATGTTTAGCAAATTGTATCTTATATCTTGGGAATTCTAAATTTATGGGCTTATATCCACTTATTATCCAGTGAGTACATATCATGTGAGTTTTTTTGTAATTGAGTTACCTCACTCAGGATGATGCCCTCCAGGTCCATCCATTTGCCCAGGAACTTCATACATTCATTTACTTAATAGCTGAGCAGTACTCCATTGTATAATTGTACTACATTTTCTGTATCCATTCCTCTGTTGAGGAGCATCTGGGTTCTTTTCAGCTTCGGGCTATTATAAATAACACTGCAATGAAAATATTAGAGCATGTGTAGAGCATTCTTACTGGTATGAGTATCTTCTGGATATTTGCCCAGGAGAGGTATTGCGGGATCCTCCTTTAGTACTATGTCCAATTTTTTGAGGAAACACCAGATTGATTTCCAAAGTGGTTGTATGAGCTCGAATTCCACTAACAATTGAGGAGTGTTCCTCTTTCTCCAAATCCTTGCTAGCATCTGCTGTCACCTGAATTTTTGATCTTAGACATTCAGACTTCGGTGAGGTGAAATCTCAGGATTGTTTTGGTTTGCATTTTCCTGATGATTAAGGATGATTAAGGATAATGAACCTTTTTTCAGCCATTTGTTATTCCTAAGGTGAAAATTCTTTGTTTAGCTCTGAGCCCCATTTTTTAATGGGGTTATTTGATTTTCTGAAGTCCACCATATTGAGTACTTTATATATATATATTGGATATTAGTCTCCTATATGATTTAGAATAGGTAAAGATCCTTTCCCAACCTGTTGACGGCATTTTTGTGTTATTGATGTTGTCTTTTGCCTTACAGATGCTTTGCAATTATATGAGGTTCCATTAGTCGATTTTTGATCTTACAGCACAAGACATTGCTGTTCTATTCAGAATTTTCACCCCATGCCCATATTGGAGGCTTTGCCCCAAGGTCACCCTGATAAGTTTCAGTGTCTTTGGTTTTATGTGGAGTTCCTTAATCCACTTATATTTGACCTTAGTACAAGGAGATAAAATGGATCAATTCATATTCTTCTACATGATAATCACCAGCTGTGGCAGTAGCATTTGTTGAAAATGTTTTGTTTTGTTTTGTTTTTTTTTTTTTTCAACTGTATGGTTTTAACTCCCTTGTCAGAGATGAAGTGATCATAGGTGTGTCAGTTAATTTCCAGGTCTTCAATTCTATTTCATTGCTCTACTTGTCTGTCGCTATACCAGTACCAATTCAGTTTTTATCACAATTGCTCTGTAGTACAGCTTTAGGTCGGGCATGGTGATTCCACCAGAGGTTCTTTTATCCTTGAGAAGAGTTTTTTTTTTTTTTTTTTGGTTTTTCCAGACAGGGTTTCTCTGTACAGCTCTGGCTGTCCTGGAACTCACTTTGTAGACCAGGCTGGCCTCGAACTCAGAAATCCGCCTGCCTCTGCCTCCCGAGTGCTGGGATTAAAGGCATGCCCCACCACGCCCGGCTGAGAAGAGTTTTTGCTATCCTAGGTTTTTGTTAATCCAGATGAATCTGCCATTTGCCCTTTCTAATTCGTTGAAGAATTGAGTTGGAATTTTGATGGGGATTGCACTGAATCTGTAGATTGCTTTTGGCAAGATAGCCATTTTTACTATATTTATCCTGAGAATACATGAGCATTGGAGATCTTTCCATCTTCTGAGATCTTCTTTAACTTCTTTCTTCAGAGACATGAAGTTCTTGTCATACAGATCTTTCACTTTCTTAGTTAGAGTCACTCCTAGATATTTTATATTATTTGTAGCTATTGAGAAGAGTGTTGTTTGCCTAATTTCTTTCTCAGCCTGTTGGTCCTTTGTGTAGAGAAAGGCCATTGACTTGTTTCAGTTAATTTTATATTCAGCGACTTCACTGAAGCTTTTTATCAGGCTTAGGAGTCCTCTGGTGGAATTTTTAGGGTCACATATATATATATACTATCATATTATCTGCAAAAGGTGATATTTTGACATCTTCCTTTCCAATTTGTATCCCCTTGATCTCCTTTTGTTGTCTAATTGCTCTGGCTAGGACTTCAAGTACAATGTTGAATAGGAAGGGAGAGAGTGGACAGCCTTGTCTAGCCTGGTGGGATTGCAAGCTTGTACAACCACTCTGGAAATCAGTCTGGTGGTTCCTCAGAAAATTGGACATAGTACTACCAGAGGATCCAGCAATACCTCTCCTGGGCATATATCCAGAAGATGTCGTAACGGGTAAGAAGGACACATACTCCTCTCTGTTCATAGCAGCCTTATTTATAATAGCCAGAAGCTGGAAAGAACCCAGATGCCCCTCAACAGAAGAATGGATACAGAAAATGTGGTACATTTACACAATGGAGTACTACTCAGCTATTAAAAGGAATGAATTTAAGAAATTCCTAGGCAAATGGATGGACCTGGAGGGCATCATTCTGAGTGAGGTAACCCAGTCACAAAGGAAATCTCATCATATGTACTCACTGATAAGTGGATATTAGCCCAGAAACTTAGGATACCCAAGATATAAGATACAATTTGATAAACACATTAAACTCAAAAGAATGAAGACCAAAGTGTGGACACTTTGCCCCTTCTTAGAATAGGGAACAAAACACCCATAGAAGGAGTTACAGAGACAAAATTTGGAAGTGTGACAAAAGGATGGACCATCTAGTGATTGCCATATACAGAGATCCATCCCATGATATGCTTCCAAACGCTGACACCATTGCATACAATAGCAAGATTTTGCTGAAAGGACCCAGATATAGCTGTGTCTTGTGAGACTATGCCAGGGCCTAGCAAACACAGAAGTGGATGCTCACAATCATCTATGGAATGGATCACAGGTCCCCAATGGAGGAGCTAGAGAAAGCACCCAAGGAACTAAAGGGAACTGCAACCATATAGGTGGAACAATTATATGAACTAACCTTTACCCCGGAGCTCTTGTATGTAGCTGCATATGTATCAAAAGATGGCCTAATAGGCCATAACTTGAAAGAAAGTCCCATTGGATTTCCAAACTTTATATGCCCAAATACAGGGGAATGCCAGGGCCAAAAAGGGGGAGTGGATGGGTAGGGGAGTGGGGGGGGGGTATGGGGGATTTTTGGTATAGCATTGGAAATGTAAGTGAGCTAAATACCTAATACAAATGGAAAAAAATAAATTGTATTTTCTTGCATGTCTTCAAGTGAATTTTTTTTCCTCTCTAAGGGCTTCTACCTGTTAGACTGTGGTTTTCTGTATTTCTTTAAAGGTGTTATTTTATCCTCATTTAAGGTATTTTTCATCTTCATGAAATGAAATTTTTAGTCAAAATCTTGCTATTCATGAATGTTTAAGTATCCAGGGTAGGAAAACTTGGTTATGATAATGCCAAATTACTTTGGCCTCTTTTAGTTATGTCCTTTAATTTTTCTTTCACCATCTGGTGATTTCTGTTGTTAAATTGTCTGGGTATCTGGGATTGGATCAATACTCTTTGGAATCAAATAATATAGTGTGACCTCGATTCCATAAGGCCTTCTGGGAGTCAGGAAGTACTGTATCTGGTTAGGACATGCCTTCAGTGTCTTTGCTTGGTACAGCCATCATATATCACACTGTCTCTGGTTTTGGCAGATCTAAAGGAGCCAAGTTGGCTTTTGGGTCTAGGGAAAGCATATAGATCTTCAATATTTTCAATTGGAAATTCAAACTGGAAAGACAATAGTACTCAGGAAGAGCTCGATATGTACCTCATGTGCTTATCACTGTGGAGGTCCAAAATGATATGGGTATTCAGCCAAAGGGTTCTCCTATGTTTCTAATTATGGAAGAGCTCCTGTTAGGCATGTAGGTTGATAGGGCTGGGTGATAAACCCTGCTTTCATAAGTTCAGACTGCAAAGGTCCTACAGGTGTAAAATTTTTATATAATATTGAAATTCTAATTTTGGTATTCAATATTAGTATAGTTATGCATATGGGACAATGAAAATTGGAAGGGAAATTGGACCCTGTATTGTAAGCCTAGTATTATGGATTAAGGGTTTTAAGGGGAAACCTTGGAAGAATCACCATCAACAATCCTGCATGGATGTTGAGTATTAGTGAAGTAATATGTCGTGCCAATTATAATGCATTGGGTTAAAAATCCTGTGTGTAAACAAGCTATAACATGTCAGAATTAGTTTCATTAGAATAAGTTGAATTTTGTACAAAAATCATTTAAAGTATATTAGACTAATATGATATTTGTATTAAAGAAAGTGAAATTATATTTGTTGGTGCATAGTTGTATAACGGGCATCCCATTGCCTTTCAAATATCTGTGTTTCATGAATAACCTATTTGCTACTGCATACATTTTCATGAAAGAGGAAGTCCTTCCATCCATGTAGATTGATGAGTGCAGATACTCAAAAGTGCTTCAATGCTTTGTATAAATCGTACTTCTGTGCCATATCAAACCTTGTTTAAAGTGATTGAAGAATCACAAATCAGTATCAGATTAATGGGAAAAACAGGAAAAGAATGGTTTACTAATAAATGACCTCAAAATTAATGAATATACAACAGCAACACTTCTAAGACTATTCTCTGACATGAAAATAGGATAGAGGCCATCACGTCTTACACAGAGAATAACATGGACTCAGATATCTGATATCAACAAGAAATAAAGGGACAAGTAACTGGAAAGAAGCTATGGAATATTATCTGTGAAACAGAAGAAAACTTTGTTTTATAAGCTCAAAAAGTATTGTAGTGGATAGCTTAAGATTGCCACCCAATAGAAAAACTTAAATGAAAATAGAAACCACATATTGCCTTGATAATTAGGAAGGACACGATGATATGTGCTCTGCTTTCTTTCCTCCAAATCAAGTACATAACATGAATTTTAGGCAAAATAAAATAAATTTTAAGAAATACTCTTTGTGCTCCAAGCAACATGGAGGATGTCTCTGCAGAAAAGCACATGGAGCCTCACCTCTAAATCTGGGTAAACCCAAATTCAAGATTATTAAAAACCTGAATGTTTGACATGTAGTCTTGTTTTAATGAGTATGATATGGATCTCAATCCATTGTTCATGTGCACCAAATGACTTCCAAAAGACTGCAACAGCCTAGGATGGTAGGCACTTGTAAATGTAATTTAATGTTCTTAACCCTTTTATTGTCACAAATTCTTACCAGTCGCATGGAAGAGTGCATTGCCAGTTTTTAGGATGTTTTCCATGATGCTCCTGTAAGACCTATGATTCATCTAAATAATAGAAATAATTAAAAAACTCATTTGTCCTTCTGTTTGTGTATATTCTTGATCCAAATCTCTCAATAAATGCTGACAGTTTTGACCAATGATGGAGAACATCAAACTCATGTTGGCTAAAATATAAGGATTCTTGTTGATCTCATCAGTAGCAAAAAACATTACCAGAAGAAGCTCATATTCACTTGCTGAAATTCTACAAGAGGCCATAGTGATGATTAAGGGAGATGTGTGAAATATAAAATTTCAACTGCAGTAAAGTTTGTAATATGAGATACGCTAAATTTCAGTCTAAATATCTTGAAATATGCCTGACATATTAGGGATCCTTAGAGCTGAATACAATTTAAGTATTTATACACATTGAGCACTATGATATGATACATTTTGTATTCATGAAAATAAATAAATATTGTTTTATCTCTGAATGCCATCCTTGAACTAAATTACAGTCCTATTGTGTAAAACTGCTACAAAATAACCTTAGAGTTGTCATTCCACAGATATATAAAAGAGCATGACTTCCACTACATATGAAATACCTAACAGATTCGCCTTATAACTTATACTTAACTGAAATTTATACATCAATCATCTTAATATTATTGAATACTTTGAGAATTAACTAATATATGTGTTCTTTCAACTTTTTTATTCTTATCCTTTTATACCCTATAATATCATTAATGCATATTTAATAATATCCATAACTGAGGATACTAAGTCTAATGTTCACTACTAAGTTATTACAAAACATACAAAATACTCTTTGAGAATTAAGCATAATAAAGGAGCATAAAATTTTATATAGTGAATAATTAAGAAATATATTCAAAAGCCCTTATTAGATACCACCTGACAGTATTCAAAAACATTATATAGTTGTGTATCTTAACTAACAATCAGCTTACTTTAAGAAGATTATCAGAGTTTCAAGTAAAGAAAATATTTTATCAGTAAGAATATTTTACATATTTCCAAATAACAAAAACTCTATGAATTTAAGCATTATGAAAATGCTAATTTTATTCAAAGGAAGAAAATTATGAGTAATATGTTAGAACATGTTTTATATTTGTTTTGTATGTTTGTAGATCATGCTTTTAATATATTCAACTGTTAATATCACCAATCAGGCTACTCATTTTAATATCCATTTTATTTAATTTTATTTATCCATTTCAAGATATACACAGTGATACAATTACTTATATCCTACAATACAGGAATATATATATATATATATATATATATATATATATATATATAATGGTTTTATAGTATAATGTATATGTACATATGATTAATGAAAAAAATTTAAATATGTGAATTTTTTTAGTTCTGTGCAAACGTATTTATAGCCTAATTTAGTATAACATGCATTCGTTAACATAAATGTCTCTATAGATTCAAGGTTTTCTCTTTTTAATTTATTTATTTTGTATTGTTTTTTATTTATTTTCATTTCAAATGTTATTTTCCTTCATGAATTCCCGTCCTCCGTGGAGTACTGCCTTATCTGGCATCAGTGTGAGGAGAATCCCTTGGTCCTGTGAAGGCTTGATGGCCAAGTACAGGGGAAAACTAGAGGGGAAATCTAGAGTGATGAAGCACGAGTGGGTGGGTAGGGAGCACCCTCATAGATGCAGGTGAAAGAGAGAAAGGGACAGTGTGTTCAAGGTTTTCTTTTACACTTAGGAGTATTTCATTAATTTTATGGGAGCCTTATATAAAATATTTTGGTCATAATCATCAAACTACTCTTTCTTTATTTACCCTACATTCTCCCTCCATATATCACAGTATTCTTTTTTTGTAATTTATAAATCATGAGAGGTAAAACTTGTGCCAACTAAACATTCTTTTTGGATTGATCAGTTTAGGAAGGACAATTTCTGAATTGCAACAACCTGAATGATACATAAATAATACTACATAATGTAGTAATTTTTGTGTGACACTTAGTGTGTTGCAGGGTAATATGAATACAAATGTGCCTGATATTGTTAAGTGATACAGGTTATCAGAGGAATATGTATAGCCATTTCTGTTAGTGCCCTATATATCAATCTATGGGTCATTATTCATATGATAAATACATGAAATACATAGACTCACATGAATATTATATAATATTTATGCACTGCCTCAGGTTCCCTCTTCTGTGTGTAGTGTGATATGTACTGCGGGATTCAGGGAAAATTTTCAGTAAGAAACAGCAGACTGCTGCTTTGATTGTGTTCAGTGCCCAGAAAATGAGGTTTCCAATGACAGAGGTACATGCTTGCATACAGAAGAACATTTGCTGAATTTGAATACCTTCTCTATCCAAACTAGAAATATCAAATGGCCTGGATGCAAACTAAATACTTAAAATCTCCATGAATGAAAACATAATCAGTTAAATAGTGCCAACTTTCTTTAGACCAAGCAAATAACTTCCAATGTCTTCTTGAAACAATGCATTTCTCTCACAATATGATGGTTACTGCTTTTATATAATATAGAAAGTGTTTAGGAGGACAAACCTGTAAAAAATGTTTTAAAGAAACATTTTAGATGTAATCTATGCATATGTTAATTTTTCTTTGATTTGTTGTACATAGAAAGTTGACCACCTGATCAGTCCATAATCTTTCCCTCTATCACCCAGCTTACTCTGTGAAAAAGACCACATGCTCAGTGTAACAGTTGTTTAATGAAATATATTTTAAGAGGTTAGATGGACAAAGGATTTAATATTTCCTCTTAAAGAATTAGAACAAGAGTGAAGATTTCAAAAATGCAAAAAGAGATTGTTTAGAGCTTAGCTAAGGAAAGAGGGAGAAATATGAACCTTCATAATCTTCATGCCATATAGCATGGAATGTGTATTTGGCAAGGTAGAGATTGTAAAAAAATGAAAGGGACATGCATAGGTCTATGAGGCCTACAGCTTCAAGAATGAAAATATTCCTTTATGCAAATAGTGTTTGAATGAGGAATTGTATGTTCTGTTCCTATGTGTAGATACAGACAAAGGCACAAACCATAGAGCAAACAAAGCACATGATGCATTTCATCAACTGACACCAGTACTGATATCTGCACACTACACTTTTCTGTGAATAGTGGATTTATGTTTAGAGGAATTAAATAATCTGAGATTATGCATATTATTATTCATCATATACTTGTTTTTGTTCAATAATTTTTTTCTTTCCACTTCCAATGATGGTGTTTTTTTCCCATCACAATGTGTAGGTTAATACAGAGCAATCTCAATTTACTGGTTCTACAGCAAAAAGGAAGGGAATAGATGCTCAACAACAACTTATTTATTGATATTTCCTAAGAATAACATGAATATAAAATTACTACCTATGTAATTATGATAACTTATAAGGGATTGTTTTCATTTGCCAGCAGATATGGAACAGTGTGTGAAATGTCCAGATGATAAGAATGCCAACATAGAGCAAACCTACTCTCTCTCAAGAGCTGTATCATTTCTGGCTTAAGAAGATCCATTTGGGATGGCTCTAAGCTGCATGGCAGTGTACTTTTCGGCCATCACAATTCTAGTCCTCATCACATTTGTGAAGTACAAGGATACTCCCATTGTGAAGTCCAATAACCGCATTCTCAGCTACATCCTGCTCATCTCTCTTGTCTTCTGCTTTCTCTGCTCCCTGCTCTTCATTGGACATCCTGACCAGATCACCTGCTTCTGGCAGAAAACCATATCTGGAGTATTTTTCACTGTGTCTGTTTCTACAGTATTGGCCAAAACAATATCTGTGGTCATGGCTTTCAAGCTCACTACTCCAGGAAGAAGAATGAGAGGGATGTTGGTAACAGGGGCACCTAAGTTGGTCATTCCCATTTGTACCCTAATCCAACTTCTTCTCTGTGGAATCTGGTTGGTAAAATCTCCTCCCTTTATTGACAGAGATATACAATCTGAACATGGGAAGATTGTCATAATTTGCAATAAAGGCTCTGTCATTGTCTTCCACGTTGTCCTGGGATACTTGGGCTGTTGGCTCTGGGGAGCTTCACTTTGGCTTTCTTGTCTAGGAATCTTCCTGACACATTCAATGAAGCCAAGTTCCTAACTTTCAGCATGCTGGTGTTCTGCAGTGTCTGGATCACCTTCCTCCCTGTCTACCACAGCATCAGGGGGAAGGTCATGGTAGTTGTGGACATTTTCTCAATCTTGCCTTCTAGTGTAGGGTTGCAAATGTGTTTCTTTCTCCCAAAGTGTTATATTATTTTAAATAGACCAGATTCAAATTTTATAAAGAACTGAAAAGGTAAATTGCTTTATTGAAATTTTCATGGTAGGAAAATGTTAGATGATATTTAACTTATGTTATTCTTCATCTTAATAAAAGTAGTACTTCATCATATAAAAAATTAAGTAATATACATATGTGTACTTACAAACAGGAAAGCAAACATGAATATGTTTAGGTCAGGGAATCTCAATGAGGAATGGCTACCATCATTTTGATCTGTGGTTGTGTGTTTAAGCCATGTCCTTAATTAATGGTTAATATGAGGTTACCCTACTGTCTGTGAACAGTGGCACCTGTAGGTACACTGTCCTTGAGTTATAAGAAAGGGTACTGAATACACAATGAATATGAAGCCTGTAATCAACATTGTTCCATTTGCTTTCATGGAGTTCTTGCATCCAATTTCATGCCTCAACTGCATTCAATGTACTATGAAAAAATGTGGATAAATAAATAAACACTTTCCTCACATGTTTCTCTTGGTCATGGTGTTTTTTCCAGCAACAAAATCTAAGAAATCACATAATGGTAAATTGTCTTTGTTGGGATTTGGAAGGACATAGATTCCTGATGTGACAAAAGGCATTGATTTGAAAAAACAGACAAGAGTGAAAGTTAGCAGTGTGTGAAGCACTGTGACACTATGCATATGGCAGTGCAGAATCGCTTAATTTTGGAATAGCTTTAAAATATAGAAGTTGGATGTTAAGAATATCAGATAAAATATAAAGTAAAGTATATTTTATTTATTTATTTTTAAATTAAGCATTTTCTTCATTTACATTTCCAATGCTATCCCAAAAGTCCCCAATTCCCTCCCTTCCCCACTCCCCTACACACCAACTCCCACTTCTTGGCACGTGCATTCACCTGTACTGAGGCATATAAAGTTTGCAAGACCAGTGGGCCTCTCTTTCCACTGATGGCCAACTGGGCCTCCTTCTGATACATATGCAGCTAGGCACATGAGCTCCGGGGGGTGGGGGGGCTTGTACTGGTTAGTTCATATTGTTATTCCACCTATAGGGATGCAGACCCCTTTAGCTCCTTGGGTACTTTTTTCAGTTCCTCCATTGGTGCCCCTATATTCCATCCAATAGCTGACTATGAACATCCAAATATGTGTTAGCTAGGCCCTGGCATAGTCTCACAAGAGACAGCTATATCAGGGTCCTTTCGACGAAATCTTGCTGGTGTATGCAAAGGTGTCAGGGTTTGGATGAATCCCCGGGTATGGGACGAATCCCCTGGTATGACAGTCTCTAGATGATGCATCCTTTCGTTTCAGCTCCAAACTTTGTCTCTGTAACTCTTTCCATGGGTGTTTTGTTTCCAATTCTAAGAATAGGCAAAGTATCCACACTATGTTCTTCGTTTTTTTTGAGTTTCATGTGTTTTTCAAATTGTGCCTTATATCTTGGGTAATATAACTTTCTGGGTTAATATCCACTTTTCAGTGAGTGCATATTAAGTGAGTTCTTTTGTGATCGGGTTACCTCAGGGATGATGCCCTCCAGGTCCATCCATTTGCTTAGGAATTTAATAAATTCATTCTTTTTAATAGTTATGTAATACTCCATTGTGTAAATGTACCACATTTTCTGTATCCATTCCTATGTTGAGGGACATCTGGGTTCTTTCCAGCTTCTGGCTATTATAAATAAGGCTGCTATGAACATAGAGGAGCATGTGTCCTTCTTACCAGTTGGAACACCTTCTGGATATATGCCCAGAAGAGGTATTGCTGGATCCTCCGGTAGTACTAAGTCCAATTTTCTGAGGAACCACCAGACTGATTTCCAGAGTGGTTGTACAAGCTTGCAATCCTGCCAACAATGGAGGAGTGTTCCTCTTTCTCCACATGCTCGACAGCATCTGCTGTCACCTGAATTTTTGATCTTAGCCATTCTGACTAGTTTGAGGTGGAATCTCAGGGTTGTTTTGATGTTGATTTCCCTGATTATTAAGAATGCTGAACATTTTTTTCATGTGCTTCTCTGCCATTCGGGATTTCTCAGATGAGAATTCCTTGTTTAGATCTGAGCCCCATTTTTAATGTAGTTATTTCATTTTCTACAGTCCACCTTCTTGAGTTCTTTATATGTATTGGATATTAGACCTCTATCTGATTTAGGATAGGTAAAGATCCTTTCCCAATCTGTTGGTGACCTTTTTGTCTTATTGATGGTGTCTTTTGCCTTATAGAAGCTTTGCAATTTTATGAGGTCCCATTTGTCGATTCTCAATCTTACAGCATAAGACATTGCTATTCTATTCAGGAATTTTTCCCCTGTGTTCAGATCTTCAACACTTTCCTCCACTTTCTCTTCTATAAGTTTTAGGGTCTATGGTTTAAAGTGGAGTTCCTTCATCCACTTAGATATGACCTTAGTAAAAGAAGATAGGAATGGATCAATTCACAGTCTTCTACATGATAATCACCATTTGTGCCAGCACCATTTGTTGAAAATGCTGTGTTTTTTTTTTTCCCCCCTCTGGATGGTTTTAGCTTCCTTGTTCAAAGATCAAGTGTCCATAAGTATTTGGGTTTATTTCTGGGTCTTCAATTTTATTGCACTGGCCTACTTGTCTGTTGCTATACCAGTATCATGCAGTTTTTTTTATCACAATTGCTCTGTAGTAGAGCTTTAGGTCAGGCATGGTGATTCCACCAGAGGTTCTTTTATCCTTGAGAAGAGTTTTTGCTATCCTAGGTTTTTTATTATTTCAGATGAATTTGCACATTGCCCTTTCAAACTCAGTGAAGAATTGAGTTGGAATTTTAATGGGGATTGCATTAAATCTGTAGATTGATTTTGGCAAGATAGCCATTTTTACTATATTGATCCTGCCAATCCATTGGTATGGGAGATCTTTCCATCTTAGGGGATCTTCTGCAATTTATTTCTTCAGAGATTTGAAGTTCTTATCATACCAAAATTTCACTTCCTTAGAGTCACCTCAAGGTACCTTATATTATTTGTGACTATTGAGAAGGGTGTTCTTTCCCTAATTTCTCTCTCAGCCTGTTTATCCTTTGTGTAGAGAAAGGCCATTGACTTGTTTGACTTAATTTTATATCCAGTTACTTCACTGAGACTGTTTATTAGGTTTAGGAGTTCCGTGGTGGATTTTTAGGGACACTTATTTATACTATCATGTCATCTGCAAATAGTGATATTTTGACTTCTTCCTTTCCAATTTGCATCCTCTTGACTTTTTTTTGTTGTCAAATTGCTCTGGCTTGGGCTTCAAGTACAATGTTAACTAGGTAGGGAGAAAGTGAGCAACCTTGTCTAGTCCCTGATTTTAGTGGGATTACATCCAGTTTCTCACTATTTACTTTGATGTTGGCTACTGGTTTACTGTAGATTGCTTTTATCATGTCTATGTATGGGCTTTGAATTCCTGATCTTTCCTAGACTTTTTTCATGAATGGGTGTTGGATTTGTCAAATGCTTTCTCAGCATCTATCCAGATGATCTTGTGTTTTTTTTTTTTTTCTTTTAGTTTGTTTATATAATGGATTACGTTGATGGATATCCGTATTTTAAACCATCTCTGCATCCCTGGAATGAAACCTACTTGGTCAGGAGGGATGATTGTTTTGATGTGTTCTTGGATTTGGATAGCGAGAATTTTATTGAGTATTTTTTTATCAATATCCATAATGGAAATTGGTCTGAAGTTCTCTATCTTTGTTAGATCCTTCTGTGGTTTAGGTATCAGAGTAATTGTGGATTCATAGAATGAGTTGGTTAGAGTAACTTATGCTTCTATTTTGTGGAAAAGTTTGTGAAGAAGTGGAATTAGGTCTTCATTGAAGGTCTGACCGAATTCTTCCCTAAACCCATCATGTCATGTGTTTTGTTTTTTGTTTTTGTTTTTGTTTATGTTTTTGTTTTTTGGCTGGGAGACTATTGATGACTGCTTCTATTTCTTTAGGGGATATAGGACTGTCTACGTAATTAATCTGATCCTGATTTAACTTTGTTATCTGTTTTCTGTCTAGAAATTTGTGCATTTCTTCCAGGTTTTCCAATTTTGTTGAGTATAGCCTTTTGTAGAAGGATCTAATGGTGGTTTGGATATTTTCGAGATTTGTTGTAATGTCTCCTTTTTAATTTCTGATTTGGTTAATTAGAATATTGTCCCTGTGTCTTCTCGATAATCTGGCTAAGGTTTTATCTATCTTGTTGATTTTCTCAAAGAACCAGATCTTATGGTTGATTCTTTGAATAGTTGTTTGTTTCCACTTGTTTAATTTCAACCCTGAGGTTATTTCCTGTGGTCTACTCCTCTTGGGTGAATTTGCTTCCTTTAGTTCTAGAGCTTTTAGGAGTGCTGTCAGACTATTAGTGTATGCTGTCTCTAGTTTCTTTTTGGAGGCACCCAGGGCTGAGTTTTCCTCTTAGGACTGCCTTAATTGTGTCCCATAAGTGTGGGTATGTTGTGGCTTCATTTTCATTAAACTCTAAAAAGTCTTTAATTTCTTTCTTTATTTCATCCTTGACAAAGGAATCATTGAGTAGAGTGTTGTTTACTTTCCAACTGAATGTTGGCTTTCTATTTTTTATGCTGTTATTGAAGATCAGACTTAGTCTGCGGTGTTCAGATAGGATGCATGGGGCAATTTCAATATTTTTTTTATCTGTTGAGGCCAATTTTTTGACCAATTGTATGGACAATTTTGGAGGAGGTGCCATGTTGTGCTGAGAAGAATGTATATCTTTTTTTTTAGGATAAAATGTTTTGTAGATATCTATTAAATCCATTTGTTTCATAATTTCTGTTAGTGTCTATGTGTCTCTATTTCGTTTCTGTTTCCAGGATCTGTCCATTGGTGAGAGTGCGTGTTGAAGTCTCCCAATATTATTGTGTGAGTTGTAATGTGTGTTTTGAGCTTTACTAAAGTTTCTTTAATGAATGCAGCTGCCCTTGTATTTGGAGCATAGACAATCAGAATTGAATGTTCATCTTGGTAGATTTTAATTTTGATGAGTATGAAGTACCCCTCCTTGTCTTTTTTGATAACTTTGGGTTCAAAGTCAGATATATCCGATATTAGAATTGCTATTCCAGCTTGTTTATTGGGAACATTTGCTTGGAAAATTGTTTTTGAACCTTTCACTCTGAGATAGTGTCTGTCTTTTCCTTGAATTGGGTTTCCTGTAAGCAGCAATATGTTGGGTCCTGTTGGTGTAGCCAGTCTATTAGTCTATGTATTTTTTATTGGAGAATTGAGTCCATTGATGTTAAGAGAAATTAAATAAAAGTAATTGTATCTTCCTGATATTTTTGTTGTTAAAGTTAGGATTCTGTTCCTGCAGCTGTGTTAGGTTTGTTGAAGGATTACTTTCTTGCTTTTTCTAGGTTGAAGTTTCCATCCTTGTGTTGGTGTTTTCCTTTTATTATCCGCTGAAGGATTGGATTCATTGAAAGATACATTGTGAAATTTGTTTTATCATGGAATATTTTGGTTTCTTCATCTAAGGTAATTGAGAGTTTTGCTGTGTATGGTATTCTGGGCTGGAATTTGTGTTCTCTTTGGGTCTGTATAACATCTGTCTAGGATCTTCTGGCTTTCCTAGTCTCTGGTGAGAAGTCTGATGTTATTCTAATAGGCCTGCCTTTATATGTTTCTTGCCATTTTTCCCTTATTGCTTTTAATATTCTATCTTTATTTACTGCATTTATTCTGATTATTATGTGTCAGGTGGAATTTCATTTCTGGACCATTCTATTTGGGCTTCTGTAGGCTTCTTGTATGTTCATGGGCATCTATTTCGTTAGGTTTGTGGAATTTTCTTCTATAATTTTGTTGAAGATATTTTCGAGCCCATTAATTTGAAAAATCTTCATTCTCATCTACTCCTATTATCTGTATGTTTGGTCTTCTCATTGTATCCTGGAATACCTGGATGGTGTTTTTGTTTTTTTGTTTGTTTTTGTTTTTGTTTATTTTGAGACAGGGTTTCTCTGTGTAGCCCTGGGTGTCCTGGAACTCACTCTGTAGACCAGGCTGGCCTTGAACTCAGAAATCTGTCTGCCTCTACCTCCTGAGTGCTGGGATTAAAGGTGTGTTCCACCATGGCTTTCCTGGATGTTTTAAGTTAGGATCTTTTTGCATTTTGCATTTTCTTTATTATTGTTTCCAGTTTCTCTATGGAATATTTTGCTTCTGAGATTCTCTCTTCCATCTCTTTTATTCTGTTGCTGATGCTTGCATCTATGGTTCCTGATTTCTTTCCTAGGGTTTCTATCTCCAGCATTGTCTCCCTTTGGGTTTTCTTTATTGTTTCTACTTCTGTTTTTAGATCTTGGATAGTTTTGTTCAATTCCATCACCTGTTTGGTTGTGTTTTCCTGGAATTCCTTAACGAGTTTTTGCGTTTCTTCTTTAAGGGCTTTTACTTGTTCAGCAGTGTTTTCCTGCAAATCTTTTAGGTATTTTTTTTTTTTTTTGCTTCCTCTTTAAGGCCTTCTACCTTTTTAGCCATGTTCTCCTGTATCTCTTTATTGAGTTATTAATTTTCTTCTTAAAATCCTCTACCAGCACCATGAGATAAGATTTTATATCTGAATCTTGGTTTTCAGGTGTGTAGAGGTAACCAGGACTTGCTCTGGTGGGAGTCCTGGCTTCTGGTGATGGTGAGTCGTCTTTGTTTCTATTAGTAAGATTCTTATATTTGCCTTTTGCCATCTTGTAATCTCTGTTGTTAGTTGTTATAGATGTCTCTGGCTGGAGTTTGTTCCTGCTCTGATTCTGGTAGCGTCTGTCAGCACCCCTGGGAGTCAAACTCTCTCTTGAGCCTCAGTGGTCAGAGAACTCCCTGCAGGCAAGCTCTCCTCTTGCAGGGAAGGTGCACAGAGGTCTGGAGCCCAGCTCTGCCTCATTTCTGAAGATGAATGCCCCAATGGCATCCTGTTCCAGAACCTATGTTACTTGTGCAGCCAATGTGCTCTCCTGAGCAGACTCTTCTCTGAGGGAACCAGAATACAAGATGTTGCCCTCACCTGGTCAAGAGGTCAGTGTTTTCTAGGGTTTTAGTGTTTCATGGTAATAGTTTTTTGTTTTATTTTATTTTGCTTTTGTGTTTCTTCTTGTTTTTTTTTAAATGATTTTAGGGATATAGCGATTTCTTTCTTTCTTTCTTTATTTTTATGTATTTTCATTTTTTTAGGATTTTGGGTTTTTTTGTTTGTTTGTTTGTTTTAAGACTTTAGGGCTTTTATGCTTTTAGTTTTTTTTATGATTTTAGGTTTTTGGAGTGCTTTAGGTGATTTTTAGTGTTTTAGGTTTTTTGGGGGCTTCAGGTATTTTCTTTAGGGATTTAGGTTTGTTTTTGTTTTAAGGTTTTAGAGACTTTTAGGTTTTTAAAAGGGGTTTTAGGGATTTTTGAGTTTCATAATCTTAGGGTTTTTTTCTTTTAGGTTTTTATAGCATTTTTAAAAAATTCTGATCAAAATAATCTTCAATTACAATTAAATTTCTTTTGCTTCAACTATCAGTTATCATTTTATTAATTTTCCATTCTTTTTTAGTAATTTAAATTCAAATTGAAATTCAAGTTTTGAATAAAAGAATGTAAGAATTCAACATTGGAATGTCAGTACAATAAGTTTTCATCTTTCATTGTATACATACATTTATATTCATAATATAATAATTAAACATTATAATGAGAAAATTGTTTCTTTTTTAGTATTTCAAATATATTTGGTTAAGGCAACAGTGTGAAAATTGTTGCCTCTGTGTCCTGAGTGCTTAGATTAATGTATATTTACCACCAATCCAGGACACACTGCTTCCTTGTCCATGAACATTTAGGCAATTTTAATGTTTCCTAGATATTTCTTTTCAGAATTTTTTGAAAGATTTCATTTTTATAAGTTTTGAAAATACATGTATAACTGATATTTGATACATAATGTGTCCTATGTTTATGGTAAAAGAACTAACCCAGAATTTCCCACTTTTTATTTCATCAATCAGTTCAACTATCAATGCAAAACCTAAATCTTCAAGTTTCTGACATAAGGAAGAATGGCAAGATAGAACGTACTAAGAGACATTCTACATATTGGGTTTTATGTGGATATCCTTGATCAACTTGGATTTGAACTTTGTACAAGAAGATAGGAATGGATCATTTTGCATTCTTCTACATGCCGAAAACCAGTGGAAGCAGTACCATTTGTTGAAAATGCTGTCATCTTGTCACTAGATGGTTTTGTACTCACTGTCACAGTTTAAGTGAGGATAGTTGTGTGGGTTCATTTCTGGGTCTTCAATTCTATCCTGTCCTGTTTGTCCATGGCTAAACATAATCAAAAATAAGAATTAAAGGTTTGCCAGTAGTGTCTTAGCACCAGGACTAGTGCCTTTGTAAGTTCTCATATATCATCTCAGATCTTCCACAGAGGCAACATTTTTTTCAAGATTCAAACAGTCTCAAAACAATTTTCCACCCTCTAATTAGTGACCCAAACACAGAAAAGCCTTTATTCATACATTTTACTCAAATCTACACAGAAACACTTCAATATCAATCACTTAAAAACAGATATAAAGTCTTCACTGTACACTCACTTGAAGCTAGGCATAAAGGATTTCCTTTACACATCACTAAAAAAAAAAGAGTAAATTTTTATAAAATTAATATTGTATCTCAACTGTGAATATTACACACACATGAGTGAATCATTGCTTTAATCATAGTGATTATATCAAAAAGGTCCAACAAGTCACCTCATAGAAGACAATCCATGATCACTAGTGTCCACAAAATATAAACACATAAATCATTTTCTAGTTCCATATGATTAATGGTATTTTAACTTCGGTCATTGAAACTTTTAAAAGTAAAATCTTAAGAAAATACTTTAATGGTCTGTAGAGATTTCTCAGAATATAAGGGTACACACTGCCCTTCCTGGTGCTCAATGTTCAGATTCAAACATTCACATCAGGTGGCTTAGAACACCCTTCAGGGAGATCAGAAAGTTACTCATGTGCACATACCTCTACACACACACACACACACACACACACACACACACACACACACACACACACACACATACATTTTAATAATAAAACAAAATCTTAAAAGCCCATATATTATTTATTTAAAATGTTACCGTACAAAAGCTGATGAGCTTCTGAAGGATTGATGAGTGGACTGGTTCTGACATCACTCTATAACTAGCCAAGTATGGAAACATTGTCCCATTTACCTTCCTTTGGCTTTCAAGCATTGACACAATGGTCTAAGGAGCTGGAATTTTGCTAGGAAAACCAAGATGAGAGAAGTAAAAGCTGAAGATCTGGGCCAACAAGAGGTACATTCTTCCTCTTTGAATGTGGTTTCATTAGTTTTGACAACTGGTCTACCTTGAAAGCAAGATAAAGGTGAGTCAAAAATACGCATTGTTGTGTATATCTCTAACCATCTACTTAAATATAATCATTTGCCTAGAAAATCAAGTTGATCAGATGTATATTTGGATATTATTAGACTATGTTCTTCTCTCCAATGTGGCTATGTTCAATAAAGTTTCCTTCTATGATTTTCCATATTACATATGCAGAGTGACCACATGTATGGCTCCAGAAGAGCAAGGTGGCAATGGGTGTGGCAGAACAATAGAGTTGCAGGCTCCTCACAGACGTAAATATTGAAACCTGAGCAAACAGGTTTCAGCCTGATGGGGGTTGTAGGTTACATAGCATGGCTTAAATAGAAGCTTGTTTGTGATATACATATACTAACCTACAAGACTGAATTGATTTAATAAAAATCTGACATAGTACCTACTTCTTATAAAATGAAAATTCCCAGATATTTATTTGCAGTTGCGAAGATCATCTGTTTGCAACAAATATCTGGAGATATGCATATTCAAGAACAACCTTGAGTGACATATAAAACTGACATAGTCATATATTGCACTGAGAATGATCAACATCACATCCAACTGATTATATATATACTCATAGAATTCAATCTACAGAGAATGCATTTTTCCTTTTCACTAACATTTAAATGGATAAAGAATGTAGCCTCATTGGATCCTGCAGTAGATTGATTTCTAGCTTTTGGAAAACACTCTACACTAAATTCTATAGTGACTGCAATAGTCATAAACCTGACAGCCATGAATACTGTACCTGTTTCTTTTCTTTCCTTTTTTTTAAGATTTATTTATTATTATATCTAAGTAGAGTGTAGCTGTCTTCAGATGCACCAGAAGAGGGCATTCGATCTCATTATGCATGGTTTTGAGCCACTATGTGGTTGCTGGGATTTGAACTCAGGACCTTCGGAAGAGCAGTTGGTGCTCTTAACCACTGAGCCATCTCTCCAGCCCCTGTACCTATTTCTTTACATGCACATTTACATTTGTTTTAGACAAATACATTTGGGAATAAAATATGATACAGTGGATAAATCAGATAATGTTTATACTAGATTTGTAGAGAGATGAGTATATGGATGTTCTGATGGATGAAAAGAGGACATGAATTGACAGAAGGAAATATGACTATCATATAATCCTGATGGTTGATTACTAAAAAATAGAAAACCAAGTGTCCTCCTCCGGAAGAAAGGCAGTGTACTAAGTGGAGAGATGGGCTTGTCACGGAATTTTTCTTATCTAAAAGGACTGCAGGGACAAAAATGGAGAAGAGACTGAGGGAAAAGAGGTCCAGTGACAGACCCAACTTGGAATCCAGCTCAAGAGGGGGCTCCAAGGCCTGACAGTATTATTGATCTTATGGTCTACTTTCAGACAGAAGCCTAGCATAGCTCTTTTTTCAAGAAGTCAAATAAGCAGATGACTGAAACAGGAACAGATCCATATACCTAACCAATGCAATGAATTCGGGGACCCATACGGCATAAATAGGGAAAGGCTGAAAGAATTTGAGCAACGACATATGAAGATCAACGTTCTGAACTAACCTGGACCCTTGAGATCTCTCAGACACTGAGCCACCAAAAAGGCTGCATACAACATCTAGAATGAGCCCCCAACTCATGTAAAGCATAGGGCTGCCTGGTCTAGGCTTAGGGAGAGATGACATTGCTAACTCTCCACAGAGTTTAGGTTCCAGGAAGTGAGCAGTTCTGGTATGGTGGGTGGAGGTTGGGAGGGATGGGAGAGTAGGGACATACTCTTTGTGTCAGGGAGATGAGGAATGGGATGAGAAAACGTTGGTGGGTCAGACCAGAATGGGGATAAAATGTGGACTGAAAAAAAAGAGAAATATTTTTTAAAATAATTAAAAGAGAAAAACATTTTTAATCTTGTTAACTGGAATGCTGCCTCTGGGTCCTTTAGTTAATTTGACTAAGGACTTATCAGAAATGCAATATATTTACGTTTGTATTTGTACATTTATATATCATCTCTCTCTCTCTCTCTCTCTCTCTCTCTCTCTCTCTCTCTCTCTCTCTCTCTCTCTCTCTGTGTGTGTGTGTGTGTGTGTGTGTGTGTAGGTGTGTGTAATAAAACTCACAGACCCCCTTCAAGAGGAAAAAAATACAGGGGAAATATTTTCTAATATGAGCTCAAGAGATAACATTCTCAGAGAAAATGTTTGGCATGTTGTTCTAGGGCTATAAAGTTATCAAATACTATTTCAGGGAAATTTTAAATACAGGAGGCATAATTTATATAAAATGCAAGATAGAAATCAAAACTCAAAGGAATTCAGAAGCAAAAGCAACAAAAATAATAAACTTGAAAATAGGTAGAGCATTTATCTAGGTGTTTATGTCTATTCAAATTCATCTTTTTAAAACTTTTTTATTAAATAATATTAATCATTTATATTGCAAATGTTACTACAGCTCCTAGATTCCCCTTACTGTGATTTTCCCCTTCCCTATTCCTCTTTGTTTCTGAGAGTGTGCTCCCCCATCCATCCTAACCTCACTGCCATCATCTCTGCGGGAACAAATTCTACTGATTTAAATTCAACCTCACTCATGAGGTCAGACAAGGCAGTCCTCAGCTACATATACACCATGGCTATGGACTAGCTCATATATGTACTTTGGGTGGCTGTTTAGGCTCTGGGACCTCTGAGGGCTTCCACGTTATTGATACTGTTGTTCTTCCAATGGGGTGTCACACCCATCAGCTCCTTCAGTTTTTCTGTTAATTCTTCCATAGTTGTCTCTTACCTCAATCTAATGGTTGGCTGTAACTATCTGCATCTCTCTCAGTCAGCTGCTTGTAGGGCCTTTCAGAAGATAGCAATGAAAGGCTACTGTATGAGAGAACAACATGGCATAAGTAATAGGGTCAGTGTTAGAACTTTCAACTGAAAATAGATCTTTTTAAAATTTTTTAATTGGGTATTTATTTCATTTACATTTCCAATGCTATCCCAAAAGTCACACACACACACACACACACACACACACACACACACACACACACACACACACACACTCTCCCACCTACCCACTTCCACTTCTTGGCCCTGGCATTCCACTGTACTGAGGCAAAATGTATTCACAAACACTGGGCCTCTCTTTCTACTGATGGCCAACTAGGCGATCTTCTGATACAAATGCAGCTAGAGAAACAAGCTCCTGGGAGTTTGGGGGGTGGGTGTATTTGTGAGTTCATATTGTTGTTCCACCTATAGGATTGCAGATCCCTTCGGCAACCAATTCCAAGCATTCTTGTTCTCATAAAGACTATGTTTTGACAACTTCAATTAATCAAACAAGCAACATGGGAGCATATTTTTGAAGCTTAGCAGTGTGCTTTCGAACAGGATGTCTTTCCAAATAACCCCTCAACAAATGACATTTCTATGCATATCCATGAATACTGTTTATCAAATTTTTATTTACATGTATTGCTTTTGATTTTACTTTTATAAATGATTTTTTGTATGCATATGATCATTGTGTCACAGTCAGATCACATTAGACATGGCTGGGAGCCACCATGTGTTTTTTGGGAATTGCACTCAAGACCTTTGGAAGAACAGTCACTGAGCCATCAATTCAGCCTCTCCACTGATTTTCTCATCTTAGAGTTTAAAAAGCTTTTGGAGTGACACATTAGCCTGTTTGCTGTGGGAAGCAGTATGGCTGCAGGCCCCATGAAACCCACTTGTTTACTGCCTTGCCCGAGCTGCTCAGTGAGGCTGCATGTGTGTTCTGCCTGCCAGGCTGGAATGTTCCTCATGATTGGGACCTGTCAGCCTATCTGTTAATGACCTGAGCTCATGCCTGGAGCGTGTGTGAATTCTGATTGGATGAGGTGGGTTGGAGCTAGAAGGAGGTGAGTCAGCACAAGTAGTGAAGAGAGTAGTTTTAGCCCTTGCTGTGAGTAGAAGTAGAAGATAAGCTGTTGTAATATGAGTTGGTTTAGCCCTTGCCATGAGTAGAAGTAGAGTAAGAGAAGCTGTTGTAATAGGAGAAGTTTAGCCCTTGCCCCAAGAAGAAGCTGCTGCCCACTGATGGATCCAACAAGCACCTGAGGGAGTCAGATGCAGATATTAATATCTAAACAATTTATAGAAATTGCCAACCCTCGTGGTTAAATTAGGGAAAAGATGGAAGAGGTTGAGAAGGAGTGTAACCCTGTAGGAAGACCAATAGTCTCAACTCTCCTTGATCTCATAGGCACTGGGTCACCAATGGAGCAGCATACATCAGCTGATATGAGGCCCCATAGAGCAGAAGACTGCCAGGTCTGCACTCAGTTAGATAAGATGCACCTAAACCTCAAGATGCTGGAGGTTCCAGGAAGTGAAGAAATCCGGTTGGGTGGCCTGGAGGATTGGGCATCCTCATGGAGATCGGGCCTGGGAAGCAACATGTGGCATGTAACAGTCAGAGGGTGGGTCAGAAGGGGATAGAATCTGGATTGAAAAAAACAATGAAAAAATAATGCAAAAAAAAAAAAAAAAAAAAAACAACCAAAAAAACCAAAAGTAAGATGATCCTACAATAAGCAATTCAATGTCGAGAACTTGGGAAACAACACATTTTTTTTTAATTTTTAATATTTTTTATTACATATTTTTTTCAATTACATTTCCAATGCTATCCCAAAAGTTTCCCATAGTGCCCCCCACTTCCCTACCCACCCATTCCCATTCTTTTGGCCCTGGCATTCCTCTATATTGGGGCATATAAAGTTTGCAAGTCCAATGGACCTCTCTTTCCAGTGATGGCTGAATAGGCCATCTTTCGATACATATGCAGCTAGAGACAAGAGCTCCGGGGTACTGGTTAGTTCATCATGTTGTTCCAACTATAGGGTTGCAGATCCCTTTAGCTCCTTGGGTACTTTCTCTAGCTTCTCCATTGGGAGCACTGTGATACATCCAATAGCTGACTGTGAGCATCCACTCCTGTATTTGCTAGGCCCCTGCATAGTCTCACAAGAGACAGCTATATTTGTGTTCTTTCAGCAAAATCTTGCTAGTGTATGCAATGGTGTCCGCGTTTAGAGGCTGATTATGGGATGGATCCCTGGATACGGCAGTCTCTAGATGGTCCATCCTTTCATCACAGCTCCAAACTTTGTCTCGGTAACTTCTACCATGGGTGTTTTGTTCCCAATTCTAAGAAGGGGCACAGTATCCACATTTTGGTCTTCGTTCTTCTTGAGTTTCATGCGTTTAGCAAATTGTATCTTATATCTTGGGTATCCTAAGTTTTGGGCTAATATCCACTTATCAGTGAATACATATTGTGTGAGTTCCTTTGTGATTGTGTTACCACACTCAAGATGATGCCCTCCAGGTCCATCCATTTGGCTAGGAATTTCATAAATTCATTCTTTTTAATGACTGAGTAGTACTCCATTGTGTAAATGTACCATAATTTCTGTATCCATTCCTCTATTGAGGGACATCTGGGTTCTTTCCAGCTTCTGGCTATTATAAATAGGGCTGCTATGAACATAGTGGAGCATGTGTCCTTTTTACCGGTTGGGACATCTTCTGGATATATGCCCAGGAGAGGTATTGCTGGATCCTCCAGTAGTACTATGTCCAATTTTCTGAGGAACCGCCAGACTGATTTCCAGAGTGGTTGTACAAGCTTGCAATCCCACCAACAATGGAGGAGTGTTCCTCTTTCTCCACATCCTCGCCAGCATCTGCTGTCACCTGAATTTTTGATCTTAGCCATTCTGACTGGTGTGAGGTGGAATCTCAGGGTTGTTTTGATTTGCATTTCCCTGATGATTAAGGATGTTGAACATTTTTTCAGGTGCTTCTCTGCTATTCGGTATTCTTCAGGTGCGAATTCTTTGTTCAGTTCTGAGCCCCATTTTTAATGGGGTTATTTGACTTTCTGGAGTCCACCTTCTTGAGTTCCTTATATATATTGGATATTAGTCCCTTATCTGATTTAGGATAGGTAAAGATCCTTTCCCAATCTGTTGGTGGTTTTTTTGTCTTATTGATGGTGTCTTTTCCTTGCAGAAGCTTTGCAGTTTCATGAGGTCCCACTTGTCAATTCTCGATCTTACAGCACAAGCCATTGCTGTTCTATTCAAGAATTTTTCCCCAAACAACACATTTTATTGTATAATGAACTCTATGATTTATTTTTCATTTTTGTGGGATTTGTATTTGTTTATGTGCTAAGAGAGAACATGTACAGCAAATGTATACAATTAAAGTATATTGTAAGAAAACCAGAAAAAATAATCAATCTAAATTTTTAAAGAAAATACTTCACTGAACAGAAATAAGAACTTTTACAGAGTCTAGAAATTTTCAGGATCTTATGAATGTTGAATTTTCTCCTATCTTTGTCTTTGTTATAAGTACAGATTGATATTTATCTTGCCACATTTCCTGGTGAGTGACCTAGAGAAACTGGATTGTAGTATTTGGCCTGCTATCCAATATGTGATTGATATAGGATTTTACTTGGCAGTCCAAACACTGCCAGGGCCCATCTTTATCTATTAAAATTGTGCACAAATTGTGGACTGTAAAAAGGAACTAACAAACCATGTGAATTTTGATAGAAATGTTTGAATTAATAATTTTCTTCACATTCCAGTACATTCAGTTTAACTCTTGCAGTACATGGTAATAATTGATGTTTGTTATTTTAGTCACAGTAGAGAAAGGTTTGTGTTTTACAATATTTTTGAGACAATCATAGTTAAGGACATCTCTTATATGTAAAAAAAAAAAAAAACATGTCATTTGTGAATCTTATGTATATTAAGTCACTATGGATAGACTCCTACTGTTTTGCTCTTTATGATGTCAAATTTATCTCAGTAAGTAAAGGAAGGTTTCCTTACTAAGTTTGACCTTTTCCATATGTTCAAGGAAAACCTGCCTTCACCCACTTCGGACATTCTAATTATTAGCCTATGAGAATCTCATACAATGTTTTTAAAATATCTTCCAAAATTCATACATGGCAAACACCAATATTCAAAATCTCATCTTGTGCTAATATGCTAAATAACTCTACGCTGTATCAGGGTTTTCTCTTTTTCATTGTTAATATGTGTGTAACTGCCAATGTAAGCTTCTTGATGAAAAGATATTAAAAAACATTTAAGTTTATGCAGATGTAAGAATGATTCTTGGGCATTGTGTAAGAAAACATACTTAGAGAGAGGTAAAGAAAAAAATTGCTAACTTATTTTCATTTTTAAAAATAGAATTAGATATTTTTTCCAACAGGTATAGGTATTATGATAGCTTCCCCTATTATATCTTTTATACTTCCTATATAATCCTCAATATTTTATTGCATTAAAAGGCAAATGCATAAAAAATTTAATGTCCAATGACTTTAACAAAAATAAACAACCAAACGGGAGTAGAGCATAATAAACAGACAAATAAAAGGAGATGAGAACACACAAGATAATTAAAGAGACATGGAACTCATAGTAAAATAAAATCAAAATGTAAAGCTCTAATATACAAAAAACTTGTTTGGTTAAAAACAAAAACAAAACATTAACATAAAATTTGAATCCAAGACAAATAGAAAAAAAAAAAAAAGTTCCACAAGATTCCCTGCAGTCGAGAGCCAACAAAAAATATGAACTTCATTGCACTTTTCATCTCTCCTATTGACTTGTTATATTAAATTAAATATGGATTCTTCTTAACTAGGACATTATACTTTGGTATTGATATCAAGCTTACTATTAGAAATTATTTCCTTTATTGGAAATGTGTGTGTGTGTGTGTGTGTGTGTGTGTGTGTGTATTGGATTTCTGAGACAGGGTTTTTCTGTAAAGCCCTGGTTGTCCTAGAACTCATTTTGTAGACCGAGACACCCTTACTGAATAAAAATAAATTATGGACATATGGCAGTTCAATCCCTTACACAACACCTAAAATATAGGTTGATTTACAGAGCTATCCTGGGAAACATCTCATGGATTTTAACCTCTCATGTAAACAATGTCAAAAAAACAGATCATTCTAATCTCTTTGGTAATAAAACAAGGCTACAGCATATACCAAACAAGAATTAAAAAACATGTGCAAGTTGATTACAAATCAATTCTATTGTTTTTAAAATTACTAGATGAAAGTATCTATATTTCATTTTATAATTCCAAAATTATGAAATAAAATAGAATTCCAAAAGCCTTTGAGATAACAATTTATCATATCCCATGACTCTCATTACCCATGTAAAAATGTCAACACATCTGAAACACTTGCAAGTTTTAAAATTCTTTACACTCAATATGTTTGTTACCTTTAAAGACTGGCACATAAATAATTAACATGATACAGTTTTTGAAGCTATGGGCATGATCTTTTAAGGCTAACAAAATAACCCACCCCAAGCTTAACCAAAATTAGTAGTTCAGCAGATAATAGAAGTTTGTGTTTCATGGACTACATGATTTACTTTTCTCTTCTTTCTTTCCTTCCTTTTTTTTGGTCAGTTTTATGGTTTATGTTTTTGTGTTTTACCCTAAGAGAGATAATGAAGAAAAAAATGTGTGTTGGTAACAGAGGAGAACATGAACATATTTGGTAGAAGATGAATATTTCATTAAAATATACTGTTTAAAAATTAGGAATACTAAACAATTTAAAGTTTATATGTAAATTACAGAACAGATTTTTCAAAAAAATTTTTGGCTGATTTGAGAAATTTTCAGGAGAGTTAACCATTAAATATGTCTTCTTTCTATTTTTTAATTTTATGTACAGATTGATAATTATCTTGAATTTTTCCTATTGTGTGACCTACAGAAACTGGTTTGTAGACTTTAGCATTTCCACCTATATCATGATTGAATTGGTATTTTAATTGCCAGTCAAAAAAAATAAATAAAAAGAAAAAAAAAAAAGCTACTGAGCTCTAAGGGTCTCTCTTTCCTTCTTAAAATTGTGAAGACTGCACAAAGTCAGAAATAAGCCAGGTGAGTCTTAGTGTCACTTTTGAATTAACATTTTTCTTCCCTGACTTGAAAGCACAGTTTAACAATTTCAAAGCATGGTATTAACTGATTTTTTTTTCTTTTGCAGTACTGTGAAGTTTACATCCTAATTTATCTGAGTTCACATTAGGTATAAGAGTCTCTGATAATTATGAATGTGGGTCTGTTTTTCATTTCTATGGTTAGGTCATGAGTCTTAACTGTTAATGGACAGACTCAGATTGTTTTTTACCTGAGCCTGCAAAATTTATCCCAGTGAGTCAATGAAGGTACATGTAAAACATTTTTGCTTTTCTAAATGTTCAGGAAAGACCTGCCTCCTGCCCCTGGCCATACTCTATTAACCTATGACACTCTATTACAATAATTTAAAAAGTCTTTCCTAATTCATATGAGTTAAAGGACAAATATTCAGTTATACAATGTATTCAAATTCTCTCCAGGTTTTGAGACGCTACCTACTCTATGCTGTATCAGGGTATGCCTTTCTTCATTGCATTCAGTGTTTTCATGCCTAGCATAATCTTCTGAGAATTTTCTTTTCTACTTTCTTTCCCATTTATATTCTCCACCAAAGCAGAAATAATATGGATGACACCATGACTACAACATTGTTTCATTCTGCCCATATAACTGTGTGTTCTTCCTGGCTTGCAGAATTACTCATGGTGCTATTTGCTCGCAATAATATTTTACACATTGTCATGAAGTACTGCTTTTACATATTTCATATCCTATGTTTTAACACTAAAACCTAAATGCTGCACAATTATGTCATTCATTGATAAATTCTTTTCATTCCAGGATTTGAAAAACTGTTCTTTCTAGGCTACTTTTTCAATTAAAATATCCACAACATGCAAAATATGACATGACTTTCATCTCAGTATTGAAATACTATGTATTTATCTTCTATTGGTTTTAACATGGATTGGTCTCATTAGAAATCTTGGAACTTGTATAAATGTCTTCAATTTTAATTAAACTTTGTGGCCAAGAAATTTAATGTGAGTATATCTCAGAGAACTTAAATTCACCATTTCAGTTAATAAAGTATGAATATTAAGATTTTTGGTGATGTCATTCAAAGTCAACACAGGAAGGATTATAAATTACCACAATTCATTTACTACCTTATTTTCCTAATTAGATATTTCAAACGTTAAGATTGCTAAATATGTTTTTATACATCTTAGAGTACATGTACTCAAAGAAATGTTGTGCCTGCTTGAATTTTTTTATCTTTTTGATGAGTAAATAGATATTAACAACAATTGAGTTTAGGCACACATGAAAATGAGCCTTGGGCATGTCATAGGAAAACAGGTCTTTAAAGTGAGGTAAAGAAATCTTTCTAGCTTTTATTTAATTTTTAAAATTAGAATTTGACTTTTTTCCATAGGTACTGTTATTTAAAATATTTTTTTTTTGAGATAGAGTTTTTCTGAATATCCCTGGCTGTCCTGGAACTCTCTCTGTAGACCAGGCTGGACTTGAGCTAAGAAATTCGCCTGCCTCTGCCTCCCAAGTGCTGGGATTAAAGGCATGTGCCACCAAGCATGTCTCATCCTTTAAACTTCCCATCTCAGCCCCAAATATTTTCTCTTACTAAAACAAAAATTAATATTTAAAATATAATATAAAATGACATAAACAAAAATAAAAAAAAGCAGAATAGAACAAAGAAAAGGAACAAGCAGAATCTGATGAAAATATACATGAGAAACACACAGACTCAGAACTCATCTTACAAAAAGATTAAAATACAGAAATGTAATCCACAAAAGTACCTCTTTGGTAGAAACCAAAACCAGTAATTTGGAGCAAGGAGAAAAACACCCAGAGCAGTAGATAGCCATCACAAACCGTGAAATCAGTAGCGTTTTTCATCTCTTATATTGAGTTGATATATTAAACCATATATAGACTCTCCTTTACCACTAATTTGTATATAAAAATTTGATACGGAGGCATAACTTATACTCAGAAGTTATTTTCTTCATTGGAAAGAAATTAGAATATGACATACTTCCTAAATGTCCATATCAGTACCTAATGAACACATAACAATTCAGTGCTTGACTCAACCCTGAAAATGTGGGTTGATTTGCACAGTGTTCATGTGAAATATTTCATATAGATTTTGTGGTCTCATGTAAACGGTGTGAAAAAGCATATTGTTCTAATTTACTTGGTAAACAATAGAAGACTACACATATACCAAAGAAGGAATTTTTTTGTTGTTGTTTAAAGAAAAATAAGTTCCAGTTGATTGTATATACAATCACTCAGTTTAAGAACTTACTGTTTTAAAATATCCATATAGAGTTTTATAATTTTATAATTTCAAAATCATTTGAAAGACCATTTATCCTGTGCCTTGACACTTTGTACACCCATACTCCAAAACCTACCATATCTGGAATACAAACATAATTAAAAATTCCTTACACTCTCTGTCTTTTTTACCCTCAAAGACTGATATAGGAATGAACATCATGATACAATTGAAGCTATTGGCATGATCTCTTAAGGATAACACATTCATGAATCCCAAGCAATACCATAAGAAGCAGTAAATGGGATACATAAAAGTTTGTGTTTAATGTACTCCAAGATTTACGTTTCATTTCTTTTCAGTTTTTGGTTTTGTGTTTTTGTTGTTGTGTGGGGAGACAGACAGACAGAGAGAGAGAGAGAGAGAGAGAGAGAGAGAGAGAGAGAGAGAGAGAGAGAGAGATGATAACAGCAATTATATGTAGGGAAGTAAGTAAAATCTTGCCATATTTGCTAGAGAATAAAAAAAAATAAATAAAGTTCCTTTTTTAAAAACCAGAATAGATAATTTAAATTTTAAAATATAATTCATGAAGAAAGTTTTATAATTCATTTTTCCAGAATTGAAAGGATTTGGGATCCTTTAAAAACAGAATTTATCTTCCTTTTCTGTATTTATTTTAATTACAGATTTGTATTTGTTTTGCCATATTCCCTTGAATATGATCTAGAAAAACTGGTTTGGAGAATTTGGCCTTTTCTCCTAAGTTGTTAGTGTTTCCATATTTTACTTGACATTGAAATCATTAAGGCTTCACATTTCTTCTAAAAATAGTAAGCCTTTTGTGACCCGAAAAAAGGAAGTAATAAACTCCAATTAAAATATAATCAAAATACAGAACCATAATATACAAAAACCTGTTTGGGAAAAACAAAGAAGAGTAACATGAAATTAAAAACAAACAAACAAATGAACTAAAGAAAAAAAAAATGGTTCCCTACTACATCCTAAGATTGAGATGGCTAACAAAATTGATCTCGATGGCATTTTGCATCTATTTTATTCACTTGATATATTAAATTGAATATAGACTTTTCTTCACAACTAATTTATATATTACATCGTTAAATATCATAACCAACTAGGTGCAACTAATATTGTAAAGTCATTTTCTATATTGGAATGAAATTGGATGCAGACTCACTTATTGGATGCACATAACTGTAACAAACACATCGAATTTGAAGCACATACATAACAGCGATAATATTGGTTCATTAACAAATCACTTCTGGATCTGTACCTGCTACCTGAGGCTGTTCCACAGCCTGCTGAGCATGGTTCCCACCAGGAGGGACCTCTTCTTCCAGGAGTTTTTTTTTTTTTTTTTTGCTCCTGGGAAAGGAGTTTAGACAGCCACTTTCTGTCCAATAACTTTGTGGAGAGGGGCTGACAAGGAGAACAAGATCAGTGGAGCAGCTAGGACAGGATTCTTCCTGTCCAAAATCTGCAACCTCAGCTTGGGCTGTCCTAGAGTCCTTAGTGCACAAGTTCTGCCAGGAGAGAGCTAGTCTTCCAGGAGTGGAGACAGAGGATTACACACCTACAGGAGGAACAAGCTCCAGCCAGAGACAGCAAGAACATCTAACACCAGAGATAACCAGATGGCAAAAGGCAAATCTAAGAATCTTACCAACAGAAAACAAGATTATTTGGCAACATCATAAGCCAGTTCCCTCAACACAGCAAGTCCTGGAATCCCCAACACACCAGAAAAGCAAGATGTAGAGTTAAAATCATGTGTCGTGAAGCTTACAGAAGATTTTATGGAGGATATAAATAACTCCCTTAGAGAAAAACAGGGGAGCAAAGGAAACAGATAGAAGCACTTTAAAGGAGAAGCACAGAGACTTATTACACCAGAGGAGAGGTGGCATCCAGGGAGGGCTCGAAGCACTAAGCTCTAAGCTCTAAGAGTGAGAGAGTCATCTGTGTCCCAGGTCCAGAAGAGACAAGTCTGGGCAGGAGAGTGCACTTGCTGCAAAAGCAGCAAAGCTTCTAGAACAGAGCATCTTTTGGGCCTGAATCTTCAGCCAGGAAGCAGAACTGAGCGCCAGACATCTGCACACTTTTCCCACCCGAGGAGATGTGGTCTCCACGGAGGGCTCACAGGCTGCAGAAGCAACATCGCTTCTGGGAAAGCGCCCCTTTCAGGCCTGCATTTTCAGCCAGGAGGTAAAGCTGAGCTCCAGATCTCCGTGCACCTTCCCTGCAAGAGTGGAGGTGGCATGCAGAGAATATTCTGAACACTGGGACTCAGGAGAGAGTTAGACTCCCAGGACTGCTGACATAGGCTAACATAATCACAGTAGAAACAAACTCCGGCCAGAGACAGCTATAACAACTAACACCAGAGTTTACCAGATGGCAAAAGGCAAATGTAAGAATCTTACTAAAAGAAACCAAGACAACTCACCATCATCAAAAACCAGCTCTCCCACCACAGCGAGTCCTGGATACACCAACAAACCTGAAAAACACGATTCATTTTTAAAATCATATTGCAAGATGCTGGAAGAGGATTTTAAGAAGTAATTTAATAACACACTTAAAGAAATACAAAAAAACATAGTTAAACAGGTAGAAGCCCATAAAGAGGAAACCCAAAATTCTTTTAAAGAATTACAGGAAAACTCTGCTACACAAGTAGAAGCCCTTAAAAAAGAAACACAGAAATCCTGTAAAGAATTATAGGAAGACACAAACAAACAGGTTATGGAATTGAACAAAAACATCCAAGACCTAAAAAGGAAAGTAGAAACATTAAAGAAAAGTCAAAGGGAGACAACTTCGGAGGTAAAAAACCTACAAAGGAAATTTGGAGCCATAGATATGAGAATTTGCAACAGAATATAAGAGATGGAGGAGAGAATATCAGAAGCAGAAGATTCCATAGAAATCATGGACACAACAATCAAAGAAAATGCAAAATGCAAAAAGATCCTAACCCAAGAAATCCAGGAAATCCAGAACATAATGAGAAGACCAAAATTACAGATACTAGGAGTAGATGAGAATGAAGAGTTTCAAATTAAAGGGCCAGCAAATATCTTCAACAAAATTATAGAAGAAAATCAACCAACCAAAAAACCAAACAAAAACAGAAACAAAAACCAAAACTTCTCAAACCTAAAGAAAGAGATGCCTATGATCATACAAGAATCCTACAAAACTCTAAATAGACTGGACCAGAAAAGAATTTCCTCCCAGCACATAATAATGAGAACAACAAATCCACTAAATAAAGATAGAATATTAAAAGTATTAAGGGAAAAAGGTCAAGTGACATATAAAGGCAGACCTATTAGAATTACACCAGACTTCTCATCAGAGACTAAGAAAGCCGGAAGATTATCGCCAGATGTTATACAGACCCTAAGAGAACACAAAAGCCAGCCCAGGCTACTTTATCCAGCAAAACTCTCAATTACCATAGATTGAGAAACCAAAGTGTTCAAGTCAAAACCAAATTCCCACAATATCTTTCCATGAATCCAGCCCTTCAAAAGATAATAAAGGGAAAACACAACACAAGGACTGAAACTACAACTTTGAAAATGAAAGAAAGTAATGCTTCAACAAACCAAAAATATGATAGCCTAAAGAAAAGAATCCCAACTATAACAACAACAACAACAACAACAAAATAACAGGAAGCAACAATCATTTTTCTATAATTGGTCATAAAACAGGCCTGAAAAGGCATAAAAATATTGAAATTAGCACATGCATCCTATCAGATCACCACAGAATAAGGGTGACATTCAATAACAACATAAATAACAGAAAGCCAATTTTCACCTGGAAATCGAACAACACTCTAGCCAATCATAACTTGGTCAAGGAAGAAATAAAGAAAGAAATTAACAACATTTTAGAGTTTAATGAAAATAAAGCCACAACTTACACAAACTTATGGCACACAATGAAAGCATTTCTAAGAGGAAAACTCATAGCTCTGAGTGCCTCCAAAAAGAAACTAGAAAGAGCATACACTACCAGCCTGAAAGTATACCTATACACTCTAGGACAAAAGGAAGCAAATTCACCCAAGAGGAGTAGATGACAGGTAATAATCAAAATCAGGGCTGAAATCACCCAAATGGAAACAAAGAGAACTATACAAAGAATCAACCAAACCAGTAGCTGGTTCTTTGAGAAAATAAAAAAGATAGATAAACCTTTAGCCTGACTAGAGGGCACAGGGACAGTATCCCAATTTTAAAAATCAGAAATGAAACAGGAGACATAACAACAGAAGCTGAGGAAATCCAAAATATCATCACATCCCACTACAAAAGGCTATAATCAACAAAAGTAGAAAACCTGGATGAAATGGACAAATTTCTATACAGATCCCAGGTACCAAAGTTAAATCAAGAGCATATAAATAATCTAAACAGTCCCATTTTCCTTAAAGAAATAGAAATAGTCATTAATCGTTTCAAAACCAAAAAAAGCCCAGGCCTAGATGGGTTTAGGCCAGAGTTCTATTAGACACTCAAAGAACACATAATACCAATACTCATCAAACGATTTCACTAAATAGAAACAGAAGACACTCTACCCAATTCATTCTTTGAAGCCACCTTTACTCTGTCATCTAAATCACAAAATGACCCAAAAAACAAAGAGGTTTTCAGACCAATTTCCCTTATGAATAACGATGCAAAAATAATAAAATTATTCCAAATCGAATCCAGGAACACATCAAAAAGGTCATCCAACATGATCAAGTAGGCTTCATCACAGGGATTCAGGGATGGTTCAATATATGGAAATCCATCAATGCAATACACTATATGACCAAACTTAAAGACAAACCTAATAATCATCTCATTAGATGCTGAGAAAGCATTTGACAAAATCCAACACCCCTTCATGATAAAATTCTTGTAAATACTAGGAATTCAAGGCCCATATCTAAACATAGGAAAAGCAATATACAGCAAAACAGGTGCTAACATCAAACTAAATGGAGAGAAATTTGAAGCAATCCCACTAATATCAGGGAATAGACAAGGTTGTCTACTCTCTCCCTATCTATTCAATATGGTACTTGTAGTCCTATCCAGAGCAACTAGACAACAAGAGGAGATCAAAGGGATACAAATTGGAAAGGAAGAATTTAAACTATTACCATTTGCAGATGCCATAATAGTATACTTAATTAACCCTAAAAATTCCACTAGAGAACTCCTAAACCTGATAAACAACTTCATCAAATTAGGGGGAAATAAAATTAACTCAACCAAATCAGTGGCCTTCCTCTACACAAAGGATAATAGGCTGAGAAAGAAATTAGGGAAATAGCTCCCTTTACAATAGTCACAAATAATATACATTTGTGTGACTCTACTTAAGCAAGTGAAATTTCTGTATGATAAAATCTTAAAGTCTCTGAAGAAATAAATCAAAGAATATCTCTGAAGATGGAAAGATGTCCCATGCTCATGTATTGGCGGGATTAATATAGTAAAAATGACCATTTTGCTGAAAGCAATCTATAGATTCAATGCAATTCCCATAAAAAAAAATTCCATTCAATTCTTCACAGAGTTGGAAAGGGCAATTTGCAAATTCATCTGGAATAACAAAAATCTTAGGATATTTAAAACTATTCTCTACAATAATAAACTTTGGGTAGAATCGCAATCCCTGACTCAAGCTGAACTACAGAGCAATTGTGAGAAAAACAGCATGGTACAGGTACAGTGAAAGGCAGGTAGATAAATGGTATAGAATTGAAAACCCAGAAATGAACTCAAACATGGATGTTCACTGGTTCTTTGACAAAGTAGATAAACCATTCTGTGGAATAAAGGCAGCATTTTCAACAAATGGTGCTGGTTCAACTGGCAGTAAGGAAGTTGAAGAATGCAAATTCTTACCACCTGCCACAAAGTTCAAGTCCAAGTGGATCAAGGACATCCACATAAAACCAGATACAGTGAGACTTACAGAGGAGAAAGTGGGAAGAACCTGGAACATATGGGCATAGGTGGAAAATTCCTGAACTGAACAACTGGCTTGTGCTGTAACATAAAGTATTGTCAAAAGGGACATCATAATATTGCAACACTTTTGTAAGGAAAAGGACAGTGTCAATAAGTAAAATAGGCAACCAACAGATTGGAAAAAATATCTTTACCAATTCTACATCCGACAGAGGGCTAATATCGAATATATACAAAGAACTGAGGAAGGTAGACTTCAAAGAACAAAATAACCTCACTAAAAATGAGTGTAGAGCTAAACAAATAATTCTCCACAGAAGAATATCAAATGTCCAAGAAGCACCTAAAAATGTTCAATATCCTTAGTCATCAGAGAAATGCAAATTAAAAAAATTATGAGATTCTATCTCACACCACTCAGATTGGCTAAGATAAAAACTCAGGTGACAGCAGATGCTGGCAAGGATGTGGAGAAAGAGGAACACTTCTCCATTGCTGGTGGGATGGTGAGCTTGTACAACCTCTTCGGAAATCATTTTGGTGTTTCCTCAGAAAACTGGACATAGTACTACAAGAAGATCCAGCATTACCACTCCTGGGCATATAACCAGAAGATGCTCCACTTTGTAATAAGGACACATGTTCCACTATGTTCATAGCAGCCTCATTTATAATATCCAGAAGTTGAAAAAAAAAAAAAAAAAAAAAAACAGATGTCCCTCAGTAAAGGAATGGATACAGAAAATTTGGTCTATTTACACAATGGAGTACTAATCAACTATTAAAACAAAAATTTTGAAATTTTTAGGGAAACGTTTGGAACTATATACTATCATCCTGAGTGAGGTAAGCCAATCACAAAAGAACACACATTGTGCACACTCAGTGATAAGTGGATATTTGCTCAGAACCTCAGAATACCCAAGATATAATTCATAAACCACACGAAACACAAGAAGAAGGGATACCAACTTTAGGATACTTCAATTCTCTTTAGAAGGGGTAACAAAATACCAATTGAAAGAGTTACAAGGACAAAGTGTGGAGCAGAGACTGGAAGAATGAGCATCCAGAGACTGCATCACCAGAGAATCCATCCCATATAAAATCACCAAACCCACACACTTTTGTGGATGCCAATAAAAGCTTGCTGACAGGAGCCTGATATAGCTGTCACCTGAGAGGCTCTGTCAGTGCCTGACTAAAACAGAGGTGGATCCTAAGTCCTACCATTCTACTGAGTACATGGTTCCACAATGAAGGTGCTTGACATGGGGTCTAAGGAGCTGAAGGGGTTAGCAACCCCATAGGAGGAACAATAATATGAACAAACCAGTACCCGCAGATCTCCTAGACACCAAACCACCAACTAAAGTGTACACATAGTGGAACTCAGGTCTCCAGCTACATACATATGTAGCAGAAGATGGCCTAGTCAGTCATCAATGGGAGGAAATACTCTTGGTACTGTGAAGGCTCTATGCCTCGGTCTAAACGGAGAATGCCAAGAACAGGAAGTGGGAGTAGGTGGGTTGGTGAGCAGAGATAGTGGGGAAGCAAGGGGTGGTTTTTGAGGTGGGGAAACCAGGAAAGAGAATATCATTTGGAATTTAAATGAAGAAAAAATATCTTATAAAAAAAAAAATATCAGATGGGAGAATCAGCATTCCTGACCTCAAGCTGCACTTCTGCAATAGTGATAAAATATTGCATGGTATTAGTAAAGATACAGAAACATTGATCAATGGAACAAAATTTATGACCCATAAATAAAACCATACATGCACACTTGATCTTTAACAAAGAAGCCAAAAATATACAATGGAAAAAGGAAAGCTTCTTCCAATATGGCGCTGGTCTAACTGGCTGAGTGTATTAAAATAGACCCATATTTGTCACCTTGCACTAAGCTCAAGTCTAGTGGATCAAGAACCTCAACATAACAGAAGAAATTAATGGGAGAGAAAGTGAGAAAAAGCCTTGTCCTCATTGGCAAAGGGGGAATTTCCTTAACAAAACTCCAATGGTTCAGTAGCTAAGATCAAGAATTGAAAAAATGTTACCTCATGAAGCTGGAAAGCTTCTGCAAAGCAATGGGCATATTCAATAAGACAAATCGGCAACTTATAGATTGGTAAAACATCTTCACTAACAGCACATCCAATAGAGGGCTAATATTCAAAATATATAAAGAACCCAAGAAGCAAACCACAAAATATCCAAATAGTCCAATCAAAAATGGGGAATAGTATTGAAACCAGAATTCACAACAGAGGAATCTCGAATGGCAGAGAAGCACCTAAAGAAATGTTCAAAGTCCCTAGTGATCAGAGAAATGAAAAACCAAAACTTCCCTAAGATTCCACCATACACCAATCAGAATAGCTAAGATCAAACTTCAGGTGACAGCAGATGCTGGTGAGGATTTGGAGAAATAGGAACATTCCTCCATTGCTGGTGGGATTGCAAACTGGTATAAACACTCTGGAAATCAGTCTGCAGGTTCATCAGAAAATTGGAAATAGATCTACCTATAGACCCAGCTGTACCACTCTTGGAAATATACCTAAAAAGATTCTCCAACATTCCATAGGTGTATGAGTGCCACTATATTATAGTGTCCTTCTTTGTTATAGACAGAATCTGGAAACAATCTAGATGTCCAGAAACAGAAGAATGCATACAGTAAATGTGGTTCACTTACACAATGGGATACTAGTCAGCTATTAAAAATGAGGACATCCTGAGATTTGCAGGCACATGAATGGAATTAGAAAATATCCTGAGTGGGGTAACTCAGACCCGAAAGGACATGCATGATATGTACTCACAAATAAACGGATATTAGCCAGAAAACACACAAACAAACAAACAAACAAACAACAACAACAACAACAACAAAACATTCAGAATACTGATGATACTGTCCACAGAACTGAAAAGGTCAAGAAGCTGAAGTGCCCAAGTGAGGACAACTCATTCCCACTTGGGAAAAGAAGAAAGCAATCACAAGTTGGAAGGGAGGAAGAGAGTTGCAAAGGAAAGTGGATGGGGTTGGAGGGAGTTGGAGAGAAATGGAAACCTTATCTGGATTTGGATGAGGGAAAAGGACTGAAGACCTGAGAGCCAGCAGAAAGAATATGAACAGGCAACCACAGAAAATAGGAGGTTGAGGTGACCCCACAGAATGCACCAGAGACCAGGCAGGTGAGAAACCCCCAAGACTCAAAGTAAGGGACCTTAGATGAAATGCCTGACAGCAGGGAGAGGGAACTTATAGAATCCACCTCCAGAAGGTAGACAGAACATCAAGTAAGGGATGGGGTGGCTGTCCCATTCCCACATTTGACCCATAATGGTTCCTATCTGAAAGAACTGCAGTGATGGAAATGAATAGGAGCCTAAAAAAAAGAAGTTCCAGCATAGGCCCAAAGTGTGTTCCAGCTCAAGGGGGTGTCCAAAGGACTGATACAATTTACTGAGGCTACGGAGCACTCACAATAAGGGACCTATTGTGACTGTCCTCCAAAAATCCTAACAAGCAGCTGGAAGAGTAAGATGCAGATATGTGCACCCAATCAATGGACAGAAGCAGCTGACCCCTGTTATTGAATTAGGGAAGGCTGAAAGAAGCTCAGGAGAAGGTTGATCCTGTGAGGATCAGCAGTCTCAATTAATCTGGACATCTGAGATCTCTCAGACACTGGACCACCAAATAGACAGCACATACCATCTCATATGAGTTCTCCAACACACATACTGTATAGGACTTCCAGGTCTGTATTCATTCACAGGTGGATTCATAACCTCAAGAGACTGAAGCAGTTTAGAGGACACTTGTGCTTGGGGAATGGATTGTCCATGTAAATAAACAAATGGTATTCTTGGATGCTGAAAAAGCCTTTGTCAAAACACAATACCCCTTCACATTAAAGACTTAAATCAGAAATTCAAGGCACATATGTAAACATAAAGAAAGCAATATAGAGTAAGCCAAGAGCCAACATAACGTTAATGGACAGAAACTTGAAACAGTCCCTCTAAAATCAGGAACAAGAAAACACTGCCCCCTCTCTCTGTCTCAATGTAAGATAGTACTAGCTGTTCTAGCTAGAGCAATTACACGATAAAAAGTGATGAAGGAGATTCAAATTGGCAAGGAAGAATTAAAGGTAACATTATTCATGAATTAAATGTTAATATACATAAATGACCATCAACATTCTACCATTGCACTCGTATGGCTGGCTATTTCAGAGAAGTGGCTAAACAAAAATTACCTCAAAATTAGTAGCCTTCTTTTATCGAATTGATATATAGGCCAAAAATGAAGGTAGGAAAACAATACACTTCACAAATAGGCACAAATATTATAAAATATCTTGTAACTTTATCCAAGCTGTTAAAAGGTCCATTTGACAACAACTTCGTGTCACTGAAGAAAGCAATCTTATAAGGAGCATACCAAAAGAGGAAAGGATCTCCCATGCTCATGTATTGATAGGACTATCATAGTGAAAGTATCCATCTTACCAAAATCAATTTACTGATAAAATGGAATCCTCATCAAAATTTCAAGGCATTTTTTTATAGACTTTGAAAGAGAACATCACCACTTCATGTGCAACAAAAAATTCTAGTATAGTGAAAACTATTCTGAACAATAAAAGAACTAAGTACTAATATTAAAATTATTTCTATAAAGAAGCAATTACTGCGTTTGTGAGATCCATCAATGAATGCTCTTGTCCTGCCATAATATTCTCCTTAGGAATTTGTTACCTTAAAAAATGGGACTGCACTCCTCGACTGCAGGTATGCACTCATCTGAACAGAGATCAGGCTTTAGGAACAATGATTATTTGAAATGCCATGACTTCAAACTGACTTTGGGCTGCTAGAAAAGTACACAACTCTCCTATAACTATCCAGCAAGATAATGTCAACATCATTTAACTTTGAGCTGACTTGCAAGAATCCATCCTTGTATTCAGAAATTAAATGTGTTAAGTCTCAAACTTAGGACAAATGGCCTATTTGTCTATAGTAAGGATGGCAGTCTGATCCTTATTTATATAAAATAAAGTGGATGCTGGGCACTGTGGGCCTGGCTTTCAGATTTTTTCCAGCAAAGGGAAGTGAGTGTAAGCAGGGAGACAAAGTCTCTGCCACTCCTTCCATGTAACTCAGTAACTCAGAGCCTCTCTGAACTGAGTCGGATCAGGCTGGGCTGAAAATCCAACAATCCAGTGAGACGTGCAGTGGGACCTCAGGTGGCTCTACAGGAGAAAAGATCGATTTCCAAGTGTTACATACAGCTCTTGGAACAAAAAGCTCAGACGAAGGAATAGTTCTCACATCTAGTTTGATGAAGGATCTTGACAACCAGGGGAGTAAATTGACGGCATATACACTGTCTGAAAAGAGCTGAAGGGGGACCTCGACTTCTTGTAGGGCTAAATAGATGATATGTATTTCTTTATATTGGGGGGAGTGACTGGGTAGCTCTTTGAATCGGAGGAGCCTCCCTCTTTCCCTAATCAGTAAATATTGACGGGGCTCCTGCTATGGGCCGTTTTGAGAATATTTTGGGGGTAGCCATTGCAACAGAGGGAGGGCAGAGGCCCACTTCTCGTCAGGATAATGGTTGCCAATTTGTCCTTGGAATCCTATTAAGTTGATAGCCAAGCAGGAGTGATTTTTGTTTAGCCACTGAATATCAGAGAGGGAGAAGGGGATGACAAGGTCGGGTTCTTTTTGTAGGGTTTGCAGGGCTCCATCCCTCTAATTTAAAATTATTCTACTGATAGCATCTACCTCGTTTAAAATTTGGGGTTTGCCATCCATCAGGGTGTGGAGCCATTCCAGGACCCCCTGATGTTGGTAAAGGTGCCCCAAAAGCATAGGGGAGTGTTGGGAGCTATTAACAACTATATTGTCTTGATTTCTGAATTGGGCCTCCCCCGCCCCAGAGAAGAAAAGGGGATCAAAAGCGGGCCACAAATGCACAGCTCTGAGAACATCCACAGATATTTCCAGCCCTTAGTCCGCGCTAGATGTCCTGACCACAAGATGTACCCTGATACCACCAAGTTCCTGCTTCCTGTGTAGTCAAAAAAAAAAAAAAAAAATTCAGCTGGCCCATCCCTCCTACTGAGAAGTACCTACTCCTTTGCTTGTGCATTTCCATTGTCCCATTCCTCCTGCTGAGAAGTAATTCCCCTTTTGCTTGTCCATTTAAGCCTTGAGCCTTGTTGAATATAGTGAGACCTTGATGCTAATCAGAGTGCTTCCCTTTGTCCTTCATAGTACTTAATTCTCATCTCTCACTCCCCCCATTTGGTTCTTAGGAGAAGATCCCCTCGAGACCCTCGAATAACTGGAAATGCTGGATGGGTCAGGGGAGGAGTTAAAGATGAGGAGTGGTATAGGTTTTGTTGGGTAATACCTAGGAAGGTCCTTATCTTTTAGGGCTGCATTGACTGAATTTAGAACACGGACTGTCTTGTGGGACAGTGATCTCAGGTAGGACAGACTTTTTTCTCCTTTCAGGAGGTTAAAGAGGGGTTGAAGGGTGCTAATAGGAAGGGGGAGCTAGGGATAAGGCCAACTGAGGTTGCCCAGAAAGACCTGGAGCGAGGCAAGAGTTAATTTTTGAGAGAAGGAAATGGTGGGTTTGAGGTGACATATTGAAGTAAGGGAAATCTCTGTTCCTATAAATGCAATGGTTGGAATAATTTGGGTTTTGTGAGGGGCTGTTTTGAATACTAGGGCAGATAGGGAGGTTATTAGCTGCTCCTTAAATTCAGATGGGGAGGTAGAAGAGTCTCCCCAAACTGAAATGTCATCCATGTAATGATAGATATTGAGTCCTTAGTCTAAATAGGATATTAATGCAGTGACTACAGCCTCCTGACAAATGATTGGACTATTAGCCATTCCCTGCGGGAGAGCAGACCATTAATATCATGAGGCTGGGCCAGAGTTCTTAATGGGGGTACCAAGAATGCAAAGCGTTTACACTCTCAGGGGTGGAGGGGGATGGGAAAAGCATTCTTTTATGTCTATTGCTAACAGAGGAACATTAGCAGGGATGGCTGAGATTTGGGGTAGCTTTCTTTGTGGGGAGCCCCAGACTCGCATGTATTTATATACAGTTCTGGGGGTGATTGAAGGGTTGACATCAGGCATCTCTCATTGGTTTGGACTGAGACTTTGGGGAAACCTTATTTGCATGTAGGAAGGCTTGGTGCTGTTCCTACATGGCTAATAGCTAGGCCTCTCCTATGGGGACTGTGTGGGTGGTAACTTGGAAAGGAGACAGAGGTCCAGGAGACATGGTCTAATGCATGCCATCCCATGTAGGTGAATTGTCACCACCGGGTCCAAGGGTTTAAGTTCTAGCCTCAACTGGAAACCAAGCTGTCTGTTTTTAACCCATTGCCCCACAGACCACCAGTTATTCATAAACACTGTTACATTTGTTACCCTGTAAACAGCTACAGAATCCTTAATCCTTAATCCTCAGCACTTTTCGCTGCACATACCACCCTAAACTGTTCTAGTCCCTGAGTTTCACTTTCCTTCCTTAAGACTCTAATCTGTATATAATCCCACACATCATGTCCTTGTGGTCTCTTGGACACATGGCTTCCTGCCTTGCTCCTGTCCTCTTGGCATCTGTATGTTTTCTCTTCCACTCTCTCCTTCCCTTTATCCCTGTGTTCAGTCTGTTTTGTTCCAAATGCATTTAGTTCTTTTATTTCTAATCTCTTGAATAAACCTTCACATCAACCATGCATAGGAACTACATACTTCTTCACCCACCCTTCTTTCAACATGGTTTACTTCAGATATATGCTGTGGAAAGAACAAAACATCAAAAGATCGATAATTGGAATAATTTTTGATAATCACAAAGCATGTCTATTTAAAAATACAAAAAGCAACTTGTTTAAAATAGCCAGGATATCTGCTATGTCCCCTCCATGGTACATCTTCTAGTTCACATCTCTACCTGCAATTCCAGCATGGCACTACCAAGCTCCTGGTCCAGAGCTTGCTTGCATCTCTGGAAGTCTGCTGCCATCCAGAAGAGCAGGACTCATGGCCATATTGTCACATAATTTTCACAGTTCAAATACATTAGTGGAGAGTATGTCTTTAATTGGACAGGGAAAAGGGAGGCAGAGCTAAGACTTATTTTGTTTTTTGGGTTTTTTTGTTGTTGTTTGTTTGTTTGTTTGTTTGTTTTTTGCTTTTTATCCCCAGATGTGCTAAAATGATTTTATTTTATTTTTTTATTAGATGTTTTTTTATTTACATTTCAAATGCTATCCCAAATGTTCTCTATACCCTCCTCTGACCTGCTCCCCTACCCACCCACTCCCACTTCTCGGCCCTGGCCTTGCTCTGTACTGGTGCATATAAAGTTTGTAATACCAAGGGCCTCTCTTCCCAGTGATGGCTGACTAGGCCACCTTCTGATACACATGCAGCTAGAGACACAAGCTCTGCGGGTATTGGTTAGTTCATATTGTTGTTCCACCTATAGTGTTGCAGACCCCTTAAGCTCCTTTGGTGCTTACTCTAGCTTCTGCATTGGGGGCCCTGTGTTCCAACTTATAGATGTCTATGAGCATCCACTTCTGTATTTGCCAGGCACTGGCAAAGCCTCACATGAGACAGCAATATCAGGGTCTCTTCAGCAATATCTTGCTCTCATATACAATAGTGTATGTGTTTGGTGGCTGATTATGGGATGGTTCCCCATGTGGGGTAGTCTCTGGAGAGTCCATCCTTTCATCTTAGCCCCAAACTTTGTCTCTGTAACTCCTTCCATGGGTATTTTGTTCCCTATTCTAAAGAGGGTTGAAGTATCCACAAATTGGTCTTACCTTTTCTTGATTTTTTTGTGATTTTCAAATTGTATCTTGGGTATTCTAATTTCTGGGCTAATATCCACTTATCAGTGAGTGCATATTATGTGTGTTCCTTTGTGATTGGGTTACCTCACTAAGGATGATATCCTTAAGATACATCCATATATCCATGAATTTCATAAATTCACTGTTTTTAATAGCTGAGTAGTACTCCATAAGTGAGTAACTGGGTAGTGATAAAAGGGAATCACATGAGTTCAACTACTAGAGTTAAAACAAATAGACTGCTAGCAGAGCTAAGGAAACAGGCTGTGGGATTAAACTGTGAATTTAAAATTAAGATTCTTTGCTTTTAGGATAAATTTATATTCAGATTCTGCCTGAATCACATAGGAAATATCACCTACATTTCAGAATTAGATAGGGAATATTAGTCAAGGTCTCCAGTGTAGAGAGTGCACTGATTATCATTGCCTGCTTTGAATAGGAATTGTCAATGTCTGTGGCTCCAGGTACTGAGTTCAATAGACAGATATTATACAGGTATTAATACAATGTCTGTGGCTCTGGCCAAGAGCCAAATGGAAAGATGGGATAGATGTTTAAGAAGCCACAGAAAGCTCATATTCTGATAACATGGGCTCAACGGGAATCTTGAGTGTGTTTTCCTGCTTCTGAAGATAGGAAATGCCTAGTATAGGGACCTACAGTATCTTATTTTACTTCATTTGTTTTGGATTGTTTTGATTTTCAAACTAGGTATAATTTTGTGTTTTGTGTTTATATTATTCCTGTGAGAGAGAGGTCTAAATAAAGGATTTTCTGTTTACTGGCTCAAGGATATGCTGATTTGGGGAAAAGATTTTTTCTCTATGTCTATGGTCAAAGTGATTTACACTTTCCAGAGTTACATGAATAAAATATAACGAAAAGAGACTTCCAGAAGACTAGGTCACAGAAAATCAAACAAAATATATGTCTTGATGATATTAAAATTTAGTTTTGGGATTTATATATTGCATAATATTCAGCCCTGGGGGATATTCTATTCAGACCTGCTTGAACTCCTGATGTCCTGGACTTCAGTCAGATCTACTCGAGACATGGAGATCAGAGAGTATCAATCCTATTTTCTCTAACATTCCCCTCCCCTTCATAATTTCTCAATGCCCATATTCAGCTTGAAGAATATATGAAGAGCCATCTAGCCAGTTCCCTCTGCTTTGGGGCTGGAGATGGTTATTAATAGGCTATCTTACTAGGGAATAGAGGAATGATCATACTGGAACAGAGTGGCATAGCTAGAATTGATTGCATAGTCAGGACCTCATTTGGTAGAAATCTCCTTGTTACTAAGCTAAAGTCATAATTTCTTTTTTTTTTTATTGATTTACTTAATTAGGTATTTTCTTCATTTACATTTTGAATGCTATCCTAAAAGTCCCCTAGACTCTCCCCACCACACTCCCCTACCCACCCTCTCCTACTTCTTGGCCCTGGCATTCCCCCGTACTGAGGCATATAAAGTATGCAAGACCAAGAGGCCTCTCTTCCCAGCGATGGCTGACTAGGCCATCTTCTGATACATATGCATCTAGAGACACGAGCTCCGGGGGTACTGGTTAGTTGATATTGTTCATAACCTATAGGGTTGCAGACCCCTTTATCTCCTTGGGTATAAAGTCATAATTTATTAGATTGTACATAGTTTTTTTAGATGCAAAATCAAGGGTTTTATTGGTATAAATTTCTTCTACTTTTACAAAATTTTATAAATACAAGGATTAGAACTATTCCTTTTATAACTTTTTTTTTAATATGATTTGAAGGATTTTCCCTGCCCAATTACTTTATTGCAGAGAAGGTCTGTGATTGGACTGGAATAGGGAGGCAGAGCTAGGTGTTGAAGAGACATGGATCATCTAAGGGTAGGAGGAAAAGTAAGATGGCTGTGGACATGAACGCACGTGGCATTTACCAGCCACAAGTAGCTATGATTTCACAAGGTTAGAAATACTGGGGTAAAGTTTTTTTATCATTACTAATGAGCTTTGATATTATTGTATTGTCATCCTGTAAACTGTGATTTTTATTGATACATAAGTCTGATTGGTTATTTAAGACTTAAGAGTCTTTATTTTACCAAGTTACTGTGTATTGTTATATGCAACTGCTAGGATGGTGGTTCTATTTAGTTACTGAAATGTGGGATCATAGACTACATGGAGTCATAGCTGAGGAACTACTAGCTGCTCCCAGAACAACCGAGCCAGATGATGTGGGAACTATATGGAGAGAGTTGATGGTGGCAGGAGCACAGGAGTGTATTCAAGCCTTTCAGAGGGATGGTGGGCTTATTTTTTAATATTTCCCACAATACCATGTGGGTTTATTAGGCAGGCCAAAACTAGTAACTATTAAAAGTCTCAAGATCAATTCAGTCTGTCAAAACAAGAACTCAGTTGTCATACAACAGCAAGCCCTGTAATTGCTAACACACATGAATAACACAAATTACCTTAATTATATTATTAGAACGATGATATAACCCTTAAAAAAAGAAACTAATAAAACAATTAAAAAATTATGGCAAAGTACAACCAGTCATGTAGAGACCATTAACAAGGAAAAGAAATTAACAAACAAAAAGAAATACTTAAAAGTACAATCAAACAAGTGAATAAATGATTAAAACACTCCAAGACCTAAAAATGAAAATAGAAGCAATTAAGAATACGATCTGATGCAATCCTGAAGAAGAAAAACATAGGAAAGAGAAAAGGAAATACAGAAACAAGAATACCCAACAAAATAAAAGAGATAGATGAAAGATTCACATGGATAGTATACACAGTATAAGAAAGTAACACATCTGTTAAAGAAAATGCTAAAGCCAAAAAGTCTATTACAAAATATCTAGGAAATTTGGGAGATTATGAAAAAACCAAACATCAGAATAATCTGAATAGATAAGAAGACTTCTAAATCAGAGGACCAGAAAATATCATCAATATATTCATAGAAAAATTGTCAAAACACTAAATACACAGAACAGGGATAGAGTATTAAAAGCCACAGGAGAAAAAGACTAAATAACATATAAATTCAGACTTATTATATTTACACAACACTTCTCAAAAGAGAGTTTTAAAATCCAGAAATGCGTGTGCCTATGTCAAATAGGCTATAAGCATTTACAAATACCACCATACACTCCTATGCACAGCAAAATAATTAATCACCACAAAAAAAGTGAAAACAAGATATTACATAACAAAACCAAATTAACAATATAGTTTGACTAATGCAGACCTAGAGGGCATACAATAAGGAAAACTCCAACACAAGTAGAGTAACTACACCCCAGAAAACACAGAACACAAGTAAAAGGTAATTCCACATCAGGAAATCCAAAAGTAGACACACACACACACACACACACACACACCATCACCACCACAACCACCAACACCACCACCACCACCACAACAACAACAACAACAAAACAACATCAAAATAGCAGGAATTAAAAATCACTGGTCTTTAACAGCTCTCTACATCTTTAGTCACTATTTCCAAAAGAGAAAAAAAAATAAATAAAAAGGTTAACACAGTGGATGCATTAATAGAAACCATCCAGCTGCATACAAGAAACCCAAATCAGTAACAGAGATACACATTAATTCAAAGTAAAGGCCTGGAATATTTTCCAACAAAATGCAGTCAAGAACCATGGTGAAGTAGCCATTCTAATTTATTATAAAATAAACTTTCAACCAAAATTTATTAATAGAGACATGAAAAGAGATTTCATACTCATCAAGAGAAAAATTTCCAATATAGCATCTCATTTCTGAACATCTATGCGTCAAGTAAAATGTAATCACTTTCATAAACAACATATTAATAAAGATTAAAACGCACATCAAACTTCAAACAAATGTAGTAGGAGTCTTCAGTACTCCACTATCTACAACTGACAGGTTGTTGACCCAGAAATTAAACAGAGAAACAATGAAACTGAGGTTGTGCATCAAATGGAACTAACAGATATCTAAAGAACATTTTACTCAAACACAAAATATTATACCATCTTCTCTACACTTCATGCAACATTCTGGAAAACTCTCCAAATACTAGGAAACACAATAAGCCTCAACAGAATTGAAAACTGAAACAAAACACTGTATCCGATTAAACCAACATAAATTAAATCTGGACTTCAAGGACAAGAGGATCAAAACAAAACCTACATAGTAATGGAAACTGAACAACAATCTACTCAATGCTCACTTGGTCAAGGAAGAAGTAAAATCTTGCTTCCTAAAATAAATAGTTTATTTTTAGATTCTGTGGGATTTCACAACAGAAAGTTCGAAAGACCCTGGAGAACTGCTATCCATCATGTTGTTGGTTTCAGAATATCCACAAAATGAAAAGGGGACTTTCATTATTTATTTGTAACTTAGTGAGGAAGCAAAGCCAAAAAGAAGTCCAGGGTGCATTCCACAGTGATCTGTTTATTTAGTAAACATAGAACACTACTAAATCTCTTCAAATTTTGAAAAGAAGTAAATGTAGGCCTATGATGGAAATAACATATAGACATAGCACTCAACAAGATCCCAGGTTTACATAGGATATAGTCCAAGAATACAAGTATAGAATCATTTATTCTAGTTAAGGTATTTGTCATTTCTCCTGTGAGAGGTGAGAGAATTACAATGACTGAAAACCAGGTCAGTAGCATGTGATAAGTCATGGGATTTACATAGCCTGCTCTTGTGGGAAGTCAGATCATGTCCATTATGGTTAAGACCTTTTGTTGGCAAGAGGGGATCCCTGAATATGTGTGCTACACATTCCAAACCATAGAAAGAGTGGTATCTTTACATGGATATTAACCAAAATTTCAACAATCATAAGGTTTACTTTGTAGGTTTCTTTAGGGAAAGATATACATCCAGTTGATATATGACAGTTCTTCCCAAAGCAAAAAGGTTATTTACTAAGAATCCAGAGTGATGTCCTCTGATTACCTGAGGCATGAAATCTATGTGAGCTTGAGTGTTTGTGTCATGGCTGTCATTGTTTATATCTTGACTGTGTGTAATTCTATGTCCATGAGTAGGTTTCACTATGTTTTTCGATTTATGTACAGAAAGAACTATATAGTTACCTACTCATTTTCCTTATTTGCACCCTGAAATTTTACCTCATAAAGCAGGATAAAGAATCATAAAGCTGGATAAAGAATATTATATTCATTTTAATTACAAATGAATGAGTAAGGCAAAGCTCTAAAAGTGGTGTTGTATGCATCCTGGGAATATATGGAATATATCTGAGATAATCTACTCAAATGGCAGAGTGATGCCTTCACTTGGATATGTGCATTACTCTAGCTTTTATCCTAATGTTATCCCACATTCCAATTACTAAGTGGAACTACAACCCTCGTTGTTGCATATCACAATACACAATAACCCAGTAAAATAAAGACTCTTAAACGTTAATTAACTAATCAGATTTTTGGATAAATAAAATCACAATTTACAAAATGCCAATACAATGATATCAGAGCCAATTGATAAGAAAGCTTATTACATTTTTTTCCCAATCTTGTGATAGATACTTGTGGCTGGTAAATGCCATGCGGTTTCAAAGCCACAACTATCTTCCTTCTCCTCCTAACCTGAGACATTCACTATCTATGCAACATTTAGCTCTGTATTCCTTTTCCGGAACCAATTCCAGAACTCTTCTATGCTAATGTAATTGGATAGGGAAAAACCTGTGACATGAAGGTATGAATAGAAATGGGAAGACAGTATTACACCAAATTTAATGTAGCTCATACGAGCCAGAAAGACAAAACTACTAAACCTAATGAAACAATGGAATAATTCGCATCACATTTATTTATGGCCAAAAAACAGGGACATGAATTCCACTCTGCTGATAGCTGTCTTACTTTTGATAACGAGAATCTGGAAAAAAAAAATGTCCCACAACAGAAGAACATATACAGAAAATGTTGTTCATTTACACAATGAATACTACACAGCTATTAAGAGTGAAGATATCATGAGTTTTGCAGAAATATGGTTAGAAGTAAAAATTATCACCCTGAGTGAGGTAACTCAGATCCAAATAACATGCATGGTATGTACTCGCTAAAAAATTATGTATTAATTATGTATTAGCCAAAAAATTACAGAATGCCCAAGATTCAATCCACAGAACTCAAGAAATTAAAATTTTAAGGGCCCATGTGAGGATGCCTCAATCCCATTATAAAGGGAGAAGAAAGCAACCTTAAGAGGGGAGGGAAGAAGCGACCTATGAGGGAACATGGACAGTGGATGCAGGGAAGAGGGGAATCAGATCTGGTATTGGGTGAGGAAAAAGGACTGTAACCCAGAGGGGCCAGTGGAAAGATTGGAAACATGCGACCTCAGAAGGTAAGAGATGGGGGAACCTCCAGAATGGAAAAGAGACCTGGGGGGGGCGGGTGAGAGACTTTTGGGACTCAAAGGGAGGGGCCCTAGAGGACATGCCCTACAGTGGGGAGAAGAAAGTTATAATATCCACTTTGAATAGAAAAGTTGAAGTGATGGAGTTGCCATCCTGAAATCAAAAGCTCAGACCCAGAATTATTCCTGAATGAGAGAAATTCAGGGAGAAAAGTGGATAAGAGCCTAAGGAAAAGGAGGTCCAGTGACAGGCCCAAATAAGTTCAAGCTCAGGGGGAGGCCCCAAGGCTTGACACTATTACTAACACTATGATGTGCTTACAAATAGGGACCTATCATGACTGCTCCCTGAAATGCCAAACAAGAACCTGAAAGAGTCAAATGCAGATATTTAAAACCACACAATAAACAGAAGCTAGTGACCCCTGTGGCTGTATTAGGGAAAAGGTTGAAGTAGCCAAGGAGGAGGATGACCATATAGGAAGAGCAGCAATCTCAAGTAATCTGTACCAACCAGGTTGCATAAACCTGCTGATATGTGCCTCCCAACACATATAGAGAAGAGGACTGATGGGTCTGGACTCAGTAAGATTAGATGCACCTAACCCTCAAGAGATGTGATTCCCCATAAAGCGGTAATGTCTAATGGAGTGTTGGTGGGGTGTTGAATACATCCTCTTGAGGAGTGGAGTGGAAGAAGGAGGTATGAAATCAGGAGTGATCAGGAGGGCGATGAAGTCTGGACTGTAAGACAGGATGAAAGATAAAAAAAATTAAATAAATTTCAAACAACAACAGAAAACCTCTAATATCCACCTGAGTTGTAAGTTGTCAAAATGTGACAAGAAATGGAGTACTGGAGTAATATTGTGGGACAGTTAGATTGTAGGGAAGTTTGGTCAATGGCCTACCTGCAGTTCTGGTGCCGAGTATCTTTGGGTCTATCATGGAGTCCCGTTTAACTTAGAGTTGGGGATTTGGTGATGAGGAGTGGAGGAGGGATTGTGTGAATAATATGGTAACCACCAAGAGTGTTTAAGAGAGCAACCAGATCACCTGGAGTTCTGAAGGCCTCTGTGACCTCTGGTTTATCAGAAAGTCTCAGCCTGAATTATTGACTGGGATATTGTGACAATACACGGAGGGTTATTAGAGATAGCATCAGAATAGATGTGTAGGACACCAAAAAGGAGCCCCCCACTCAAGTCTCCTGATTCGGGGTCACCAATAGAAACATGAGAGACCTTCCTGTTGCAAAATCACAAGGCAGGTTTAATGGCGAAGCCATGGATCGATATGTATCTCATGCAGGAGACAGAGGAATGACCCTGCGATTCAAAAACTCGGGGTTTTTATAGGGTAGGAGTTAGGGGCTAGGATGATTTGGCTCGGTTATACACGATTGGCCCATTCACACATCAGCAACATGATTATGAGTGAGCAGAGTAGTATGTGCAGGTCGGGGCATATAAAGATTCTAAAGCCCAGGGCATATCTAAGTCAACAATGCATCTGGTTAATGTTTCAGCTTTTAAATATGCTCTCTATAGAAAGGGGAGGGGGAGGGGGAGCAGGAGGTGCCGGGCTGCCAGATGGTCAGTGAGTCAGCCAACATAGTCAGAACCAGTTCCTGCATTCCTTCCTTTATCTTCAAGACTGAGTGACATAGTTTCAAGACGGACTCGAGCATGCCTGCGCTTGTTTTCTTTGCAGTCTCAGTCCCAGGCCTTTGTAGTTTAAACATTTTATTTTAATTTCCTTTCATCCCCTCTTCTTCTCTTTATACTAATTCTAATAATAGAATTGTAGAGATTGGTGGCCCCTAACTCTTCATCTCCTTGTTGTTATTGTCTCTGAAGAACCATGAGTTTTAAAGCATCAATTCTACTCTGGATGAAAGCCATGCCTTTATTTATTATACAAGGGCCAAAAACTAAAGCTAAACATATCATAAGGACTGGTCCAGCTACAGCAGAAATCAAAGAAGTTATCCAAGATGGTCATGACTCAAACCACGTCTCAAACCACCCCCGTTGAGCATCTCGTTCTCGTTTCCTTTGCTCTAATCTTTCTCTCAGTTTCTGCATAGAATCTCTAACTATTCCTGTATGATCTACATAGAACTAAGAAAGTTGAGAACTTTTATAGAAAAGCAGCCTAACTGACATTCTATCAGACCTGACCTGGATTTAGGTATACACTTTCTGCTGAGATTGGAAGATGGAACACAGTAAGGAGGTGTGGGGCAACAACTGACAAATGGCTATGTTGAAGGTTAAAATCTAGTGTGGGTTCTCCCTTCTCATAGGAGAGGGAGGGGAAATGGGAGAGGATCTGTATAGGGGATTAGGAGGAAGAGGGGCTGATATAGGAATGTGAGTGTATAAATCAATTATTTTTATTTATTTAAAAAGAAAAAAAATATGTGAATATATCTTAAAGTTTCATTGCACAGGTGGCAGTTAAGAAAGGTATATTTAGTTTATCTCATGCAATCTTGTCTTAAAATTTGAAATTCAAGAATTGCAGGGCACATCTTGAATAAATCTTTCTACACTTACCAAACCAGTTTAGGCAGAAACAGTGACAAATGAGAAGCTGTTTTCAGGATCTTAGCAACTCACCAAGTTGAAATGTAAAATACTATATGCTTCAGAGTCCATTCTTAATATAATTTTGAGTAAAATATGTAGCTCTGAGCACACATATTCACTCTGGACATTAAGTCTCTACATTTCTGAGTGAGACAAATCTAAAGCATAGATGATTCTCAACACTCTGAAATAACAGGAACCATATCAATAAAAATTATCAGAGCTCAGTAAGCAAAAGTGTGCCCTTCCTGTGCTCAAAAAACCATCAGCATCTTTTCTGATGCAGTAACAAATAAATCACACAAATCCTTAGATATTTAAGTATACAGAACACTTCAAACTATGCCACACTTTAAACTCTCAAAGAATCTTATTCTGGTATTCATCTTAAGATGCTTCCCGCCTTTCACCTCAGACATTTTGCTGAGACATAGTGGGTATCTGTATTTATATCCAGTTAATATCTATCACAAGTTACTTCTGTAATTTATTTGTATTCGCTTTGAAAGATTTTCTTTCTCTTTGATTTTCTTGTTTAATTATGAGTCACTATTAGAAGAAGAGATGTCCTTCACATATACATATATATGACATATTTTTAAATATTTCCTCTCCTTTTTAATTAATTACACACACACACACACACACACATATATAAATAATATTCTAAGTTAGTCACTAATGATTTTCCATATTTTCTTCTCTAGATCTTGGAATTCAGAAAATTTTGATATTTATTTCATGGATTTCCTAGAACTAACACAGAACATGACCTAAAATGTAGTTAATCAATTTTCTTCCGTTAAAGCACGTTTCATATTTGAGTTTTCCCTTGATTTGATCTTTATTAAGCAGATGGATTTGGTGTGGTAACTTTGGATCAACATTCTACATCTTAATTTGTGAAGTAGGGAAACATTGTATTTTGGGTGCACCTGTAAGTGGTTACTACATTGTAAAAAAATCTATACTACATCCTTTTCTAACCAAACTGTAGGAAAATATGGTTTTCCCTAAATTACACTGGTTGTCCATGATTGGTCAATTTCAAGTGGGTTTTATTCTAAACCTACCATGGTAGCTTATTACTACTATTGATTATCCTACTTAAGCGAATCAAAGTATTGAAAAAATGTTATACTGGCTGTTATGTCAACACTTTTAATCTTCAGTAAATTTCCAAATCATTTCACAATACAATAATCATTTTTTGTGATTGCCTTCCATCCTATTTACAGTCATGTACTGTGCTCATTAATGGGAGCCTATCAGTTGCTAATATGTGTTTTTTGGACTATGGGCAAGAAAAGTGAACAAGTTGCGTGCCACAGGTCCTCATGTCTGCTTTTTCCATAACAATGTTGAACATTTAAGTTAGCACCATAATACTTGCAAAGGTTTGAATGGAATGATTTGGAAGTGCACATCTGAAATTTATGGTCAAGATCATTTTCTAAAAATCATGGTGCATTTACGCAAATTATATTTGCATTCTCCTTAGTACTTTCAAATGAACGGTTGATAAAAATAAGTTTCTTAGCTCACATTCTTTCTGTAAGGCTTATTGTTCAATCTCTCCTCAAATTATGATTTATATAATTTCTTTTTTTTTCTATGTATGTATGTATGTATGTATGTATTTATCTATCTATCTATCGATCAATCGATCAAGCTAACTGATATGTTAGTAAAGGTAGTATTATTTTTTAATTAAGCTCTACAGTAGCAAGAATTTTAGGGATTGTAGAAATTAACATTACAAACATTCTCTTACTCAGGGAAACAGGGTTTGTAGATTGCAGTATTTTTTCTTTCATCATTTAGCACATAAATATAGAATGGTAAAAGTCTAAATATGTCCTTGAAATAAATCATTTAACTAAAAAGGTTCTTTGTCATATGTACAGTACCAAATATCCAGTTACATTGTGGTCCAATGAATATTCATTCGTAAACAGTATAATGGAAAACAGCCAAAATATGTCCATCAACCATTTTTTAAGGTAGGAAGAAGGAAGAAATATCAGGTCATTGTTCTTATTGCCAATGAGGAATGCTTTAAATGTGTCTACATTTTACTTTTCAAGAGAAACTCGTCCCTGTATCATTAGAGACCAAGAGAAGATAATGAAGTTTTTCTGCTTGCTCTGTTACCCTTTATGATTATTCCTGAAAAAGTACATTATGGGCATTAAAGTGTGTGTGTGTGTGTGTGTGTGTGTGTGTGTGTGTGTGTGTGTGTGTGTGTGTGTGTTTGTGTGTGTGTGTGTGTGTGTGTGTGTGGTGCTTTTCACATTGATCTGTGAATCAGTTTAATTCTACTGATATATTATTTCAGACAACTTTCCATTAAGAATGCATTTGTGACATCCCTCACAATATTATCTGTGTTAAAACATTCTTTGCATAAATGCAGTAAAAACTAATATGATTTACTTGATATTTAATAAATGGCATCGTAAGTCTGGTTTTGTCATAGAAAAATAATACAAGTTTCTTGAATACAGAATTATCTTCCAAGAGTTCAGGTACAAAATTCACCAAGTACAACAACTAAAAGTAAGTTCATACCTCTTTTGTTTGATTGAATTTCCTTGTCATGTCACATTATATTCATTGTGAAATAAAAAATCTAAGTAATTGACAATGATAGTGTCATTTCTTTGGCCATGCATGTACCAAAATTGTTTGAAATGCCCTTGTATGGGAATACATGATATATGCTTATCCCAAATTTAATATTTAATTATGTTTCCCATAAAGGTATTTTTACGTTTGGAAATTTGTTTGTTATGGACAAAGGTTATAGTAAACACATAGAAGTCAGAGTGAGACATTAAGTATTGTGGCCCACATGTCAGCTTGTTATCTCATGATTCCTGTGTATATAGGCTATTTAGCCTATATTTTAATATTTGCCTCACCATTTCAAATATTTTTCACCGTAGGAGGAAGGAGTGGAAAAACACAGTAATGCATTTGAATTTTACTACCGTTTTGGAGATTTGATCTCATATATATTTATTTTCTTTTATGACTTCTCTTTAACAACATAGCCATCTCTATAGGCACAATGCCACAATTTTAAGTATTTCCCTCCAACAAAAGGACACTATTAAATTATAACTTGTCAGAAAAGCTAGACATGACTTCTTGGAAAATATAAAAATACTTCCTTCAAGATATTTGGTTAATTACTCTAAACTTTTTAGGATCATTTATGTTATGTGAATTGTTTTTCCTCCTTTTGTTGTCTTTGCTGTTGTGGTGACTCTCATTTCAAGGGTAAAAGGAAAATTCTCGTGTTTGTTCACAAATCATCTCCCCAGTTTGCAACTTCATTATGCATGAAAATAAGTTCTTAATTTCTGAAGAAATGTAAGCGCTCAATAAAATAAAAGGTCAAAAATTAAGTCAAGACATAAAAACTGTTATTGCTTACACTGCATTTTTGACAAAAGCTAAGTATTTGATTAGTTTGAAATATTGCACCTAATTTACTCTTCTAAGAAATGATTTATCCTATGTAGTAATAATGTTACTTACACATATATTCACCACTCAAAGGAATGCAACCTGAATGTTACATGTGAGGTAAGTTTTGTTTGACACAGAAGCAATGTGTGAAAAAGATGAGAGAGAGAGGGGTCTTGCGCATGTCCGACTCGACCAGCAAGAACGACATGGCATACAAGTAGGTTCCTTCTGCAGGTAAGCTTTAATGCATCTTGAGAGGGAGAGCATAAGCTTACACACGGATGCGAAGACTCTGAGGAACCCAGCCCTGTGCCTTATATAGAATTTTTGTCCCGCCTCTGACCTGGCGCATCCTCACAGGGCCATTTCCAAACGGACCAGATAACGTACTTAACAGGTGTATGTCCTCTCGGACAGGGACTATCCAGAGACATGTGCAGTAAGCCTTTTTACTTGTTCAAACACCCAGCTCATGTGCCATCTTGTAATGGCGAATGTGGGAGCGGCTTTCCACAGAGGGGAATGCCAATGTTTAGGTCACTTGATCAATCTGGACATTGTGTTTTAGTTTTCAGGAAAATTTAACACAATCTACATGGCTTCAAATGATTTAAAGAAATTGAAGAAAATGGGAGTGTGGGTATGCTTATGCGTAATGTTACATTTTTAAGGTACTACAAGGAAATGACAATGTCTTACTACACCAAGTAAGTAAAAGTTATTTAAAGGGGAATTATAAACAGAGTCTAGAAATCTCTAGAGCCTCATTCAGTCCTACAATGGGCAGAATGTCTATCCATTCACCAAGAACTCTGTAGCAAACATAATCAGATATACTGAATTCTTACATCTAAAATACTCACAGATTTTTCACTGTCATGCCTGGGAATTTTAACAAAGTAAATGTTTGTAGTAATTGCTTTTACAATCATTGTTTTTAAGCTTAAGTTCCTGTTCTTGTACAGAGAGCAGTAGAGACTAGCAAGCAGGTGTTATAGAATACTTGGGCCTGTACATATATGAATGAATTACTTATTTCTAGTTGACAATTGGATATGGTAAGAGTACCTTAATTGAAACAAAAAAATTAAAAAGAATATACGTACATAGTAGGGAAGTCACAATGATCATGATTGTGTTTTATAAGGCAGGGTATATCCATTGCTCTCTTAATTTAATGACTGTGTTCTTTTACCCATGAGAGAAATTCAGTAGTGTTGGAGAGTAGGAGACTGAGAGACTGATCCATTATTTACAACACAAAAGGCAAAAAAAATTGTGAATGTCAAATAATCAAGATTATGTTAACAAGAATTTCTGAGTAAATATTTTGAGCAAAGACCCATGTCTATCAAGCAATATTCAATATAAATTTGTATATGGAAAAGCCATTAATCCCTCTATCTATCTCTCAGTGTTCCATCTATGGTATCTCTGAGCAATGCCCATGTATACTTTGTTCTTGAATATAACCAAGTGTTTCTATACAAAACTCATTGTAAAGAAGTGTTTTTCTAAAACTGTGTCACCGTTGAGATTATTGTTATTAGCTGTCTCATTCAAAGTAGTCAGTCTTCAATATATATCCACACAACAAATATAAGCAGGGTAGCATATACACATATATATTTATATATAATTATATACAATTTAATTGCATTATATAAGTTACATATTTTATCAAAAGGATAGTTATATATTCTAAGTGTTTCAGAGAGGTACATGGACAAGCCTGATAAAAATGGAAAAATTATTCCTATAATTTTATTTAAATTGAGACTTTAATATTTTTATTTATTTATATATAAATAAATATGCTCTGCTTAAATGTAAAAATCCACTTCATTCTTAAGAGTTTTATAAGAAAACATTCTGTTCCACACAATTGTGTACTACAATTGTCTGCTATGGTGCATCAACAAAGCAAGAAAATGTTTGTAACTCTTGTAGTGCTACAAGTACCTGTGCTTATTTACTGGGACAAAGTAGCCTGATATGGGCACAAGGAATTTATTCAGGCCCTATTCAAAGGACCACATCAAGATTGAGGGTGTGATGTTATTAATGAGAGCAATAAGAATTTTTCAAACCTCATCAGAAATAGAATATAATGGCAATTGTCTCTATTTATACTCTTATATTTGCTAGGATAGTATGACATTTGAAAGTTTCTTGGGATACTCAAAGTTAGTGTCTATGACCAAATGTCTTTTGAGTTTGGCAACATTTGCAGTCCAGAAAGTATGAATCACAGATTCAAGACTGATGAAAACCTTTCCCTAGGATGCAAGTTTGTAACATATTTCCACATTATACTGTACACAACTGATACTATTTTAATTTTTTTTTTCTGTGAAGCAGAATTAGGAAGAGTGAGTTAATAAATGAAGCCATATGCACTTTGTGTAACTATTCATAACTAAGAAGTGCCAAAGGCATATTATATCAGAAAAGTATGTGTTTGACATCCATAAAATCATCTTATATCATTCACTCTAAACAGTATAGCTTCCTTCCACACAGACCCATAGATAATTACTCCTTAAAGAAAGAATTTTCTGTCCATGTTCCAATGTACTCATTTTGTCCTACTCTTCACATGTTAATTCATATAACAAAATTTACTCACAATAAAACCTAGAACATATTTGAAATCTTGGAACATTCGGAGAGAAGCTCTTTAGCTTAGAATAGAAAGAGTAGAATGGCAATGGTCTGGATTATTCTTATCTTATATATTTCAGTAGTAACCTATTATACTAACATAAAATTATATGTGGAATAATAACTGGTTATGAATATTATTTTTCTTTTTATTTAGAAAACATGGGAAATGTCAACAGCACACATTTACTGCAGTTAGACCCAATTTTGCCAATTGCAAAAATATATTTTGTGAGTATTGAACTTTCAGGACTTCATCTTGAGACAAGTATTAGTCTGGATGCACTTCTCTACATTATTTCTGAACTGGCTAGTTTTGTGTCATCTTGACATAGCTGGACTTATCACCGAGAAAGGAGCTCCAGCTGGGGAAATGCCTCCCTGAGATACAGCTGTGGGTCATTTTCTCAATTAGTGATCAAGGGGGGAGGTCCCCCTGTGGGTGGTGTCATCTCTGGTCTGGTAGTCTTGGTACCATAAGAGATCTGCAAGCCAGGGAAAGCAAGCCAGTAAGGAACACCCCAGCATGGCCTCTGCATCAGATCCTGTTTCCTGACCTGCTTGAGTTCTGCTCCTGAATTCCTTGGTGATGAACCCTTGGTGATGAACAGCAGTATGAAAGTGTAAGCCGAATAAACCCTTTTCTACCCACATTGCTTCTTGGTCATAATGTTTTAGCAGGAATAGCAATCCTAACTAAGACACTTTCCTTTTGAAGAAAGTAATAAAATAGATAATGTAAGCAACAATAGATTACAAGTTTCTTTTTCTCATTTTCTCAGTTTATCTCATGCACAAAGAATGAGAAGTTCATGATCCTAAGGACGCTATTATTGGTTACTGGCACTTGTATAATGTAAACCATTATTTCCCAAATATCCGTACCAACAAATACAAAAATGGAGACAGGATCATGGGTAGGTATAATTTCAAAACTTGGTAGAATTTACTCATCAATAGGAACCTCAGTTCAAATCTTTTTCAAACTCCCAACATTGTGCAAAATGTAAAGAAATAAGATATTATAGTCAGGAAGTGCTTGAAGGAATAGATAACACAAGTATTTTAAACATTTGTTCTAATATTATGTAATATCTGAATCCAGAAATATTATGATACTTGATCGATCCAAAAGCTACTTTAAAAATTAAGTAAACGTTTTATACATTTATATTAAACATATTTGGTAGTCATTTTTCTAATGGAGTGAACTAGGAAAATATTAAAATATTTAAATGGAACAAATCATGAATACTTGTGAGAGTGGGTTTTTGTGTATGAAAATGTCATTAATTTTGATTTAAGAAGCAATTTTTGGCTAGTATTAACAATTAGCCTATTTGACATTAACACATGGGTATATAAAATGAGAATTTTTCTGTCTTATAATTCCATACTGAATAATATCCACATGAGATGTGTAAGTTAAAAGAAAAAACAAAGTATGAGTTTTGTTTTCTAGGGGTTCAGTGATTGCATGCCATATTGAAACCAGCTTGGGGGTCTGGTCCTCCAGCTTAACAGTATATAATCACAAAAAAATCTGGAATCAGATGAATTCCTATCTATTTTTGGATAAAAAATGATATGACCATGAAGCTGACTTACTCTAATTAGTTCATTGAAATTTACACTCCTCAGAACTCAAATGTAAAAAAAAAAAAAAAAAAAAAAAAAAAAAAAAAAAAAAAAAAATTGGTCCAATCAATTGGAATTTCGAACACATTCAAAGATACATGCATATTGCCTATGTAGTTATCAATGAATTCCTGTTTGAATGCTATCATCTATTTTTGTAATATACTCAAAAATTGACAACAGTATTTTGTCATATATTTCCTGTACAAATGATTCATAGTAGACTGTAACTGCTTGGTCTGATGCTGTTTGAATTCTAATGATAAATAGTGGTTCCTCAAGAGGTGGTTGCCCACCAAAAACAGATTCTCATATACTCAAGTGATGCCTTGTGAATTTTCTCCCCAATTTAACTGCTCAATAAAAGGCTAAAGCCTGTTATTGGGCACTGGAGAAATGTGGGACTTGAGGATCATAGGAAGGTTGTTACAGCTAGAAATAGGAGGAGAAGAAGAGAGGAGAGGGAGAGGGAGAAGAAGGGGGAAGACAGAGAGAGAGAGGAGAGGGGGAGAGAGGGAGAAGGAGAGGGAGAGGGAGAGAGGGAGAGGGAGAGGGGGAGAGGGAGAGGGAGAGGGAGAGGGAGACGGAGAGGGAGAGGGAGAGGGAGAGGGAGAGGGAGAGGGAGAGAGAGAGAGAGAGAGATGGGTGGAAGAACATAGAGGAGGTAGCAGAGACCAAGAATCAGAACTACATATATAGAAAGATCATTATAGCTGTGAAGTAAATTATTACATAGCCCGAAATCTTCACAATATATGCATATGTCTTAGACATAAAATATCTGTATTGGATATTTTTACATGGGTTTATTAGGATTCTGAATTCCAACAAGATTAAAGTTTGATGCAAATGTACATAGATGAGATTAAAATGAATTTATTCAAATACTAGTGTGTCATGAGAAAAATCACAACACTCCACTTTTCTAGATATGGGTGAAGTTTGCAAGTCTGTTTTTCATCTACAATTTACACTTTTTAAACTCAGATATAGGAAGTGCAAGATGAGTTAGACAACAATTATATTACAAATCTCTTGACCATTTTCCTATAACAGGACATTCAGATTTATTTGTCTCTCTATGTTCCAATCAAATATCTTCAATATGATATTAATTTGAAAGTATATGTGCCTAGTGTGTATTTATTTACTAGAAATAGCAAGTGGGGATGACCATTGAGTAACTGTGTACAATCAAATATACAGCTTTCCTAAAGTAATTGGATCACTTGGGACATTAGAACTTATATATATATACATATATACATATATACATATATATATATATATAATAGTACTTCTACAAGGTAAATTTTAACATGTAATAAAATAGGCTTTTGTTATATTTGAGCAAATGTAGATAAAGTGGTATTTTATCTATTGCATTGTTGAGGATACAGTGCTTTTCTTATCATGATCCAATATTTAAAATTGAAGTGTAAAGTAATGTTACGGTTTTAGATACTCTGGGATAAATATGTGTATCAATAGAGAATGATACTTTGAGAAAAGACAACTTATATCAAAATGTTGTATCAATTAAATGACATAATGTTCTATCTTCTTTTGACAGTTGCACTTACATTTGTACATACAATTACTTATATATCAGATACAACAATGTTATTTAAATTACTGTATATTGATGTGGAATGGAGATGCATAAGAGTGACCATAGCATTGTGTAAGTACATCTGATACTGCAGCGAATAAAATTATTTTTTCTTTATTTTTAATTACAGTACAAAAGTTTAGTTTATATGCATCTTTAAATGCAGGAATTATCTTGGTATAATTTTTGTATATTTTTAAATACAATCATGAATTCATGAAGTTGACAGGCTCTCCTTTCAATACATATGAAACTTCTCAATACATATGCAACATAGAAATGGGAAAAAAACAACATCAGACACTGACAGAGCAATTTAGATAAGAACGTACCATGCCACCACATAGAGAAACTGAAAAAGGACAACACAAGACTAATTGAAAACCAAACATAATGTACCCTGTTTCTGAACAACACTAAACAGCATATGATAGGAAATCCCAAGGTTATGAAGAATTTAGAAGGGGTCCTATAGTTATATTAGACATGAGCAAATTAAGAGAAATGATTATTTTGTATGACATTCATTCTTCCTGTTGCAAGCAGATACTAAATACATGGGCAAATTAAAACAGAATTATTCCCCAAGACTTGAAATATTTGACAGCAGCAGTATTGGAAGCCAGTCATCAGATACAATGACAAACAACGAGGAAAGAAAAAGCTATGACCATAGTTCTACAAAATAGTGATAGAGGTATGAATATTTACCAAGGTCAGTTGTTAGTTGAGGGTCATCTTGCACTTCCTATATCTGAGTTTAAAAAGGGTAAATTGTAGATGAAAAACAGACTTGCAAACTTCACCCATATCTAGAAAGTGGGGTGATGTGATTTTTCTCATGACACACTAGTATTGGAATAAATTCATTTTAATCTCATCTATGTACATTTGCATCAAAATTTAATCTTGTTGGAATTCAGAATTCTAATAAACTGAGTTACAAAGACATATTAAATTTCACTATCACACCTTGGAGTTATTCATTTAACAGTATTAAATGCTTTTGACAAGGCTGAGGAATCAGGTAAAAATCTGAGTCATTTATTAAAATTTTATAAGGCAAAAATAGGCCTTCACTGGTTTCTTGTAAAGATTGCCTACATTTGTAAATAAAATAGTATTAGGTTCAGAAGGCAGAAAAATACTAAATGAATCTTGGGCTACTAAAAATGCTATTTCAGAATGCAAAAGGCTGAGAGGACCTTTAAAGCAAGATTAGAACCAAGAGATGAAGGGATTAGGAGCACAGCCTATATTGAATCTCACATTTATGATGCCATCATGTTGGGACAAGAAGTTTCTCACTATTTTGAGAAAAATTCCAGATTGCAAACGTTTCAATTGCAGTAAACAGGTTCATTTGAGAACGGATTGTATGCAGTGCAATCATAGAAATAATTCTTTTTTATAGAAATAATATAAAAAGATGACCTCTCATTGGAGAAACAGCCACAGAACAATTAAAATTTTAAAGTCTGCTGTTTAAAAGAAGATTGTTCTAGATACAATCAAGGATAGGACAGCTCTAGTAGATAAAACAAAAAAGTTATGAGAGACCAAAGAAACAAGTATTGTAACAAAGTCCGATAAATGCTAAGATACCAAAGCTAAAAATACCAATAAATGATATTGAAATAGAAGGTTTAGTAGACACAGGAACAGGTGTAACATTAAATTCACCTAAACCGTAGCATCTAGATTGGGCTTTTAATGAAGTAGATATTCAACTTCTAGGAATTTGTGCTCCATTTTGGGAAAATAAACTGCAAGTTGATCTAAGATTATAGAGCCAGAAAGAAAAATAGAAAAATTAAAATCTCAAGTGGATATAAGAGATGGGAATTTGGCAGGGATATGGAATGGAAAACAGGGATAAACATTTTTGCAATCTCAGAAGGATGCCATAAAATAAAAAATGCTTTGAAGTAAAATATTAAAATCTATTATCAAGAAAATTTACTGACTGCCCAGAATGACCATTAAAATGCCACAACAGCTGTTGGCCTTTCCAAAAAATCAAATGGTGCTACCTTTAAAATTGTTAACTGAAAAACATCTGTGGGTAGAACAATTGCCATTAATATCATTAGGATGTAAGATACTAGAAGAGCTGTTACAGAATGAGGTAAATGCTGAACACATTGAAGAATCTATGAGCCTATAGATAGTTTGTTTCTTACAAAAACAATTAAAGTAAAGGGAAAATGTTAACTGATTCAAGAACCCTAAAAAATATATATATTCAACCTATATAAATATTTTGCTCAAGAACTGTTATAATAAGTAATTTGTAAACAGTTTCTGCAGTCTGAAATTTACCATTATGTGGATGATATTTAATGGTTGATTAGACAGAAATACCATAGAGATAAATTATTAAGTAGCTAGGATTTTACCAAATGGTAATAAGGAATTGCACATGATGATATATAAAGAGGGTATGCTGTCAGTTATCTAAGACATAAGATAGGTTTGCAGGAACTTTGCAGGCAGAAAGTAAAAATCCAGGAGATATCAGTTATAAACTATTAAGCATTTTCAAACGTGCTGGGGCATAGAACTGGCTTTGAACCTTAATTGAGAAAACTACTAAAGAGCTAAGGAATTTCTTTCAAATGTTATGTGTTGATGAGGAATAAATTGTCTGAGAAAATTATCAGCTGAAGCTGAGAGAGATTTGGCTGTAATACAAAAGTAATTACTGTATCCAAATCTTGATTGCATTTGAATTATTCACCCTCTACTCACTCTCACTAATTTTGGATATCAGAATCATTGATAAATTGGCAGCTGGTGATTCTTCATGGAAAAAAAAAATTGTCCACCAACATTTGCCTCTTGGCATCTACTGCAAATATGTTCCATTTCTGGAGCATATATATTCTCTACTTGAGAAACAAATCTGGACTTCTTTGATTTTTTTATTGGTTATTTAATTTATTTGCATTTCACATGTTATTCCCCTTCCTATAAAACAAGGAAAGAAAATACATTAACTCTATCATCTCCAACTCATGTCTCATATAATAAAGTCATCAAAACAGGAAAAGTAACTGCCATATAATTGGTAAAGATCACTGTTCACTGGAGTCATTAATGGAAATGGCCAATCCTAGCAAAACTTAGCAACTACACCAAATTATACAAGCAAGAAAGACAAAATATCTAAACAAATTGAAAAGGGTGGGGGAATTGGCATCAAGCTTAAATAAGAAAAATTATTAAAATTTGCCATGGAAATTTTTCAAGAAACATCAACAAAATGGTAAATTACACATTATTTTCTTTTTCTTTTATTGGATATTTTCTTTAGCGACATTTAAAATGTTTTCCACTTTTCAGTCTCTCTGTCAGGAACCTCATATCCCACCCCCCTCCCCTGCCTCCAAGAGGGAGCTCCCCACCCACCCTCCCACCCACCCCCCGGTCTACTCCTGTCTTCCCACACTGGCATTCCATTACACTGGGTCATCAATTTTTCACAGGATCAAGAGGCTCCACACACATTGATACATGACAAGGCCAAATTCTGCTACATATGCAGCTGGAGCCATGGGTCCTTCTTGCGCGCGTCTGACTCGACCAGCAAGAACGACACGGCACACAAGTAGGATCCTTCTTCAGCCAAGCTTTAATGCATCTTGAGAGGGAGAGCATAAGCTTACACACGGATGTGAAGACTCTGAGGAACCCAGCCCTGTGCCTTATATAGAATTTTTGTCCCGCCTCTGACGTGGCTCATCCTCACAGGGCCATTTCCAAACGGACAAGATAACGTACTTAACGGATGTATGTCCTCGCGGACAGGGACTATCCAGAGACATGTGCAGTAAGCCTTTTTACTTGTTCAAACACCCAGCTCATGTGCCATCTTGTAATGGCGAATGTGGGAGCGGCTTTCCACATCTCCTCCTTTTGTTTTAATTTTAAGGCCACCCAAGCGATCGAGAGTGAGGGTGGAGGTCAAATTCCCAGTGTGCAAGATAGGTCTTACACAGGGTCCTCCTCTTAGACTCTTCGCCCAGAGGAACCCTGGCCTGACCCTATGTCGTTTTTCCTGGGAGAAGGAAACTTGGACATATAACCTTCGTATAGATGACACGCCCTCCTGGAAGAGGTTTTAACAGCCGCTTTGCCCCTTCCACTGCAGTGCTTAGCCTCGCAACTCTCCTTGGGCTGCTGAAGCGCACTCACTCTGTCCCGTGCAATGAGACTAGCCTCATGGGGTGCAAGAGCTGAGTGGCCAGCGACCTTTTACTATACATACTGGGTCCAAGTTCGGCTCCACACTTCTCTAGAAGGTCCCCATCCAAGCCTCATAAGATATGGTAATAGTATCTTTCTTTCTTTCCTGACAGATCTTGAAATTTTGAATGCCCTGTGAGTATTGGCCACGCTCAACCACCGGGACAATCCTATTCAATCCACCCTGCCTCCCACAATCCCTTTCTTCATTTTTCCTGTCTTCATTCTGAGGTAATTCCAGGTTTCTGCAGCCTCAAGCAATTTTGCAATCAATGCTGGTTATTCTTAATATCCTCTCTTTCATAGGCAGCAATCCTATTTTAGCAACAAATAAAACAGCATCATTTAAAGGCGTTCATACATAGCCATTATCTCAAGCACTTGTACATGTTCCCGCAGGAGAGACACCACCTTTTTAAACAGGCAAGATCCTATCATAAGTATCAAAAGAAGCATCACAACTGATCCCACGAGTGTGGAAATCAAAGTTGTCATCCAGGGGGACTGACTGAACCAGCCCTCAAACCATCCTTTATCGGCATCAAAGATTTTTTTGTCTCTGTGCAAGGCGAGTTCTCAATTTTGCCATGCTGTATCGCACTAATCCGGTCTTATCAACCCAGAAACAGCATTCTTCTTTTAGGGTGGCACACTTCCAAAGAGGATAAACTCGTCTCTAAATTAGTAATTGATTTTTCAATTTCCTTTATATCCTCATGCATAGCTTGTTGCAAAATTTTGAGCTGATGAATATTATTAAGCGCTACCGCCCCTGTGCCTATACCAGCAGTGATGCCGCCTGTGGCCAGGCCTCCCAATAACACCGCTAAGGTAATAGAAGCAGGATCTCTCTTAAGACGTCGGGGGCCGGCATTCTCATAGGCTTCCACAACATGACTTATGGGATGATAAATAATCCTAGGCCATAGGGTTACCATAACACAAAGAATACTGGTAAAATTTAAGGTAGCAAGGGAAACGCAGGGGGTAAGGCCAGCACTCCAGGCCCAATAAGTCCCTTCTGGTGGGACAAGATAGCCAGAGGACTGGGAATGAGAAGATATATTTGTATAACTTCTACTTATAGAAAAAATGGCGACCGGATCATGACCGGTACGGTACAATCTCAGACCCCAACTTTTTGGGCCATCCCAGTTAGCTTTCTTTCCTGCCTCAGTAAAGGTAATCACCAATGGATTACATCGGCCCCCAGGGGTGGCTCCGATATGGCTAGTTTTTAAAGAATCATAGCAGGGGCCACAATCAACCCTCCTTCCATCCTTCGTGCATTTCCATTTTCCTCTCCCCCCATAAGTATAGCCAGGTGTATTTCCTCTCTTAACAGTAATGAAATCCCATGTAGATGAGGGATTCCAATAGGCATGCCCCGTGGTCTCACACCCCCATACTTTACTATAGCCCTCTGCCGGACCCCCACAATGAGGTGACACCTTATGACCAGGGCAAACATAGATGTCAAATTCTCTGGTAAATTCTCTTTGATTAATATATTGGCATCCATAATCTCCAGATGGATCATGATCAGAGGGATCCCATTCATTACCAACCAGATCACACAAATCTACATAAAGGGTTGGAAAAGCCTCTTTTAGGGCACCCTGCAAAACAGTCTTATTAGCAACAACTCCTGTTAACAAATTAGAACTAGTCCAAGTCACATTATAGATCTGATGTGGGTTACTCCCTGATCTTTGAGTTCCTCCCAGTGTCATCATTTCCAGAAGTAGGATCATCCATGTCCAGCTCCGTCGCAATGGGTTCTTCTACCGCCTGATGGATTGTTCTCGTAAGGCGGGCAGGAATCCAAAAAGGATTGGCTTCATCCTGTGGAAAGACACATACGGCTCCCCTGGATCTGATCAATATGGGATCCGGGCCTTTCCATTTGTTATTCAAAACATCTTTCCATTTAACCCTTTCTTTGGGCCTATCTGGCTCTGAGTAATGACGTTCAGCCGCAGTATGGCCATGAGCATCAAGATTTAAAAAATTGAGTGTAAAGAGTGCCATAGACACAGACCTCTTGGTACTCGGGGTAGAGCCTCCTCAACTCCCCCTTTCTGTTTTATTAGATAGGATTTGAGGGTGCGGTGCACCCGATCAACAATACCCTGTCCTTGAGGGTTGTATGGAAGTCCAGTCAAGTGGGTCACGTCCATCTGACGGCAGAACTGTTGGAATTTTTGAGATGTATAAGCTGGACCATTATCAGTCTTGAGGAGTTTGGGTTTCCCCCAAGCACTCCATGCCTCAAAGCAATGTTGAATCACATGTGAGGCCTTTTCTCCAGTTAGGGGAGAAGCAGACATGATTCCCGAGCACGTGTCAATGGACACGTGGAGGTACTGAAGTTTGTCAAAGGAGGGGACATGGGTAACGTCCATCTGCCAGACCTGTAGGGGTCGAATGCCACGTGGGTTAATTCCTACGTGGGGTTCTGGCAGAAACTCACAACAGTTTTGACACTGAATGACAATGTCACGGGCCTCCTTTCTTGTCAAGGAGAAGTGACGATGCAGAGTTTCAGCCGTCACATGAAATTTGTTGTGAAACCTCCTGGCAGTTTCTATTGGAGACGATAAGGCTGCAGCCACCATTTTTGTAGCTTTGTCTGCCATATCATTTCCCTGAGCCATGGGCCCAGGCAGGCCCGAGTGGGCCCTGACATGAGTAATATAGACTGGAAATTTTCTGGCTAATAGGACTAGCTGTATTTGCTGAAAAATATGGGCAACCTTGCTAGATGACCTAATCACCCCAGCCACTTCTAAAAGATTTACAGCATTAACCACATAATGAGAGTCAGACACAATATTAAGGGCTCCTGAAAAGGTTTTTAAAACCTCCAGGACCACAAGACACTCCACTACTTGAGGAGAATTCTCACCAAACTGTTTAGAGGTGACCTCCCCATTGTGGACATAGGCACCTATGCCGGTTTTTGACCCATCAGTATATACCACGGCCCCATCTTCAAGTGGGGATTTAGATGTCACACGTGGAAACACAACAGGCTGATTCTGGGCAAACTGTAAGATGGGATGCTTGGGATAATGATTATCTATCTGTCCTTCAAAGGAGGTAACCAAGACTGCCCAGTCATCGGAGGTGGCTGCCAGAGTTTGAACTTGTACAGTGGTGTAAGGCACTATTAGGGTATCTGGGTTTTTTCCAAAGTGGGTAATAGCTGCTTTCAGGCCCCTAAGGGCAAGCTGTGCAACTGCATTAGGATACCATTCTATTATTTTAGCAGGGGAAGCATTTGGGTGGACCCACAGTAGAGGTCCACCCTGCCATAAAACTGCAGTCGGCAATTGGGTTGTCTTAAAAACACACAAATCAAAAGGTTGAGAATCATTAATGCGATGCAATTGGGCCTCCTGCAAAGCCCCCTCAACTGCTCGCAACGCCTGGTCAGCAGCTGGAGTAAGGGCTCTAGGGGAGGAAATATGAGAATCCCCTTCCAATATTTCAAATAAATGTTTCAACTCCGCCGAGGGGATTTTCAAAAAGGGTCTAAGCCAATTAATATCTCCCAGCAACTTTTGAAAATCATTTAAAGTATGAAGATGGTCCCTCCGTATTTCTATTTTCTGGGGTGCAATCCTGTCTGGGGTAATTATCGACCCTAGAAACTGTCCTGTATCAGAAACCTGCACCTTTTCTGCAGCTATTTGCAAACCCCACCGTTGAAGAGTGTCCAACAAACAGGGGTATGCCCTTTTTAATAGGCTCAGGTCTTTGTGACACAAAAGAACATCATCCATATAATGTATTAAAATTAAAGAAGGAAATTGTTCCTTTATTGGGCTAAGAGCCCTTTGTACATAAAGCTGACACATGGTGGGACTATTGGACATGCCCTGGGGCAAAACTTTCCATTGATATCTTCTATCTGGTTCCATATGATTGAATGAGGGAACTGTGAAGGCAAAACGAGGCCTATCCTCAGGGCATAATGGTATAAAAAAAAAGCAATCCTTAATATCTATAATAATTAAATTCCATTTTCGCGGCAGGGCAGATAACACCGGCAAACCACGTTGCACGGGGCCAAATAACTTCATTTGTGCATTAATGGCCCTTAAGTCATGAAGCAACCTCCATTTTCCAGATTTCTTTTTAATAACAAATATGGGAGTATTCCAAGGAGAGACAGATGGCTCGATGTGTCCTAAATTTAACTGTTCTTTTATTAATTGTGTTACTGCCTCTAATTTTTCAGAGGATAAAGGCCACTGAGGAACCCACACCGGGTCCTCTGTTTACCATGGTATAGGTTGTGCTATCTCAGCGGCCCCTAGGAAAAACCCAGTCGCTGTTTTTTATAATTTTCCTTTGGTGCAATAGGCGTTATTCGTCCCAGTCCTTGTGCACCCAGTCCCTCCCCATCTCTATAACCCATCTTGGTCATGATATGCTTTGCTCTATCTGAATAGTTGCCTTCTAAGGAAACTGTCTCATTAGACAAGACGAGACTCATGTGCTGCATGATATCCCTTCCCCAGAGGTTAACCGGGAGCGGGAGCACATAGGGTACAAATTTTCCCTGCTGACCTTCGGGGGATCTCCAGGTTAAAGCAACAGAACTTATAGTGGGACAGGATTGGTATCCCAGACCTTGTAACGAATGAGATGATTCTGTGGTGGGCCAAGTTTTGGGCCACCAATGTGTGGAAATTATACTTTTGTCTGCTCCGGTATCTAGAATGCCCTCGAATTCTTTCCCATTTATCTTAAGGCGGAGCTTAGGACTGCTATTTAACGATACCACTAAGTAGGCCGAATCACTTCCGGAGGAACCCATTTTCTTCACATCCTGTCCCACAGGCTCCTCTCTGGCATTATCAGGGAGGAGCAATAGCTGGGCAATCCTGTCCCCTTTGTTAATAGAGAAGACGCCCCGAGGGCTGGAACATAGGACTTGAATCTCAGGAGAGTGTTGGCGATCCACCACTCCTGGGTGTACCACCAAGCCTTGTAAGGTGAGCGAACCTCGACCAAGAATAAGGCCCATGGTCCCCGGGGGCAAAGATAATACAGACTCCACCGGGACCAGTTGAATGTTCATTTGGGGCATTAGTAGGAAGTCGGTGGCGGCATGCAGGTCCACCCTTGAGGGTCTTCCTGGGCCTCCTCTCTGGTTGCTTCCTGGGTCCTGACAAATCGGTTCCCATATCTTTGGGGGCCCTGGGACCGGGGCCCGGTTTCCCGTTTTTTGTTACACGAGGAAACTCTTTAGTATCATTAGCCTCCTGTGGTGCAAGTAGCCTGCCATTGATATCTCTGACAGACCGACATTGATCTGCCCTATGATAACCCTTACCGCACTTGGTGCATAGGGTAAGGACCCTCCTCTCACGAGGAGGGGCCCTGCAGTCTCTTTTGAGATGGCCAGGCTTGCCACAATTATAACATGTTTTATGTCCCTTTTGTCTTGTTGCTTGCTTTTGTGACTGAAGAATTGCAGCCACCAGGCCTGCATTAGTAAGGGGTCCCCCCAACTCACGACAAACTCTAAGCCAATCCTGTAAGCCTTTGCTCTTTCTAGGGGCGATAGCTGCTCGGCACTCCTGTGTGGCTTGTTCAAAAATTAACTCTTCTATTAAGGGGTTTGCGGCCTCAGAGTCCCCAAAAATTCTCTCAGCCGCTTCTGTCATTCTTGCCACAAAATTGGAGAAGGGCTCTTGGGGGCCCTGAATAATTTTTGATAATTGTTGATTGGCCTCACCCTTGTTTGATAGAGCTTTCCATGCCCTAATAGCAGAATGTGCAACTTGCGCATAAGCTCCCCAGCATAGTTGTTTTGATCAGCCGCATACAGGCCCTGCCCTGTTAACAGGTCGAAGGTCCAATCGCGTTGTTCTGGGGTGAGTGCTGCCGCATTAAACCTAGCTAGATTTTGGGCTGCCTCATGCCATAGGGCTTTCCATTCCATATACTGTCCCATGGTTGGTAAAACAGCTTTGGTAATCATCTGCCAATCTGAAGGAGTGAGCGGATTTATGGCCAATCTATCTAGTTGCATCAATGTAAAGCTCCCCGTCACCCCATATTTCCTTACCGACTCCGCAAGTTCCTTAATTTGATTATATTCTACGGGTGCATAAACCCTACCTCCTTCCCCATTATCGAAAACGGGGAAGGCTTGTGTCACTTTATGGCGGGTTTTTTTCAGAAAGAAGTGAAGAAGATGCGGGTTGTGCCCCATAAGGGGGTGGGGCAGTAGGGGTAAGCTGCATGCGTTGTTGGAGTGGGGGCTGTTTTTTATTTTTATACCTTGGGATCCTTTCATCAGGGTGATACCTCTCTTCTTCATATCTAGCTGCAGCTTCCTCTAAGTCCTCTTCCTCAGAGGAGTCAAGTTCATCGCTCGAACTTGAGCTAATTTTCAGTTCTTGAAGTTCCCTTACTGGGTAGATACTCTCCCCTTTTTTCTTATCATTATTAGAAGGGTGATCCAACCTTATAGGTTGATCAGGCTTCTCTCCCCCTTTTTTACCTTTTCCGGGGGGTCCCTTTTCTCTTTTCTTGGATATCCCTTTTGTATGTGCTCGAGCACCCAACCTCTCACTCCGCTCGGTTTCTGACATGCTATCTTGGACTGATTCTAACGTGTGCTGGCCTTCCTGTCTTACTGGACCACAGGTTTCATCCTCTAGACAGTTGTTAACCATCTTCCAAATGGCCTTGGTCCCAGGGTGAAGATCGTCCTCTAACAGTTTTCTATCTAGATCTTTTCCCAATTTTTTCCACGAGGCGCGGGAAAGTGATCCGGAGCAGGCGTAACATGGCGCCACACGGTCAACTTCCTTCACAAAATTTTTAAGTGTGCGGGGTGCAATCTTAATGTCCCTTTGTTTAAGAAGGTTATCAAGGGCTTGAACCACAGATTGGGACAAACCCATTGTAGATGGTGCCTGCGGTTTATCTACACCCGACTTACGTAGCACGGCAGATTTCTACCTCCTCGCAGCTTATCTACGTCCGTCTGACAGGAGATCTGACAGGAGATTTGACAGGAGATTTGACAGGAGATTTGACAGGAGATCAACGGCCGAAATGTCAATGGTCGCAGGGCCGCTTATCTGCGTCGGACTTATCCGCAACCCTCAACAATACAACACCAGGAAGAAAAGGAAGAAGACTCCGATCACTAACACCGCCACCTCGGGCAAACCCTCCCAAGGTGGAGACAGTTGAAGACCAAGATTAGAAAAAAATCCGACACACCTCTCCGGGCGGAGTCCACTGCAGTTCTGAATCCACCTCAACGCTGAGGGGTCTCCGGTGGTGCGAACTATGTCTCGAAGTCACGGGTTTTCGGCACCACTTCTTGCGCGGTCCTACTCGACCAGCAAGAACGACACGGCACACAAGTAGGATCCTTCTGCAGCCAAGCTTTAATGCATCTTGAGAGGGAGAGCATAAGCTTACACACGGATGCGAAGACTCTGAGGAACCCAGCACTGTGCCTTATATAGAATTTTTGTCCCGCCTCTGACGTGGCTCATCCTCACAGGGCCATTTCCAAACGGACAAGATAACGTACTTAACGGATGTATGTCCTCGCGGACAGGGACTATCCAGAGACATGTGCAGTAAGCCTTTTTACTTGTTCAAACACCCAGCTCATGTGCCATCTTGTAATGGCGAATGTGGGAGCGGCTTTCCACAGGTCCTTCCATGTAAACACTTTGGTTGGTGGTTTAGTCCCTGAGAGTTCTGGGGGTACTGGTTGTTTCATATTGTTGTTCCTCATATGGGGCTGCAGACCCCTTCAGCTCCTTGGGTCCTTTCTCTAGCTTCTTCATTGGGGATCCTATGCTCAGTCCAATGGTTGTCTTTGAGCATCCACCTTTGTATTTGTGATTTCTCTGGCAGAGCCTCTCAAGACACAGCTATATCCGGCTCCTGTAAGCAAGCACTTTTTGGTAACCTCAGTAGAGTATGGGTTTGGGGACTGTATATGGGATAGATCCCTAGGTGGTGCTGTCTCTGTATGGTCTTCAGTCTTTGCTCCACATTTTGTCTTAATATTTCTTACGTTGAATATTTAGTTCCCTCTTTTAAGAATTGCTTAAGCATCCATATTTTGGTCATCCTTCTTGAACTGGATATGGTCTGTGAATTGCATCTTACCTATTCTGAACTTTGGGGCTAACATCCACCACTTATCAGTGAGTGCAAATTGTGTGTGTGTGTGTGTGTGTGTGTGTGTGTGTGTGTGTGTGTGTGTGTGAGTGAGTGTGAGTGTGTGTGTGTGTGACTGAGTTACCTCAAAACAGGATGCTATTTTCAAGTTCCATCTATTTGCGTATGAATTTCACGAAGTCACTCTTTTTAATAGCTGAGTGTAACTGTGTAATGTACCATATTTTCTGGGTATCCATTCCAACCTGTCACTTCTAGTATCTGTGATGCTAGGTGCTTCATTTCCCACTGAGGCCAGTCAAGATAGCCCAGCTGGCAGAATATATCTGACATTCAGCAACAGCTTTTGGGATAGCCCCTTTCCTGTTGTTCAGGACCCACAGGAAAGTGAAGCTGCAAATCTGCTACATATGAGCAGAGAGTCCTAGAGTCCTCCCTTGTATGTTCTTTGGTTGGTTCAATTCTGAGAGCACTGAGGATTTGGTTACTTGACTCTCTTCACCTTTCTCTTTTGTTTCTATCCCCTTTGGGGCCTGCATTCCTTTCTCATTTACTTCCATAAGAGTCCCCATGCTCCATCCAAAATTTGGATGTGGATGTATGTACCTTTCTGAGTCAAATAATTTGTGGAGACTTTCAGTGTTCAAAATTCTCCTGTATGAACACATAACAGAGTATCATTTAAAGTGTTAGGGATTGGTGAGACCTTCAAGATCATTCTATTTAGCATAAGCAGGATTAAGTAAAGTCAACATTAGTTCAAGAGGTGGTGTAAGCAACCAGGTGTCCTGGAGTAAACTGAGAAAAAGAAGGATAATGGGGGACCTGGAGGACACATAGAGAAATTCACAGGAAGTAGAAGGTAGGGGCATTTAGTTTGTGCAGATTTTGAGGTGAGTTTGTGAAGGTTTTTGTGATGTTGTGGAAAGGAGAGATACTTTTGTGATGGTGGGTGAGGTAGTAGATCATCAGGGTGCTTTCTGCCTCTCTGGGTTTGCAGGCTTTCAACTGAGCATCTCTATCCTGAGACTCTACTGATAAAAATAAACATTTGATGTTTTGTGGAAAACAACAGATAGAGGTTATCACAACTTCATCAGACAACTATCCATCATTTCTGCTATCACGTTAATGCCAATAAGGATCATGTAACTTTGCAGGAAATATTTACCATCATTCAGTAGAATTCATATCCATAAAAAACCAAAAAAGTTATTAATATTTTCCTTTGGTCATATCTGTAATCTTATTGATTTAATTTTCCTAAAACTTAATATTGTCAACATTATATGTAATGGTTTGAAAATTATTCAGGTCCATAAGACAGGAAAATCTGTGAATGAGCTTTGCTAAGTGATCATTTCACTGAATTACTGTGTCTTTGGTTTTGTGACACATATATTTTGTGTTAGATTTTTTTTGTAAGAGAAAGAAGTATCATGAATGTCCTAATATTTCACTTTTGGAAATTTCACAGAAATCATTGACAAGTCCTGAATGGTGTTTAACTGCTAAATAGTTTATAAAATAAAAATACAGAAAAATCACCTTGCAAGATATCAATTTACTAGGAGCAGAAAAAGGAATATAGTGATAAATTCTGGGTGTGGCCTCTGTTCTGTGACACAGTTTTGTTAAGATTTTCATGACTAGCATGAACACAGTAGGCTGGAGCTTGCAGAAGGATTTTACCTTGGAAAGTTTGATGAATAAACACTTGAGGCAAGTTCTCTGGGCTATCACGTTTATCTTTCCCCCCCTTAAATATAGCAAAAGGAACAAATCTTACTGAAGAAATGAAAGAAGTATATATGAAACTGACAAGAACAGTTGGAATTCCAATAATAAACATCAGAAATCTGTACCATACAGGTAAATTTACTGTTCTTTGTTCATAAAAAAATGAAGAGAAATTACTAGCCAAGAATCTTCATTGTCCCTCTACATGAAAATATTAGCAAATAACTTCCTTGAAAATGATATGATCAATTTCTTATTTCATTCTGTATATTTGCTATATTCACAGACATGTGTCCTAAGTAAAAACCTCAACCCAGTTAAACACTACTCATCTTAACTAATTTTAGAATGTAACTCACTCATGTAATCAACAATAAAAAGCATTCATGATTGAAGAGTGGATTATGTTTTGCTTTACCACAATGCACAAAATTCATACAAAAAAATAAACCCAATTTTATTAAAAGATGGGCTTTTAAAATCATTATTTTTTATAACTGCTTTCTTCATAATAAATAATAAAACACAATTATCTTCTCCTAATTTTATCTTCCATCTACTTCATAAGTCTTAACACTACATCATCATAATAATAATTAGATTCTTCACTGATTTATAATAAAGATTAACAAGAATATTTCTATATTGTTCACCTAACCTTTCACAAGTGCATGCACTCCAAACCCTACTCCTGAAGAAATTAATCATCAATTAAGTACAATCCCAAAATATAAGTAAATATCAAATAATCATCCTTATATGAATTTTTGCAATGAACTCTATATTTGAAAATTGCTTCAACCCAAATACATTCAATAATTGTTTTATAAAGGCCTTTGATACCATATAACTTAATTTAATTTTTATTACACAGGAGTAAGATTAAGAGGATTAAAAATATGTGTATGAACAATGTCTTCATAGGATCACAACCATACACACACACTTGGAAGAACTTTTCTTTCCAAATTGTACTTTCATGTTTCTATTGGAATCATTATAGTTCATTTTGGTTTCATCATCCCATGTCATTACTAGGCCATAGATTTGTGTGTGTGTGATTAAGTGCAAAAATATAATAGTACACTTGATTACACCAGAGGTGAAAGTTAAAACCCTAGTTAAAGCTGAAATATCATGAGCTTTAGAAATAGCCATGAAAACTTTGAGCTGAAATTGACCTCAATTCCTCCCTTTTGAAAACTAACTTCCATGGTAACAAACAAACTTCCATGGATGCAAGCTTCGAAAGGAAGAAGGCAGCCAAAATTCCTACTCAGCTGAGAAAACTATAAACTATATACAACCATATACAAGACCAAATTGACACAAAACCCCTAAAGATGCTATAGTTATAGGGGTTTTGTAGTGGAAATAAAACAGTATGCTCTTATTTCATTTAAGTTTTGGTAGGTTTTATTTCTCTGTTTATTTTTTATTTTATAATTCATATACATGTCAAATGATATCCCCTTCCATGTCACCCCTCCACAAACCGCCCATCCCATCTATCCTCTCCATACTCCCCTTTACTACTATGAGGTTGATCCTCTACCCACTCACACTCTCCTTCCTCACCACTGTAGCATCCCCCTATTCTTGGGCATCGATCCTACACAGGACCAAGGGACTCCCCTCCCTCAGATAAAGCCATTTTGTGCAAGATATGTATCTAGAGCCATGGGTCACTCCACCCTTTGGCTGGTGGTTTATTCTCTGGGGGCTCTGAGTGGTTCAATTAGTTGATACTGTTCTTCCTTTGAAGTTAAAATTCCCTTCAACTGCTTCAGTCCTTCCATTATCTACACTGTTATAGTTCCTGGATTCAGCCAGATGTGAATACCTGCATTTGTATTGGTCAGGTGCTGGTAGAAGCTCTCATGGAACAGCCATTTGTAGCTACTGTCAGCAAGTGTTTCTTGGAATTAGAACTAGTGAGGGGTTTTGATGTCTGCAAAACAGATGGGATGGGTACCTATGTGAGATGGTCTCTGGATGATATTCCCTTCAGTCTCTGTTCCCTTTTTCGTCATTGTCTTTCCTTTGGACAGAAGGAAAAAACTGTTTTAGTGGAGCCTACAGTTAAGAGACTTTTAATTGCAAAAATACTTTGGATTTTAAAAGAGATGAATATTTTAAAGAGATTGAAATTTTAGGTTTGAAGTTCTGGTCGTAAAGATATTTCATTTACTTGGTGTGTCGGAAATTTGGACCTTGGAGCAGCCTGTTCTCTCAAAACTAGTCAGAAAGTGCTTATCACTGTGAGCCCAATCCTTACTTTTTATTCTGAGAGTGGAGGGAAACTGGTCTTTCTTGTAAGGGTTTTCCAATTAGATATTCTGGTATCAGCAGGGCTTACTTGTCCCCTATTTAGGTTGCTCATCTGTAATAGCAAGGGAAGTGGGGGAGGGGGATCAGTACACTTGTGGCTCAAAAGATGTCTAGAATACACTGAATTCTGCCCCCTTGTGGGTGCCATCCCTGTCACATTTTGAAGAGAAACAGTGCTCCTCTAGGAAGCTCCAGGCAATTGGACTGCATTGCTCTGGATGCTGTCAGACCCAGCCTCAAGGTCTGGACTGACTATCCTTAAGGACAGTCATTATCCTCCAGGCCCCTGTCCCTGCTTCTCTCTCAGTTCTCCACAAAACAAGAGACTTTCTTTATCTTTTGTGCTGAGTGATGTCAGTCCTGCTTCTCATATACTGATTAGATTAGTTGGGCCATAGAAGAATTTCTTTCTTTCAAATGTTTACCAGGAAAACTGTCAGTGAGAATGGCTCAGACATCTAGTCTTAGCGTGGTTCCTATAATTAAGGGCAGGGAATATGAAGATAAGGCAGACTTATCAATATATTTCAAAAGTCTAGCTTTAATTGACATCTCTAATGCTTTGCACAAGAAACAGGAAAGTGTAGGTTGACTTCAAAGAGTAACATATGCGGTCCATGTGAAAATCAGGAGATTTCTATTGAGAAATGTGCTGGACTTTAAAGAATTTCTTCCACCATGTCAGTCCCACTATGTTCCCATCTTAACAAGTACATTGTGAAGGCAGAGGTGGTATAAGAGTGTTCTCATCAGCATCTAGATCTCCAAGGATGCTTGTCCACTCTGTGACTTCAAGATATCTGTGTCACAGTGGTACCTGGTTAGCAATGAAGTCTTTGTAGTACCACAGAGCAGGAAGTAGTGGCTCAAAGCAGGGAGTAGGAAGGATGACCATGGCCATCCTTTCAGGATTTACACTTTAAAGCTGAGACACACTGTAAAAACTCATGTCTTTCTGACATTTAAACAATGGAATGTACAGAGATTATCTTAGTTCCTTGGTGTGATGGTTTTAGACATGACAAGAAATGCTTTATGTTAATCTGATTGTGCTAGTAATCTTATGCCAACTAGTCAAAAACCTATAGTCACTTATGAAGAGGAAACATCAAATAGGATCTGCCTATATTAGATGGGTCTATAGGAATGCTTGTTGGGATTTAACAAAAAATCATTTAAATTTTGTTCATATAATATGGTTTTAACAAATTCTTTCCCTTCTTTACCTCCCTACCATTCAACTCAGAGACACAGTGAAACTTATAGAAGTTATGAACCAAATGAATTTAACAGATACCTATAGAACATCTCACCCTAAAACAAGACTACAAATGATATGCACTCACTGTTAAGTAGTTATTAAATAAAGAACATGGAATACCCATGATACAACTCATTGGTACTATCCATCACCTACACCTCTGATCAGGATTGTCTTTCTGACTCATCTTTGCATAGATTCTTGAACCTTGAAAGGGAGAGCTTGATGAAGAAATCCTCTTTAAGCCCTAACATTCCAAGTATCTCACTCTCTGTGGATTGTCAAGTTGTGGCTATCTTTGTTTATTACCACCTTCTGTAGAAGATTCACCTCCGATGAAGGCTGAGTAATATACATAAACATATGGGTAGAGCAATTAGGATTCATTAGAAGTCATTATACTGATGTGTTCATTTAGCAGAATTAAAAATAGCAAAATTTCAACTAGGGTTTTATGAACTGTCTAGTGTCAGAGGCTTGCCTGAGATTCACTCCCAAATTAACCATTCTTTAGTAGTTTCTTTTTTATACTTTATACCACTGTACTCTATTTCCCTTTCCTTAGAAGAGCTCCTCCTCCTTCATGATCCCATACTAGATAGCACATCTCTCTTACTCTAAATGAAACACACACATGATAAAACTTACAAGCTAATTCCATACATAAGTGAAAGCAGGCATTTTGTGTCTTTCTGGGTCTAGTTTGCCTATTGGACATTTTCCTGATTAACAGTTGATGGGAGAGGATCCAGTATACAGTGAGTGGCGCTATCCCTTCAAAGATGTTGATAAAATAAATAAGAAAGCAAGCTGAGGGTGGGGCTTGAAAGATGACTCAGTGTTTTAGAGCACTGGCTCCTCTTTTAGAAGGCCAGGGTTTGAATCCCAGAACTCAGGGGGCAGCTCATGTGTAGCTCCAGTATCAAAGGACCATGTTCCCTCTAATGGTCTGTGAACCCTGGACAAACAAGGCCCACAGAAATCCACCCAAGCAAAACACTCTAATAATGTATATGTACATTAATGTATATATAATGTTATTAAAATAAAAGTTAAAAGTAGCTTATATATTTTGTAAGAAGAAAAGCTGAGAAAACTGTGCTAAGAAAGCCAGCAAATAAGTAGCCTTTATCCATTTGCCCTTCCTATTATCCGACATGAGTTCCTGCCTTGATTTCTCTCTGTGATGGAGTGCAATGTAGAAGATTAACACAAACTAAGCCTTTTTTCAAAGGGAAGGGAGGAAAGGGTGGATGGGATGGGGATTTGTTGAAGGCAACCTGGGAATTGAGCTATCATATAAAATGTAAATAAATCACAAATTTAATGAAAAAAAATTAGTCCTGTGCAGAAAACCAATGTGCAGAACACATGAAATTGCTTTCCTACAATCTCCTAAACTCACATGTGTGGAGCTTGGGCATGCATGTTTTCCATCTGTACCTGTAGGCCACCGAAATCCTCATCAACCCTGTGGAGTTCAACCCTGACTTTCTGGCACAGATGCTCCTCAAAGTGAAGTAAGTGGGCAGTGCTTGTGCAGACAGCAGACACCTCAGTATTGGCCGAGGTACTAAAGAGCCAGCTGACAGCTATGAACCGGACAAGATGATTTTGAGGAAGATGTACCCACATGTGACTTGAAATTGATGTCCTGGAGGGTGCCCCGCAATGCCCAGAATCTGGGCATCTTTTCCCCATCAGCCGCAGGATCTGCAATATGATGTTGAATGATGAGGAGACAGAGAAGTAACCTTGCTAACCACCACACTGATAGGTGGGAGTGGGTGCGCAGGTGGAGGAATATGCTCATGGAATCAGGGGCACAGGGGATGTGACAGGGGGTTTCTGGGAAAGTGGGAAACTGGGGAAGAGGTCAACATTTGAAATGTAAATTAAAAAAATATACAATTAAAAAAAAAAGACCAACCAAATAATACACAGGGAGGGGCCCATGGCTGCAGCCGCATATGTATGGGAGGATGGCCTAGTTGGACACTAGTGGGAGAATAGAAGCATGGCCCTGGAAGACCCCATGCCACAGTGTAAGGGAATGCCAGGACAGGAAAGCAGGAGTGGTTATATTGGTGAGTAGGGGGAGGTGGGATGGGATAGTGGGTTTTTGAAGGGGAAACCAGGAAAAAAATTGAAATGTAAAAATAGAAAATATTTAAGAAAAGAAAAGAAAAGAAAAGAAAAGAAAAGAGTAAAATAAAACAATGAAATTAAATAAACCACCTTGGGAACAATAAGTTAATACCAGAATAAAAAATCAAAGACGCTGGGTGTGGTGATACAAGCCTTAATCCCTACACTTGGTAGGCAGAGAAAGGCGAATTTATGAGTTCCAGGTTAGCCTGATCTTCAGAATGAGTTCCATGACAGAGCGCTACACAGAGAATACCTGCCTCAAAAAAAAAAAAAAAAAAAAAAAAAAAAACAGAAAAAAAAAGAAAGAAAAGAAAAAAGACAGAAAAAAAGAAAGAAAGAAAGAAAGGAAAGAAGGAAAAAAGGAAAGAAGGAAGGAAGGAAGGAAGGAAGGAAGGAAGAAAGAAAGAAAGAAAGAAAGAAAGAAAGAAAGAAAGAAAGAAAGAAAGAAAGAAAGAAAGAAAGGAAGAAAGGAAGAAAGAGAGCAAAGCACCAAAGCACTCACATGCATGCAGAGTAGCACTGGTTCCAAAGACAGCCCTGTCATAATGATACTATAGCACATGGTTTCACAAGATGGATTCTGATCATGTTCTCAGATAGGGCATTTTACTATACTATCTAGGTTATCCCCACATGGTCACAAGAAACAAAAGGAAGCCAAGATCAGAGTCAGAAGCAGGTCTTATACTGATGCCAAGCCCAGGCTGTGAGGCACACAACGCTTTCTGTTTTCAAGCTTCCAGAGAATGGTTCTCAACCTTCCTAATGCTGTAGTTCCTTCACATATATACTTCCTTAAGCTATGGTGAGCCCCTCAATATAATTTTTTTTTTGCTACTTCATAACTATAATTTCCTACTGTTATAAATCCTAACATAAATATCTGACATAAAGATAGTTTTAGACAACTCCCATGAAAGTATCACAAGGACTCACAACCTACAGGTTGCCATTCAAGGAGTCAGGCACAAGTAAAACTAGCCAGTCCCTAGATTTTTACACTTTCTGCCTTCCGGAACTGTACTAGGATAGATGTGCTCTATTTTAGTTGTCTAAGAATGTGATCATCTGTAACACTACCTGGAAGCACACATGCCCAAGTGGA